>NW_008337291.1:1933800-1986045 GCF_000622305.1 Nannospalax galili
CTCCTTCCCCATCTCTTACCTTTGCTTGCTGTCATTCCTCTCTCAGACTTCCTTCCTGAAAGGCTTTGGAGAGCAGTAGACAAGAGGATGCTGAAATGGATGACTATGAAGTAAAGAGGTTATTAGATGAGTTATTAATGTCATGGACAGCAGAGAGGTAACAGCATTGCAGGGAGGGGTTCTAAGAGAGCTCAGGCCCCAGCACTAGAGGCAGACAGCAAGATGGAGTAGGGAGGGGAGCTCCAGAGAGAGGATTCAGAGCCCATATGGCAGAAGTGGGGTCTCCTTTTTTTGTAAATTTTGTATTGAAATTTTGTATATTTCATGTAGATATAACATCCTAATCATCTTTCTACCCCCTTCCCCATTGGCACCCCCCACCCCACTGGAATTCATACATTCTATCATTTATGTTAAGTTCTATCATGTCAAGTTAGTGTCCCCAGATGCCCTTCAGTGCAAGTTCATCCACTGGGGTCTAGGCAGCCTATCTAGAGTCCCTCCATTTAAGAAGACCAACTCTCCCTCACCCAGCAGTAATCAACTGCCAATAATTCTTCAACTAAGATTGGGCTTGTTGCCCATTTTCACATTTCTGTGCTGAGGTTTCTCTGCTTGAGTTTGTATAGGTCTTGCGCATGCTGACACCATTGCTGTAGGATGTATGAGCAGGGTCCCAGGAACTTGTAGGACTCTATTTCTATATGGTCATGCACCTCTTCTCTGACTCTTATAATCCTTCCACCCCCTCTTCTGCAATGATCCCTGTGACCTGGGTGGGTGGAGTTTAAAAGAGTCCTGTCCAAGGATCCACATTCTTACTCTGCAAGCTTTGGCCATTTGTGACCTGTTTTGTTCCTGGTCCTCTGTTGCATGAGGGAGCTTTATTGATGAGAATTGAGAAATGCATTAGTGTTCTCTTTACCCTTTTGTTCTATGTTCAATGAGCCTTAGGCGTAGAGGTTGCATTGTAGATGTGCCTCTTAGGCTTGGGCAATTCATAGACAATGTGTGTGACCAGTTGTAGAACTCTATAATAGTCTCCCTCTGTTGAAAAAGAAGTTTCTTTGATGAGTGGTGACTGGGATACTTGTCTGTAAATATGAGGACCCATATTGTGCATTTAGTAAGAAATATTTGACTAGGGATGTGACAGCCTTGGGGTTTTCTCTAAGATCTAAGACCTCTCCAGCCATGTATATTTAACTATGTTTACAGTACCTCACATAAGTTTCCTCCCATTAAGTGGACTTTTAGTCCAGTTAGGTAGCTGTTGATTGCCCCCGAGATAAAAGTGCCACTACTGTACCAATGTTGTATGCTGTGCAGGTTACTGATGTGGTTATTTGGTCCTGAGCTGGTATTGGACCATTGATTACTTTTCTCCCTTAGCAACTTGTATAGCACTTTCCAAAGCTATGAGAGCTGGCCTTCATGGGAGGAGGCTTCCAGGTCAGTTCCAGCTCCATTGCTTCAAATCCTGTGTCTGAAGTATATCCTGCCTTCAGCAACAAGGTCTTACCTTCAAGTTCTGGGAGGCAATCAAGGGCTGTGGCAATAGCTTATGTACTTTTGGGAGTCTCTTAGACTACCCTGGCCAACAACTCAAAGGAAGGTTTTTCCTGTTTGGCAATGTTTCTTCTTGGGTAGCCTTCAGCTATAAACATGGACTCATGTAGAGATATTATTGTATGTGTAATTTGTCAATAGGCTTTTGGACTAATATTCCTTCTGGTTTGTTACACTAGCTAGGTATTATTTGTCTCTCCTCTCTCTCCCTGTCTAACCCTCTCTCCATGCCCTCCCCTTTTAAAGTATCCCCATTTCCCCCATTTCTCCCTTAATAATACCAGTCTCTTATGGTCCCACCTCTCTTGAGCTCCTTCTTCCCCTTTATCCCCATAATTCCTTGTATAACCCTCCCTCCCCTCTCCCATTTAAATACCACCATTTTACTCATTTTTCCCTTAGTAACACCTGTCTCCTACTGTTCTTCTCTCTTAGGTTCCTTCTTTCCCTTTACCTCCCTAGTTTCCTTCCATTTTCCTAGTTCCTGCAGTTACATCATGGTATGTACTCACATATAAGGATTTGGTGCTGAAGGGGGCAGGTCTCCTTTTTTTAGTTTTCTGAGAATGGGGTGGGGTGTTTGAGTATGAGCCTGCAGCCAGGCTCTCTGATTCCCAGGCAGGAGGCAGAGAAGGGGTTAGGGAACAGGATATGTGGCCACCAGTTCCCCCTTTTATATGAACTCTCTTCCTAGGTAAGATATCCCAACCAAGAAGTCTGTTACCTAAGGACTCACACATAGTGTTTCAGTAGTTGCCTGTGTGTATCTGTGAGAAGAGGTTGCTGCAGGTAGTGTGGGCCCGAGCAGAGGCTGGATTCTAACATTACATTCTTATGCTTCTTCCCTCTCTGATTCCTTCCTTCTTCTTTCCTTTCCTAACTTGCTTTGTTTCTTCCTTCCCCTGTCTCTCCCTTCCCCCTTCCCTTCTGCTTTCTTCCCTCCCTTCCTCACTTTCTTACCTCTCACCCCACCCATTCCTCCTCAGTACTCATTGTGTACAATTGCTTATGAATGTGAACACCTTAATAGAATCTGGGAACTTGCCCACAGCCCCAGCCCCTCCCCCAGCCTTGTTCAGCACTTGTCTGTCAACAGGGCTGTGTCATCTGCTTTCTAAACCAGGAGGCTCTCAGAATGACACCCAGCTCTTCACCATGGCAGCCTGGCTCTCAAGCTAATCTTTTACATCCAGTACCCAGGAGGCAGAGGCAGAAGGATATGAGTGAGATGGAGGCCAACTTGGTTTACATAGGGAATTCCAGGTCAGCTGGGGCTACAGGGAAATCTTGTCTAAATAAATAAATAATAAATGAAAAAAAAGAAAGAAAAAACAGCATATGCTGTTTATGAACATTATTTTCCCCCCTCCAACCAAAACTTAAATTACTGAAATTTAGCATGCAGTTTCAAAGACGTGGTAATTTTCAAAGGAGTGGTAATTTTAAAGCCAGAGGGGGGCTTGGAGATCTGAGTGGATAACTAGACAGAAGCACAGCCCTGGGCACTGTGTCTGCTCATTGCAGTGTTTGTGTACCTGAGGTCCTCTCTGTGTCTTAGGAACACAGAGAGCAAGCCCCATGTGCTTACTAGTCTATTTACCAATGACAAAGGCTTGCATCTGAGCATCACAGGCTTTCCTTTGAACTTCCTGTTTGCCTTCTTCCCTTATCATCACAGTCATATTTAAAATTGAAATTGTCCCAGGAATGAATGACTTTTTGGAGTTCTGAATGGATTTCCATTCCCTGTGCTCACAAATAGCAGCCAGCAGTGCCCTCTTCCCTCCTCCTCCCTCTCCCTCCTCGTCCCTCTCCCTTTCTCCATCCCTCTCCATCCCTTTCTCTCCCCTTCTCTTTCCCCTCTCCCTCTCTCCCTCTGTGTATGTGTGTGTGCATATGCCTGTGTATGTTTGTGTAGGTACACATGTGTGGAGGTATGTGTGTACCCAAGTGCATATGCACATTGATGAAGAAGCCGGAAGACAACCTTGAGTATGGTTCCTTGGATATTGTATACCTTGACTTTTTGAGACTGGTTCTCCCACTGGCCTGGAGCTCACAGTAGGCTAGGCTAGATGGTCAGTTAGCCTCAGAGACTCCCATATCCTTGCCTCCTCTGTGCTGGAAGTATAAGTGTATGCCACCATGCCTGGCATTTTTATGTGAGTTCTGAGACAGAACTCAGGTCCTCATGCTTGCATGGTGGATACTTTATTGACTCAGCCATCTAAAAGACCAGAATCTGCCCTTTCTTATGCAGAAAATGTGTCCCACAGGCCAAAGTGATTAGCAAGAAGCCATGGGAGTATCAAGGAGAGTGAGGGAAGCTGGCCTATGTCAGTGTGGTTACTTTCTAGCAATCATCCTTAAGGGATGCTTTGTGGTGGGATTGGGGTGTGAAACCCTGTATGTGCATCATATTCAGCTCATTCATAGCCTGTTCTTCACTGGAATTTGGCACACTGGCCTCAGACAGGAAACTATAGCAAAAAATTTAATACCAACATTCAAAGAAGTCTCCTTGTAATTAAGCAAGTGTTAAGAAAACAGCTTCTGCCTCACTCCGGCTAGCGCTGAAAGAGTAGTGAGTACGGTACAGTAAGGATTTTTCTTCCCTCTTAAATCAAATTTTGACAGTTCTTTATCCACGCAAGTAGATGAGGTGCCACTGATATATGGAAAATAAATGTGTAGCATGAAATTATCAATGCTGTTCTCTAAAAATTGGCACTTACTGTATCTTAGATGCTCTGTAGGCTTATCAATCTGTAGAGTGCTCTTTCTGTGGAAATAGGCTTTGCATGTTCCTCCATTCACTCAGCTTCGGAGCTGAATCACATAAGAGTTTGTAGTTACACTGCCTAGTGTTGAGGGATTCAGATGATGGGGGTCATCTGTGCTGCTCCACTGGTCAAACGTCTCTGCTTTTTCTTTTATTACGGTTGCTTTGTCTTTACGTGCCTAATCTTACTGTGCCTGCCTTCTATAAGAAGTCTTTTTTTGTCAATATAATTGGATAGTTGGAAAGGTTTTTTTTTTTCCCCGAATTCCATCCTAAGACTTCAGTTTTCTTTTCTTTTTTCTTTTTCTTATTTCCCCTAAGGTGGTCAATTTTTCTTCCCAGACAGTTTTTCTTAGGATGGTAGCTCTTCATTTTAAGAGACATCAAAATATCCTCAAGAATCAGGGTCCTGGCTCTGTCCCCAGCGTTTCTGCTTCAGTAAGTTTAGGTAGGGGTCATGAATGTGCAATTCCTCCAAGTTCCTTGATAATGCTGGTGCTGAGCGTTGGGGAACTGAGAGAATTACCTCCTTCTTCAGCATCAAGCTGCTACAACAGGAACCAGCCACAAAGCCCAGAAAGCTTTTATTGGAGTAGATGCTGTGTGATGAGAGCACTGTTCTTAACGTTCCCAGGTGTATTTTCTACTGCTGGGTTCCATGTGAGCTTTTGCAGACTTGAGAGTGCATACTTCAACCCATGAATTAGGTAGTAGGAAGAGAGATAGATGGGTGTGAGTTGAAGGACTTAGAGCAGATCTGTAAAAAGATGTTGGACTTCATGACACTGACAAAGAGGGGTGGAGAAAGTGAAAATTTCATATAGCAGGTAATCATCATGAGGAAATTAGAACATGTATTGGATAGCTTCAGTTGACTGCTTGATCCGCCTGAGATGAGATTACCTCAGTTGGAGAATTTCCTTCATCAGATTGGCCTATGGGCATGCCTGTAAGGCATTTTCTTGATTTTTGAATGATGTGGTAGGGCGCAGTTCACAGTGTGTGGTGTCATCCCTGGGCAGGAAGGAGGTCCTGGATTGAATAAGAAAGGAGGCTGAGCACAGGCCAGAGGATCACACCAGTAAACAGCGTTTCTCCATGGTCTGTGCTTCATTCAGCTCCTGCCTCTAGGTTGCTGTCTTGAGCTCCTGCCCTGGCTTCCCTCCATGGTGAGCTCAGTAAGGTGAAATAAATCCTTTCCTCTACAAGTTGCTTTTGGTCATTGTTTTATCACACCAATAGAAAGCTAACGAAGGCAGTGTATATCCCAGGATTTGGTTCCAGAGGTTTCTGTGTGCTGCCCAGGGTTAACTGTTTCCTGGTTGAGGATAGGTTTTCTTCTGCAAGACATTCTCATGCTGTCCAGTTCATCTGAGACTTGGGAAAGATGCAGCAAGGGCTGCATTGCTTCCACTGGTCTGTACATTAACTTAGAACGGTGACCTCTCTGTTAACTCTAACATCTCTCAAAGCTTGTTGTCTGATACATTTGATGACAACACTCATGAAAATAACACCCCATATCCTTGAATACTGTGTGATTTTGTGCATGTCGCCAGCTGTTATGAACTTCTGAGTAAACACATGATTTTAATTTGAGCCATCCTGACATTTTATGAGGCAGCCATTAATTTTTGTCTGGGAGTAATCCCTAAGGAACTCTTTTTTTACTGTATATATATTTTAAATGTAATTTTTGACTGGTATTTCTACCCAAAGGAGTTACTACATTTATTCCAAGGTATGGCTAGTAAAAGACCCCCACTTTTCCCTTCTATAACCATGTTTCTAGATTGAATTTTTCTAATAAATATGATCAGTGTGACAAAATGCTTGATAAAAGCAACTTAAGAAGGGAAGGGTTTCTTTTAACTCACAGTTTGAGGGATAGTCCATCATGGTGGGAAGGCACAGTAGGAGGAGTGGTAAGTGGCTGGTCACAGTGCAGCCACAGTCAGGAATCAGAGAGATGGATGCTGGTGCTCAGCTCACTTTCTTCTTTTTATTCAGTCCAGGACCCCAGCCCATGGACTACCCACAGTTAAAGTGAATCATCCCACTTACATTAACCTGATCTAAAGCTCCCCCACAGTCATATGCAGAGGCTTGTCTCCTAGGTGATTCTAGATCCTGTCAAATTGGTTATCAGTATTGACCATCTCTGAATTAAAGTGCTGGGGAGAGATTTAGTCAGTGCCATTGTTGTGGCTCCTTACCAGCTGCCCACTCTTTTCTCTGTGTCCTGTCTGGCTTCCTTCTACCCTGTGATCCTGTTGCCTAGGCATGCAGTCCTGCCTCATTCTTTGACTATTATACATCTGGCTATGTCCAAAACCCTTCAAATATATCAGCAAATTTAATTGTAACAATGCCAAAGGACCATTTAGAATTTCACTAAAGGTGCTGAGTATATATTAGGGCGTAGTGACCTTTTCTAGCCACACTCAACTTTGTACTGTCACTTAGTAAGATATTTATAGCACCACATGACTGCTTCAGGTAGATCTTCAACTAAAATAAATACAGAGCAGTTTATCAGATTTACCAGTGGAGAGGTTATTAATGACCTTCACCTTGGAAAGAAATACATTGGCTTCTGATAGGCATGAGCTGATTCACCTGCCTTTTAGACATTGAGCCTCTTCCTTTAGCTTCTGTTCTAGGCAATAGCAGGGTGGGTCCAGACACCCCCTGGAAATCCACTCTAAGAAGGAGTTGTCAGAGAGACATAGAATAAAGCAATTTTTATGAATTCCTTTATTATTCATTTATTGTATGTATGTGTAGTGTATGTACATGTTTCTCTGCGTGTGTGCATTTGCATGTAGAGGCCAGGGGTTGACATCAGGTGACTTCCTCCTTATTTAATTTAATTTTAATTTAATTTAATTTTATCTTGTTCTTTTGAGACAGGATCTTTCAGTGAACCTAGAGCTCACTGATTTGGCTAGCCCAACTGAGTAAAGGGTTCTAGGGAATCTTTGACCCCCAGCCCTGACCTGAGCCCAGTGAAGACACGTGCTGCAATGCCTGGCTTTTATGTAGGTGCTAGGGATCCATACTTAGGCCCTCATGCTTGAATAGCAGGTACTTTATCCCTGAGTAATCTCCACAGCCTTGTGAATTCCTTTAAAAGAAATTGTGGATTCATATAAATTGATATTTGGATTATATCTGCAAGAGTTAAAGCATTTCAAAATCTTACTTGTAGAAGAAGCATTTTGTCCTTTCCATATTTTATCTCATGGATTATAGCTAACATCTGTGAGGCCACATAGCAATTCCTGTTTTATAGCCCAGGAAGCTGAGGCTTGGGGGAGTTAAATGACTTTTGGTGTTGGCCATGTCACTAGTAAGTGATGCAACTTAGAAAGACTCTATCCCTGATGATCCTAAATCCAGTAGATTTTGAAGCATGCTGTGCTACCATCAAAGGGAACATACTGTGTCACATATGGTGTGAGCTGGAACCCTGGATTGAATCTTTCTAATCCTAGGCACAGACCACCTATCTACAAGCGCCTATGAATTTACTGGGAGTGACTTTCATTCCTTAAGTGCTCTAAATGCCTTCTCTTTTTTAAAAAAAAAATTCATTGAATTTTTGCAATTTTCATACAGTATAATTCAGTGGGATTTAGATCCTCTTGCTATCCACATCTCCCTTTACTGGCTTCTGCCCAATTTAATATACTCTTTTATACATATATATCATGGTCTCTAGAGCCTAATTTGTGTCCTTAAATGTCTGGTTCTAGTTCTTCTGTCTACATTCTACTGTTTAAGTTGAAAATTTAGTTTATTACCAGTGAGAGAGGCTGGAATTAGTTAACACTTTTCCTAACTCCAAAACTCCTGTTCTTAGGGAGAGACTGGCAGCAAGATGACATCCCAGTTCAGTATCAGATACTGGTGAGGTAGGTATCATGGGAATGGATCAGAGAAGGGAGCAAGCATTCCAGCCTGGCATAGCTGGGAAAGTCTGACTGAAGAGTTTTTAGGGGACAGAAGTTCCTGTAGAAATTACTGTAGGGAGGAAATGGAAAGGTCAGGCCTGGGAGGATAGGTCAGTTGGTAAAGTGCTTGCTGTGTAAGCATGAGGATCTGAGTTCAATCCACAAAACCCATGTAAAAAACTTGGGCATTGAGGCACATGCTTATAAACCCAGTGCTGGGAAGGCAAGAGGCAAGTGGATTCTTATAGCTCGCTGGCAGCCAGACTAGCTGTCTAGGCGAGCTCCAGGCCGATGAAAAAACTGTCTTAAAAACCAAAGTGGATGGCACCTGAGAAATGGTACCTATAGTTGGTCTCTAGCCTCTATATGCATACATACACTCATGCATATGCACCCACAGGCACATGCATGTGCGTGCACACACACACACACATAATGGAAAAGTTGCCCTGCCTATAATATGCACAGTAAAAAATTATGGAAAAATGTAAGAACATTTATAAAGAATCACATTAAATTTTCACATGATTCTTCAACAAACATAAGTAAATTATAGGTCCCTTATGCCAAGTAATAAGCTAGACTCCTCCTGAGTGAACAGACCCCTCAGGAAGTAGCCACTATCTTTGCTCTCATCTTAGCCCTGCCCATTGGGCAGCCATAGTGACCATCTTATCTTACCCCCCCTAAACTACACCTGTGTCTTCCAGAGGAAAGTCTGACTCTGCCTTCCCGTCTTCTTAGATTTTTGCCTCATTTTTCATGCACCTCTGCTCAATCTCTCCTTCCCAGAAAGCCTTCCCAGAAGACCCTGATTCCCATGATTGTTATAGTCAAAACAATTTTTTTTTCCCAGCACAATGCTGCATACTTAGGGTATATATTCTGTGCCCACCTCTGGTGGCAAACTCCACAAGTTACCATTTCTCTGGTACCTGAAACTGGACCTGACACATTGTAAAATTCCAACAAATACTTAGTGAATTAATAAAGGAATGATTATTGCACGATATGTGTGAGAAATCTTAGATGAACTTGAGATGAGTTTGACAATTTCACAAGTTCTCTGACTCTTAATACTAAACTCTATTCCTTTCAGATTTTCTCTAATTCAATTGGGAAAGTAAACAGACATGCATACTTTAAGTTTCTCCTTGAGGAAAACTCATAGCTCTCAGCAGAAACCATAAAATTCAGATTATGAACTCAAATCAAGATTTTTATGTTAAAAATTGTGAATACAGAACACAGAGCAGGCAGCAAGAGCTTGAGGCTACACAGAAGACTTGTCTACAGACAAGCATTTCCTTAAAATCAGTCACCAGAGAGCCTTATATTCAACTGTGTTAGTTTTTCCCTGGGTCTAGCAGCCTGGGTCTGACTCATTCTGTCCAGTGGCATCGAAAATCCTGGTTTATGGTCAGTGATGATAAATAAGGTTCCTGTTGTCCCGTGTCCTTGCTTGACTTTCCTACTGAGTAAACCCCAGTCTTTTACTTTTCACTTTTTCATTTTATGCTGACACTGGAGATGTGTTCTATGCACAAGAGTTATATTTTGAATATTTTTTAAGACAGGGTCTCATGTAGCCCAAGTTGGCCTTGAACTTGCTATGTAGCAGAGGATAATCTTGAACTTTTGATCCTCCTACTTCTACCTCCCAAGTACCAGGATAATAGGTGTGCACCACCACACTTAGTTGATGAGGTGCTGGAGATGAAACCTAAAGCTTAATTCATGCTAGCCAAGTATTCTACCAACTGAACTACTACTCAGCTCCTTACATTTTCATTGAAAAGTACAGAATATTTCTTTTTCATTAATGTATCCTAATTGTTCAAAATACTGTGTTTCATTATGACATTTTCATGAGTGGCCATAATATAAAATGATCCTATTCACTGTGCTGGTTGGTTTTTGTCAACTTGACAAAAACTAAGTCATCTGGGAAGAAGAAACCTCAATCAAGGAATTCTCCCCATCAGACTTGCCTGTGGGCACATCTGTGGGACATTTTCTCAATTGCTAATTGATATAGGAGGGCCACCCCCCGTGGGTGGTACTGTCCCTCATAGGTGGGCCTGGGCTGTATAAGAAAAGTAACTTAGAAAACCATAGGAACAAGCTAGTAAGCATTGTTCCAACTCTGTGGTCTCTGCTTCAGTTTCTGCCTCCAGATTCCTTCCTTGAGTTCTTGCTTTGACTTCCCTCAGTGGTGGATTGTCACCGAGGAGTAGTAAGCTGAAATAAACCCTTTCCTCTGCAAGTTGCTTTTTGTTGTGGGTGTTTATCACAGCCAAGGAAACCAAATTAGGACATTCAACAATGTCATTTTTTCTCTTCCCTACACTGCCATACTCTAGGGCAGAGAGTTTGAAATAGATTGAGAAAATAATAGACATGTGAGGGCTTCCTGTTTTCTGGGTTTGCTCTCTATAAGATGTATAGTTCAGCTCAGTTTTGTGGAGTCATCTATTTTGATGTTGTATAATTTAAAAGTGAAATTCTTCAGTTCCATTTCCATTGTATTATTAATGCTTGGTCCCTGTAGGATAATTAATCTGACCTAATTTTATGGATTAATCTATTTTAATACTATACAATGTGAGAGTGAAAACCTCCAATCCAATTTCCATTGCATCAGCCTTCATTGCTGTCTGTTGTGGGAACTCAGAACAACCCTCTGCAAATGGGCAGGAATCCCTGTTTAGAAAATGGGTGTGTGCCTTAGTCTCCCTTCCTTTCTGTTTGCACCCTGGTGGAAAAGGAATCTCTGCTCTTACAAGAGTCATCACGTAACCAGCTTGGAAGAAATGAAGATATTCAAAAGAGGCAGTTGTGTCTCTCAGTCTATGACTGTTGAGACAGTGAACTCCAAGAAAAGTGAATTTCCCCAGGAATCTCGTACTAGGAGAAAGGAAAGATTTGGGAACCTGGCACCTGACAGAGGGGGAGATTTTCTCCCAGGAAAAGAGATTTCACAGTTCCAACACCTTGCTTGACCACTTTGCAGGATGAGACCAAAGCCCAGACAATGACCAATGATGGTTAGGACCACACCTTGACCAGGACTGCTTAGATGTGCACATCCTTGCCCTTCTATTTAAACTTTAATCTCATTTCAGGACCCCAAAGATTGACAAGAGTGGGTCACTGGATCCCTTTGCCTCTTGCCACTGTTGCCACATTGAATAAATCTCCATTTTCTGATTTTTACTCTTAATCTGGCAGTTTTAATTTGCTTCTTGAGGATGGGTAGCTGAACTTAACTTCTTGGGGCACAGACTGTGACCCCAGTTGGTAACAACCCCACTTGGAGGTAACAATTTGTGGTCTACCTTTCTTGGTCATCCCTATTCATAAAGCTCTTCAGGCTCTTCAGGAGCAGTTGGAGAGCCTGGAGGACCTCTGGAGCCTGCTCACCTAACCTGTCTCTGCTGGTCCCCAGGATCCTGTAGAAACTTTGGGCACACCTTCCGTTTGACTTGGAGCCTAATGCATGCATAATTCATACTTTGTACAGATGTGCTCAGTCCCTGATCTCAGAGGGCAGTAGTCCCTGACTCATATGCATGCCCCCACTGTTACTCTCTGAAACTCAAGTTTAGAGCCTCTATATAGAAACTCAACAGTACTAGTCATGTAGCTGCTGAGAGAATAGAACAATCATGACACTTGCCCTAAAGTACATCCCTTGTGTTCCAGTGTTGCTGATGTTGACAGGCTTCATTCTAACTAGGGAGAGAAATGCCTAATATATTGCTACATGAATGGAAATAAACAGAGTAGGTGGAAGAAGACACAAAAGAAAGGAGGAAATCTTGACTAATAAGGTATTCAGGGGCTGGAGAGATGTCTCAGCAGTTAAGAGTAGGTATTCTATTTGTAAAGGACACCAGTTTGGTGGTGGCCCTCAACTGTCTGTAACTCCAGCTCTAGGGAATCATATGCTCTCTTGTGGCCTCCGTTGGTACTAGCACACAGTGCACATACACACAGACACACCATATATATATAGAGAGAAAACAGAAATTTGGTGGAGGCGGTAGTGAGGGGGTTGAAGATAAGAGAGGGGATATAAATATGATAAAATACATTGTATGAAATCCACAAAAATTCAACTGCAAAATTAATAAAATGTAAATAAATGGGAAAAAGGGGGAAAATCTTTAAAAGTGGATATTCAAATAACCCATGGCAAAAAAAAAGGTTTTAGTTTGAATCAGCCATGGGAATCAAATGTGGTAATTTACTCATTTGCCTGAGATTTAGCGAACACTTACATTTATTGGATACAACTCTAGGTTCTAGAAATATGGTTCTAGAAATATGAGCCCTAAAGCAGAGGCTGCAACCTGATGGTAGATATGGATTTTAAATAAATATTTTCCAGAAATATGCCAAATCAATGAAAGAATGCAGTAGGAACACTGAGTGGTTAGAGAGTGGGAGCATAAGCAATGAGGATGGATTGATGGCAGCAGCTTACATCAAGGATACCAGGCTGAGCCCTAAATTCCTCATATTTCTTAGCATGATGCTTTAACATATACAGGAATAATCACCCAAGAAGTGTTTTTGAATGCAGATTACAAAGCAGTGAGCTGGGGCTATAGACCTGTTATCTGTTTCTGTAAGTTTCTAATTGATGCCACTGTGGAGTAGTCTGGGGATCCCTTATTGAAAAGAAAGGGATCAGTGTATTTAACATTTATTACAACTTAGTGATACTGTTTATTGTAAGAATATAATGGTAGAATCCAATTGCTGCTCAGCCTACAATACCTATGGTAGCCTTTTCCCAAATTGGTTCATGTAGTGGAATTAGGAAATCAGTCTTAGTTTTCTGAGACTTTTGCTTTTTGATTCAGTCATAAAGGCATTTTTACCTATAGTCAACAGCAAGTAGTGAATTGGAAGGGAAGGCTGTATAGCTCTCAGGATCCCTTTGACTGACTAGTAAGAAACTTACCAAACTTACTGCCCTGGAGAAGGTAAAGATGAGTGTGTGTTCACTGGCTTCCTAACTGTTGGCTTTTTCCTGGGCAACAAAGGGATTCTTTTGTCTGGGTGTTCATATTCTTCAAGAAAAGGAGGCTTATAACTCAAACAGTGTTTGTTCTCGATGCCAAAGATATACACATATCACTTGTTTTAAGTGGTGGTACAAGGAAAATCAACTTTTAGTTTCTAATACCAATGGGCACCCTGATGAACTTTGTCTGTGAATCTCTAGCTAACAGACTTGTAGGTGCCAGGATCTCACATCGGAGAAGTGAATTTTATCAAGAGACTATTGTTCTCTTGATAAAACACAGTCTGTTCCCCACCAACCCTCCTGCCTCTTTCCTGGGAACCAGAGAGCCTCGCTGTAGACTCTCAGAGTGAAGCCACCCTCATCATCAGAAAGATATAAGAAGAGACCCCCACTTCTGCCACATGGGCTCTGAGTCTTCTTTTTAGAGCCCCAGCCATGCTGTCTGTCTCTGATGCTTAGGCCTAAACTCTCCTGAGAAGCCATGCTATGCTGTTGTCTTTCTGTCAACTCTGAAGGTAGCCTCTGTTCTTCCTATAATCAGTGTCAGTTTAAACGAAGGTCCTATGGATGAGAAAGAGTTGCCCAGAGGGGAAACATTCTTGCCTCTCTATCTTAAGGTGTATGCTGGCTTATTTCTACTAGACACCCCCCCATGATGATGGGTTTAGGCATCTGAAACCACGAGTCAAAACTAATTCCTTATTCTCTTTAAGTCAAAGCGCCAGGCATTGTGTCTCAGTGAGGAGAAACCCAACACAGCAGCCCATTGAAAGAGCTGTCCTTACCACAACCTGTTTAGTTTCTTTGTGCTCACCTGTCCATGTATTTCCTCTATCTCTTTCACTAAAGCAAATACTGTGAAGATCAGAATCTTGTAAACTTTATTTTTGTTGTGTACCCAGTTCTCAGAATATGATAGATTTGCAAAAGATAATCTTTTGGCGACTCTTCAGGAAAGACCTGTATGCTTGTGTTGTGTTTGGCTCTAGAGTTACTTTAAACCCTGACAGTCAGGAGCTGGCAATTGCATCAGCAAGACAGCTTCAGTACAATGTGGTCAGAGGTACCAAGCATGTACAGGACACATCTTCCAATGACCCATGATGGGATCTGAGGTTAAGGGTAAAGAACTGGAGCGTTTGTCAAGTATCAGGAAAGTGAATGTTTGAACACCCCCAATTCCCCAGAGACCTCCCTCCCCTTCTCTCAGTGTTCTGCTGGCCCAAGGAAACTTTCCTCTGTGGCCCAAACTCCACCATAGTCAACCTGCACAAGGTCCCAACAGTGGCACATAGCGGGGCTAAAGATTATCCCCAAGGTCTAACCAGTGTCAATTAGTTGCTACTTAGCCAGTTCATGCTAGAAGAGTTGAGAGGGGGTTGTCTTTTTCATCAAAAGCAATACAGTGATTCAGAATTTCAAAACAAAAACACATTTTTCTAAGTTATATGAGGTAAAATACTCTATGGAAATAACATTGAAAAATAATATATAATACTATATATCTATATACTATATATATGTACTATCTACTATCTATATACTATATATCTAGAGAGAATGCTTATTCTGGGTCATGTATTTTGATAACTAACCACATTTAATACCCCTAATTGTCTTCATTTTTGGAATTTAATAATAATACTTTAAGTTCAGAGGAAGATTACATGACTTGCTGAATCTTACAGCTCTAGTACTTAATAGAGGTGAAAGTGTGAGTGTCTCACTTAGTTCTGAACTCCCTATGCACTGTCCATCTAGCCTCTTGTCAGAGGTCAAGCATTCATCTTAAATTTGTGAGCTTAGAAAGGGACCTAATGGAGGGTACCACCAAAAACAGGAGGGAATTCCGTAGTTTGTGGGGAGACCTCTGAAAATCAGACCTTACTAACAGCTTATTGAGGACTTCCACTCTAGCCTGAATGGTAGGACGCCTTTGTCTCCATTCTGGAAAGCATCCATCCTAAAGATGTATGAAGAGGGGTCCAGAAGTGTGCTGTGATAGAGTTTGTCTCAATTCAGATCACTCAGCTCTCTTTTCTAGCCTGGTTTTTGGATATCTGGAGGGTAAATCCATGGTCCTTCCAACTCTTCCCTACTCCATAGCCCACATTCTGTACCCTCATGCAATGAAGCATTTTTAGAATTAGAGCAGATTTTTGGAGTCTGGTTAGCACTGTGTTTTCTACCCACAACTGGTGGAGGTTGGTAGTGTTAAGGTGCTCTTTCAAGAAAATATAGCTAAGTATCATCAGAGTCAACAAAAATGTGTGTGTGTGTTTGTGTGTGTGTGTGCGTGTGTGCGTGTGTGTCTGTGTCTGTGTGTGTATGTCTGTGTTTTCTATCAGTTTGTTCTTTGAAAATTTCATACATGTATATAACACATTCTGATTACTCTTACCCCACCCCATCTTATCTCCTTTCTCCATCCTTATCAGTAACCCCTGCTCCACACCAGTCCCTTTCCCAAATTCTTGACTTTTGGTTTTGTGACCTATTTAGTGTACCCAGGGCCATCTGTGTGATCATTGAATTGGAACTAGACATTTGTTGGTAGGGTTACCAGCAAGACCCTTGATTTTCCAGATTGCTATAAAGAACCGCTTTGTACCCACTTCTCAGTTGCAACCTTTTCAAATACTGCCCTTTCTTTCTTGCCTTCTTGCTTATTTCAAATTTCCTCAGTGTTTAAGAATATCTGCTTTCTTCTCTCTCAATCTCTAAAGCTTTCCCAGTTTTCCCTTTCATTGTGTCTCTGACTCTTCCTGTGCTATTTTTGAAGGCACATGAATCTTGAATAATGTCCATTACTACAGCTAGTGGTAGTTTTTATTTTCTTTGTGGCCAGGCAGAGTTATGAAAGAAATGTGGGCTATGAACAGCTGTTATGGAGTTGCATAAACAGGAAAGTGCCCCCATGGCTATTTTTAAAGCATGCTTTCAAAGATGCAGGGCTAGGGTACTGCCTTTCACTCCTGCTCCATACTGGGCTGTGTTTTCCAGGGTGTAATTCAGAAAAGCTGTAGTCATTGTTTCTTCAAGGGCTTGGCTCCCTGAGGGTCCCAGCCAATGACAGCCTTTGTGAAAAAAGGGTGGGAAGGCTGAATTGCAGGAAACACAATGACCCATTGAACTGGTGTCCATCAGTGATTCTTGTGAATGGATTACTAATTGTTTTTTATGGGAACAGAAACAGTAAGAGACTTCTCATAGTGCCTGAGCTTGTTCCATTACGTCAACATCTTGGCCTTTTGTGTAACTGCTGAGGGGAAATGATATTGTGAATACTTCACTCTTCAACCTGTTCTAGAATCAGCATTACTGATTATCAATGAGCGTAGTTCATTTGATGAAACCTAACTTCTATCACTCATTTATTTAGTTTGCATGGTGGTGCATGCATGCCTGTGCAGGTGCACTTGCATATGTGTGTACACATGCATGTAGAGGCCAGAAGTCAACCTCAGGCAGCATTCACCTTGTTTTGGGGACAGGGTCTCTCACTGACCTGGGACTTGCAGATTGGGCTAGACTGGCTGGCCAGTGAGTCCCAGGGATTTTCCTTTCTTAAACTCCCAGAGCTGCAAAGGGATCACATGTACTGCACCACTAAGCTTGGCTTTTCATCTGTGTTCTGGTGATCAGATTGAAGCCCTCATGCTTGTATGGCAAGCACTTTACCCACTGAGCCATCTCCCCAGCCCTATTCATACATTTTTACTGCTAACCCTACTGACTGTGGTTCAGGCTATGTATTTAAGGGCTTTTGTGTTTTAAATTGTAGGGAAACCTAGGAGTGGTTGCCAACCACATACCTCAGGTGATGAGACCTGTGTTTACCACCTCTGCTGAAGGACCAACTTCTAGCATTGGGACTTTAGGTTTCATCCCAAATAATAAAAATGATGTGCTAATACCATTGACAGGAAGAATGATAATGAAAGATCCAAAAGAAATTAAACAAAGTATTCAAATGTTTTACCTAAGACTTTTTTCTTTAAAAACAAGTATATAAAACAGGTGTGTGATATATCTCCATATTTGGGTTTTTAGTGACTCTGACAGTTCATTTCTCTGAGAAAGAACAGGTATCTGTTATACAATGGTGAGACAGGCTATAATTCATTCTCTTCTATATGATCTATTTGTGGACTTCATTACTATGGTACATATATAATCAGCCCCTTTAGTAAAGACTCATACTTGTGGAATGCATGTTAGTGTAAGTACACACATATGTGTGTGTGTTTGCCAAATGTCTACATAATGGTGAGTAATTCACTCAGCTCCTTTTACCCACGATGGACACGTGGTATCACACCTAATCCCACCAGCCTCAGAGTTCTTGGTTGTATAATGTGCAGAAAATGACCTGAGGAAATCCTAGGAAGTTATATTTTACTTATTTTTTTTGGGGGGGAGGCACTGCAACAGCACATGTGTAGCGGTCAGAGGACATCTTGCAGGAATTGGGTCTCTCTTTTCACCATGTATGTCCCAGAGGTCAAATACAGATCATTAGGCTTGGCAGCAAGTGCCTTTACCCATAGCTTCATCTTGCTGGTCCATATCCTTTAGAGTTATAAGTATTGACCCAGTATGACCAATAGCCTTTTAGTGACATGTCCTAATATTGGTGTGATACCCTCTTCAACCAGAAAGTATTCAGCAAGTGGCAGGCAGTGTGAAAAAGACATTCTCTGTTTGATGCCTTTGCAATTAATGAATGCTTGGGGAAAGGGATAAGTTAAAAACTAGTTTTGAGACCATAAAACACTTTGTGTGAATAGTGCATATGCTTTTAATTTCAGCACTCAGGGGCAGAGGCAGGTGGATCTCTGTGAGGTTGAGGTCTCCATAGCAACTTCCAGGCCAGATGATGCTACAGAAAGACCCTATCTCTAAAAAACACAAAAACAAAGAAACCAAAACAAAACAAAAAAGCAAAAGACACTGTGTGTGTGCACGTGAACGTATGTTCGTGTGTGTGTGCATGCAAGTGTGTGTGCATAGTCCAAAGGTCAAGGCTGTGTGTTGTTCTAAGGTTGTCTTGTGTTTTGAGACAGGGCCTCCCACTTTTACCTGGAACTCACAGATTTGGTTGGGCTCATGGGTCAGTCAGCCCTAGGGCTCTGCTTGTTACCATCTCCCCAGCACTGGGATTATAAGCACATCCACTATGACTGGCTTTTTTAAAAAATCTATGTTCTGGGGCTGGAGAGATGGCTCAGCAGTTAAGACCATTGGTTGCTCCTCCAGAGGACCCAGGTTTGATTTCCAGCACCCGAATGGCAGCTGACAACCTTCCGTAACTCCAGTTCCAGGGAATCCGATGCCCTCTTCTGAGCAATGGCAGCATTGCATAACATGTGTGCACTTACATATATGCAGGCAAAACAATCATACATATAAAATAAAAATAATAAAATGTATTTAAAAATGTATGTTCTGAGGATCAAACTCAGATCCTCTTGCTTGCACAGCAAACATTTTACTCACCGAGCCATCTCCCCAGTACCTTCACAGGATTTTCTATGTAAACCTATCATGTCTACTCACAAATTAAATCTGTAGTGATCTTGTCACCAGTTGCTAACTAAGGGAGAGTGTTAGTTTGTTAGAAAAACAAACACTGATTGTTTTTCTTATTAACATGGTCATCTAGAAGCATCCCAAACCTATTGAGATGGGTCAGTTTCATGCTAATGAGAAAGTTAGTCCATTGGGAGAATTCCTTGGAACACAGGAGCCATCTGCCTTTGCACATCTCAGTGATTTAGAGAGGCAGGTGTGCTGTCTAGAGGAGGAAGTATGTAGCCTAAGTGGAACTGTCACACTGTCGCAGCATCTTCATCCCACAGAAATATATTACCAGTGTAATTACGTCTAAGCATTTTTGTTCATTGTATGTTTTCTTTATGAACACAAGTTCCTCCCCCTTTTCTTTTTTCATGTGCATGTGTGTGTTGTGCATGTGTGTATGTGTTCATTCCCATATATGAGTACATGTATGTGAATGCACGCATGGAGGCCCAAGGTAGAGATCAAGAATCTTCCTTGATCACTATCTACCCTGTTACTTGAGGCAGGGTCTCCCAGTCAAATCTAGAGCTCATGATTTAAGGGTCGTCTCCCTAGTCAGCTTGCTCTGGGGACCCTCTCTCTCTACCTTAGAAGACTAGAACTGCAGGTGAGATGCTATGACTGTCTAGATTTATGTGGGTTCTGGGGATCCAAACTTCAGTCTTCTTGCTTGCATAGCAGTAAGTACTTTAATGCTGAAGCCATCTACCCAGCACAATAGGTTCCTTTTTGTTTCTAATTAGCATATATTAATTATATATAATAATAGGTATCATTATGACATTTTTGTTTATGTGCATTATGTATTTTGATCATATTCACCCCCATCTTTTCCCTCTCCTGAATAAATTAGAGAAGGGTGAATTAAAGAATTGCTCCCATTTAGTTCTATTGCTGTGATAAAATACTCTGACAAAGAGCAACTTATAGGAGGAGAGTTTATTTGACCTAACTTGAGGTCACAGTCCATCACTGAGGGAAGTCAGGATAGGAACTCAAGTAGGAACTTGAAGCAGAAGCCATGGAAAGATGCTATTGCCTGTCTCAGGCTCATGCTTAGCTAACTGTCTTAAGCAGCCCAAGACCACCAGCCCTGTTGAGGGAATGGTGCTGTCTGCAGTGGGCTGGGCCCTCCAGTATCAATACAATTAAGATAATCCCCCACAGACATGCCCACAGGCCAATACACAGGCCAGTATGATCTACACAGTTTCTCAATAGAAGCCTTCCTCTCTGATGCCTCTAGGCTATAACCTAACTAGGACTTTCTTTTTCTTGAGTAGAGAATCAGGACACATTGGCTTGAGAGTATACCATGTGTCCTCAAGGAAGAATTTACTCACTATTGGGGTATCAAAACATAATGCACTCTCTCTGCTTTGAAATTCTTAGAAGAAAATTACAACCATGTGGAGACAGAGACTGAACCAGATGGTTGATACTGGTTCTTTCCAGATTTCTGACTCAATCCTAGTGATTCAGTCAAGATGGATATGACCTCACATTTTCCCCCAGGCCTGTTTGCATGCATTGGGATGGGAGTATTATATCTTTACTAGGAGACCATTTAGAATTACTGCAGTACAAAACCTTGGAGGACCTTTTTAAATTTATCAAAGGTTTTATTTCAAGGACTGGAGGCATACCTCAGTTTACCAAGTTTGCCTAGTATACACAAGGTCCTGGGTTCTATTCCTAGCAACACATAAATCAGATGTGTGGCATGCCTGTGATCTCAGTACTTAGGAGGTAGAAGTGGGAGGATCAGAAATTCAAGGTCATCCTAAGTTGCATAGTGAGAAGGCCAGCCTGAGCTATACGAGATACTGTCTTAAAAAAGAAAGGAAGGAAAGAAGAAGTGATCTTTTTCATAATGGAGGATTTGGACAAAATAATGGTTAAATAAATTCCAATCCAGACTTTTCTTCCAAAAAAATAAATCCAAAGGAAATTAATAGAATAAAATTTGAACCACAGGCACTTCAATTTTAAGTTATAATTGTAAAATCTTCAGACTCTAGGCATTAGCCTTGCTTTTTCATACTGGGCTGACTATCAGTGTTATCAGAGAAACTTGGTTCCTAGGCTTAATATTCTGCTTCAGGAGGTTTGGAGTTGAGTCTTCGAGTCTTTGAGTCTTTGAGTCTGTCTTTCTTTCCCTTCCTCCCTCCTTCCCTCTGTCCCTTCCTTTCTTCTTTTCCTATTTTTTTGTAAATGTTTTGTTGAATTTTGATGTATTTCATACAGAACATTTCAATCAATCTTAGTCACCTTTATACCCCCTTCCCCACTGGCACCCCCTGTAGCCCCCCACACTGGAATTCATACATTCTGTCATTTGTGTTAAGGCCTATTGTGTCAAGGTAGTGTCTCCAGATGTCCCTCAGTGCAAGTTCACCTACTGAGGTCTAATCTTATCTAGAGTCCCTTACTTTAAGAAGATCAGCTCTTCCTCACCCAGCAGTAATCAGCTGCCAATAGTTCTTTGGCTAATATTGGAGCCTGCTGCCCATTTCCCCAGTTCGATGCTGGGTTTTTGTCTGCTTGAGTTTGCATGGGTCTTGTCCATGCTGACACCATTGCTATAGGCTTGTAGGACTCTATTTCCATATGTCAGACACCTCCTCCCTGGTTCTTACAATCTTTCCACCCCCTCTTCCAAAATGATCCCTGAGCCCTGGGTAGGTGAAGTTTAATATAGGAGTCCTGTCCAAGGACCTACATTCTGCAGACTCTTACTGTCTATGCTTTGGCCATTTGTGACCGTTTGTGTTCCTGGCCTTCTGTTGCATGAGGGAGCTTCATTAATGAGAATTAAAAGATTAATTAGTGTCCTCTTTACCTCTTATTCTATCTTCCATGAACCTTAGGTTTAGAGGTTGCATCGTAGATGTGCCTCTTAGGCCTGGGTAATTCACAGACAGTGAATTGGTAATGACTCCATCTGGTACAAAAGAAGCTTCTTTGATGAGTGGTGACTGGGATACTTGTCTGTAAATAAGGATACATATTTTGCACATAGTAAGAAATAACATTAGTCTAGGGATATGACAGTTTGGGGTTTTCTCTAAGATGTATGATTTCTTCAGCCATGTGTATTTGACTATATTTATAGTACCACACTTGAGTTTCCTCCCATTGAGTGAGTCTTCTTTCTTCTTCAGAACCTGCTAGGTGATTCTGATGATCAAGTACTTCTGGAAACCACTGTTCTAGAAAAAATCTTAAGAATCTCTCCAAATAGCAAGTTATATATATTTTAAAAATTTATTTTATTTATTAATTATGTATACATGTGGGTGGTGGTGGTGGTATGTGCATGTGTGTACAGGTGCCCATGGAGACCAGAAGAGGGCATCAGATACCGTGGATCTAGAATTATAGGAGGTTGCGAGCTGTCATATGTGGGTGCTGGGAACCTAACTCAGATCCTCTGTAATAGTTGTAAGCACCCCTTACTGCTGAGTTATATCTCCAAATCTGCAAGTCCTTTTTTTTTTTTTGAGCTTTCTGTTGAAACACAAATTTGTGGCTCAGAATTCTATTTTAAGAGAGAAAGGGGCTGGGTAGATGGCTCAGCTGAGCAAGTGGCTTGTGTTAGAAGCATGGGAACACAAGTTTGTTCCTCAGAACCCATGTATAGAAGCTGGTGGTCATAGTAGTGTACACTTGGAATCCCAGCACCAGAGAAGAGGGGGCAGAGCATCCCTGGAGCTCATTGACTAGCCACCCTAGCTTATTTGGCAACTTCTAGGCCAGTGAGAGATGTTGTCTGAAAGAAGGCAGACAGGACCTAAGGAAGGATTCCTGAGGTTGTTCTCTGGCTCCCTCATGTGTATGTACACACATGCACCCCCCCACACCCCCCCACACACACAAAGAGAAAGACCATTTTTCTGTAAAGTATTGACAATGTTCTCAAAAACTTGTTAATCATCAATATATGTCTAGATTAATTTTAGCATTTTTTTCTTCTGTAAACTCAGAAAATTGTAAACCATACTCCCAGTGGTTTAGGGTGAGGGAACTTTGGACTCATTTTGAAGTTTCTTAGTCAGTCTTTTATGATCTTTTGGGTGTTTTGTCAACTAGACTTAGCTCCTGTACAGAGAACATGTTGAGAGCCAGAGAGTCTCAAGTTTGTCTCAGCGATTCTTCAGCATGGGTTATATGAGATATTAACCGTAAGCTAGACTCCAACATCTGGAGAAATCATGACAGAAGAAGATGCAACAGATCTGCAATTAACCCGGATCACTGCACTAGGATAATATATATTTTTCTAGATGCCTTTGGGATGCAGATTTTATAAAAATGGCCACTTTTCAGGAATATACATGTATATATGGAGCCACTTCATAGATAGTGGTAGATTCTAGAAATACAGATAATAGAAAGAGGGAGAAAATAAGAAAGGAACACAGGAGAGAGAAAACTGTGAGCAGTGTCACGTGCCCTGTAATCCCAGCACTTGGGTGTCAGGGAGGTAGGAGGAGCAGAATTCAAGGTCATCCTGGTCAGTATAGTGAGTTCAAGGTTTGTCTGGGCTCCATAAGACCCTGTCAAAAGGAAGGAAGGAAGGGACAGAGGGAGGGAAGGAGGGAGGGAGGAAAAAGAAGGAAAAGAAGAAGACAATACTAGCCATCTGGCTAGATAAATGAAAGGATGAGCCTTAACCAGAGATGTCAATGGAGTTAATAATATCCTGACTCATTTATTTGAAGCGATGGTAGAGCTCCATGATTAGTGGATAAAGAATGTATCTGTTCTACAGCTTCTCACCTGGAAGTCATTCCTCTTAAAGATTTCTATGCTACCCAAGTGACTCTTAAAAGAGAAACAATAGAAGTTAATGATCTTAGAAGAGTGGTCGGTGAGAGTCAGAGGGATGGTATAAAATCCCAGAATCTCAGTCAGCAATGCCAGATAGCAATGTGGTAATAAATTTGGGTGCTTTATCATACTACATGGGCATTGACAGGAGTAGCAGGAATTCCTGCTGTGTGGTTGCATGACCCATCTATAATGCTTGCCTTCCATAAGCCACTAATTAACACGGTCAGATGCTTCAGAATCTCTTGCCATCCAGAGCAATAGCCACACCTAATTGTTAGCTCTACTATCTATCTATCTATCTATCTATCTATCTATCTATCTATCTATCTATCTATCTATCTATCATCATCTATCTATCTATCATCATCTATCTATCATCTATCTTATATGTATCCATGTATCTATCTATCATCTATCTAATCTATCTGCCTGTCTGCCTGTCTGTTGTCTGTGTGTCTATCTGTCTGCCTGTCTGTCTGCCCATGTATGTATCAATCTAATGTGTGTGTATATATGTATAAAGTACCTTCCTTCTATTACCCAATAGATAAGTCCAAAGATTATACTTTCTACTGATCATTTCTATAGTTTAATGATAAAGGTCCATTTTTAAAAAATGTGCATCAGTTAGAGATTAATATATTTGACTTATTTATTTATTTATTTATTTATTATTCATTTAGGTCTTTTTGAGACAGGGTCTCCCCGTAGTCCCAGCTGTCCTGGAATTCACTACATAGACCAGGCTGGCCTCAATCTCACAGAGATCCTCCTGCCTCTTGTCCTGGCCCCTCTCTGTCCTGCCCTCTTCTTCTTGGTTGCCGTCATGAACAGCTTTGCTTCCCTGTGCCTGCCCCACCAGGATGCTTTTGCTCACCTCAACCCAGAAACAATACCCAACTATGGGCTGAAACTCTGAAGACTGAACCAGAATAAACATTTCCTCCTTTTAAATTGTTCTTTACAGTATTTGTCAGAGATGAAAAGTCTCAGTAACATTCTTAATAAATGCTCTGCCACTGAAATATAGCCCCAGTCACATAAAAGATGATTTTTTTTTTCCAGTACTGGAGATTGAACTCAAGGTCTTGTGCCTACTAAGCAAGTACTATGCCACTGAGCCACATCTCCCAGCACTGAGATGATCTATAAAATGTGTCATTCATGGTAAGGGGTAAAACCACCATCCTGCCAGTCTTATCAGAAGCCTATGGTGGTTCATCTGTCAGCAATATTTATTCAGGATAATTGCTATGACATCTACTTGAGACATGGCAGTTTACAAACTGTCCTGGATTCCATTTCGTCTATTATCACTATAGCTCTACCTATTGGGATTACAGTGCAGGTGGTGTGATTATCCCTTTGTGCTGATAAGAAACAAGGCTTTGAAAAACTTAACTAGAAAGGGTCAAGTTTCAGGGCTGGTGAATGGAGCCACTGAGCCCTGATCCAAGGTTGTACTGTGTCTACTGAGGGAAACTTTGGAGAAAGCAAAGGCCATTGCCTTTAAGGAGCTCATTGTCAAATGAGGTTGATGGGGAAAACATAAGAAAACATTAGGAATTCTCATTAAGAGTTCATGTCATATTACAGAGGCAGCTACTGGTATGAGTATGAGGGAATTTGTGACCATATACTTTTTGATTGGAAGTAGGTGAGAGTCATAGCAGAAAAAAATTCTGTAAAAGAGAAAGTAAGTTTGAAAGAAAAATATGAAGGTTTAGTCTTTTAGTTGGGAGTTTAGTTTTCCTCTGTGTTTTAAAAGCTTACTGTTGCACCATGTGTAAATGAATAACAGGAATGTGTTCATGGAAAACATTGTTATATAAGTGTCATATAAAACTCAGTGATAAAGTGGGAGATGTGTAAGTCATGGGCACTTGTAAATTAGTCTTCATGGAGCAGAGAGAGCAGATGTTCAAGCTAGAATAGAAGTAAATCAGCGACCATTTCTGCAGAAGGAAAAGGGAGAGCTTTCTAAAGGCATATCAAGAGCAGCTGTTAGATTTGTCAACCTTCAAGTTACAATGAGAAGAGAGGGCCTTGATGGAGCCAGACCACTGAGTTATTCCTCCTCCACTGTTTTGCTCTTCTGAGAAAGTAGAATTAGGTCATATTCTTTAACAGCCTTGTAAAAAACATATCATTAAGGCAACTTAAGGCAACCTTCAGCTTCTTGGTGAAGAGCATCATGGGGTTTTAAAAAATTCTTGGGGGAAAAGTATTGAGGCTGACTAACACAAAAGGAGGTGCCGGAAGGACGGAGAGTTTGCTGAATAAGACCGGCCAGGTTCTGTGCAGTAGCCCTGGTGATTTCATGTAGGGAATTCTGGCAGGAATCCAGAGCTCACATGGGGCTCATGATGGGAATGTATTGCAAAAGAGCGGAGATAATCACAGCGGCAGCGTCTATGACCACCTCATTGATTTTGGTATTTTATAGCAGAGGGTTTGGGAAATCAGATGTATTTTCTTAAGAAAAGTATTATTAGTCCATGATCTAAAAATCAATGTTCTTTAAGAGTGCCAAATGTAGCAATATAAGGAGAAAAGGTGAACTAAAGATGGATGGTCTATTTAAACATTTTAATAGGAAAATGTTCACTTGCTAATTTCTTTTTATTTATTTTCTTCTTTTATTCTGATTACTATGATGGGCTGTAGGGGAAGAATGTATAAGGAACAAATTAAGAACATACACATTAGGTCCTCCAGGAAGGTGAAGGTGAAGGAGGTGGTGTGTAGGAGTATCGCTTGTTGCTTGGTGCCTTAGCTACAGTTGATGAAGGTTCTCTACACTGACCGTAGAGTCCCCATCTTTAATTACCCTGATGTGAGCCCCTCCAAGGTGGTAGCCCGATTAGAATGGATGAAGCTGGGTTAATGGAAAGCCTCACAGCCCATGAAGTTATATTATATAATTGAAGGGAATTGCAGTTATCTCAAAGCATTTCATTTTTCCCTTGTGTTTTAATGGTGAGCAAAAGGTGAAAAGGACCTGATTTTGCATTCTGCTTTGTGATGGATTTTATTTTAACAGAAAGTGTACATCATAGGGTATCTTTGACAGGACCTTTACCTCTTAGAAGGGCTCTTCAGGGACAGGGTACACTGTGTAGCTAAGTCAATTTGAATACTCTTGGCTTTGTATTTTTGTCTGCTGTTGAATTTGGTGTGGGGACTATAAGGCTGGACCATTTCAGGACTAAAGAGCAATTTTTTTTGATTGATTTTGTCTTTGTCAAACACAGTACAGAATTGATTTTTGTTGTTTCTTTGCTTACTGATCCTATGATGATATTTTAAAATTCTTATTAAATAGGTGAGGGACAGTGGCTCTTGGACTCTTCCATAAGTGACACAAATTCTTCCATATAAATTTTAGCAAACTGTCAGAGGTACAGAAAGGATAACAACAGGGACAGGGTACAGCTCCACACTGTTGCCCTCAGTCCCCCGAGGCATTGCTTTAATATTTTAGGGACCCCATTTCAGACAAAACTGGATCCTTGACTTTAGTATAGAAAACAATTTTAGAATGAGCCAGTATGAGGCAAAGTGGAGGTTTATTAAAATAGAAAGAAAGGCACAAAGAGAAAGTCTAAGGCATGTATGTGAGCATCTTGAAGAAGATTAGTGGTGTATTAAAAGACATTTTCAATGTAGATTTTAAGTACAGGGGTTAAGAGAAAGGGAGATGCTCAGGGAAAGAAGACATCCCTAAGTTTGGGTATGGAATTCTCAAGGGAGAGTCTCAACTAAGCATCATAGTGTTAACTATATAAACCATTTGGGTGCCTCTCAAGTTGTATCTCAAAGGGTTGCTAAGAGGTTTATTTCATTTTGTTTTCTCTTTTTGATAAGTGAGATGTTACTGCGGCTCTGGAAGTAGCTTGGATGGGGTTACAATGCGATTACACAAAACCAGAAGCCGTTAGGGTTGGACAAAGAGCTTAGGATATGTCCTTTACTGTAAATGAACTTTCTGGTAAGATTTGTGAAAAATTTCAGGTTTTCAGCTGGTAAAGGAGAAAGACCTTCAGTTAATGTTATTTTTTGCTGGAGCTTTTGATTCTTAGCTGGTGAGAGGCTTCAACCAGACTTGTTGTTTTCCCTGTCTTTCTATTGCACTGTGCTTCAGTAGTAAAGACAAAGTAGAGAATAGAGGAAAAGTGCCTTTCAAACTATAAAGTATTGCGGTGTGTTATCCACATTGGATTTAATGTTAGTTCATTTTATATGGATTTTTATCGAACACTGCCTTTCTGGTCACAATAATCTGTTGGTTGAACCTGTGTGATTTCCTGAAGGCCCAGAGTACTCATATATCTATCTGGCCAGGTGAGCAGGCTGAGGTCTTGTGTGACCCAGGGCTCAAGGATGGGAAGTTGGGATATATAAGCTCATGGCTGCTATTGGCAATCACTCCACATGTTAATACAGGACTGAAACCCCCAAATCTGGTCCAGTGGGACACACTCTAAAATGTATAGCTAGCAGGAGGCAGAGATTGGACTATAAATCTTAGGAAGTAAGCTTTTGGAGGTAATATCTGATGCAAAAAGGAAAACTCCAGGGAAACTAGATTCCTTAATCGATTGAAAACCTGCCTTACAAAAGCTTTTGCACATTTAAACACCAACCTATAAATCAAGTTAGAAATATATCCTATTGAGGAATAAAGGAGTTCTTGCTATGTAAAATATTAATTGACCTTTTCAATATAGAGAAACACTTTATTTATAAGGGCATCTCCTAGGAAGTGGTAGAGAGTTAGAAATCATGGAATAAACCCATTGTGTGGACCTTGTATTATTCAAACTGAGAAGTGAAGCCCTTTCATGCTTATACTTGGCCCCACTATGTTTTATTGGATGTAGTTCTTATGTGTTTGATGACATATTCCCTGGCAATTGTTCCCAACTATTCATCTCTGGAATCAGATAGTGGTGGACTTCTGAAATTGAACAGAAATGCTCCTGGAATTACAAAGTAGTATTTGGACTAACACTGGATTTTAAAAGATAATTTCCCTGCAAAAACAACAATTAGTGCATCACTAAAGGACCAACATCAGCCACATGGCCATTCCTTCATTTTCTGTAATATACATTCCTCTGGAGTAACACTGAAGCTGGCTTGGAAAACTCTCAGACAGGAAACTATATGATTAGCAAAGTTAAAATCTGATTTGCATCTAAAAAATGAGCAAATGCTCATTTATGTGCAAATGAAATGGAAAAAGGCTGTAGGTAAAGTGGTTGAAACCTAAACAAAATAAACACTTAATTTTCTTTTATTGTACCCTGTGACTATTAATAATATTATGGTACCAAGTCAGAAACATTAGGCCAGGCAGGGGAGCAATAAAAGCTCCGAGACTGTGGATCTGCTGTTGATACTAGCAAGTAATGGCTCCTGAGTTCACATAAAATGCAGATGGAAGTGCAAGAAGAAGATATTGTGTGAAGTCAGCATTGGCAGGAGACCGTCCACAAGTGGAATAGATAAGGAGAGGTCCAGCACAGCAGGGGAGGGATTTGTGGTACATATTAGGAAAGGGCTTTGCAAGTTATCACATTTTAACATGCACGGGCATATACCTGTTCTTGTGTTAGTAAGGTTTTTCTTGGTCTTGCTTCTAACTGGATATTTGTGTGTGTGTATCATCATGGCTCCCTGAGATGAATAAGATGACCACTCTTCTGCTTTCATTATAGATGAAGTAAGAGTTCTGGATGGAGCTCAGTTGGAGTGCTTGCCTAGCATGCACAAAGTGCTGGCTTCAGTCCCTAGCACTGTATATACTGGATGTGATGGCTGAACCTGTAGTCCCATAACTTCCATGGTTGAGGCAGGAGGATTGGAAGTTCATGGTCATCCGTGGTTACATGTCAAGTTCAGTGCCAGCGGTACTACATGGGACCATGTCTTAAAGCAAAAAATCAAAAGAAAAATGAGTAATAACAAAAAAGAATTCTAGATGAGGTCATAAAATGCTCAAGACTTAAGAGTTGAGAAACACGTGGTTGGTGATTGTAGTTCTCATGTTCTTTTGATGATCTCTCTTAAATAATTTTCATGATTGTCAGGCAAAATGATGTTTGAAATCATGAACCTACTCTTTCCAAGAAGAAAATGAAGATGCTGTTCAAATTATAAAATAATAATAATAATCCAAATGTATTGCGAAGCTCACATAAAATCAAGAAACCTCCAAAGGGTGGAAATTAAATAGCAATAAGAATGTAGGAGGCAGGTGGTCAACAGTACATGCAAAGGTCTTTGCTGGTCCATGAAGCTTCTATTTGATGCTTTCAAAACATGAAGTGAACCGCAGATCAAACTGAAGGGTAGGTAGTTCAAGGATAAGTCCCAAAGGGCTACAATCTCAGAGTGAAAATAGATGGCATTTGGTCCACTAAAAAAGTCAGAAAATAGCCTTTCTAGGGCCAACCAGAAGTTGAAAAAATAATTTAATTAAAAATCATTTGGGGCTATAGACATAAATAAATGTTTCTTCTTAAAGAAAAATTCAACTTCAGTGCAGGGCTTAAGACTTGTCCACAAAATTATTTTCTCATAGGAGGTAAACCACATGTTCTCCTAGAACAAGAGTATTAATCCACGATAAAAAATTCACAAAGCGGACAGTAGCAGGGATATCAGAGTATAAGGGCTCTAGTGGGGGGAGGGAGGATATGGAAGTGTGCCATATGGGAAGTGGGTGTATAGCTGAATAAGATGGTTTGGGATGTTCTGTGTGATACACACACACACACACACACAAATCAACAAATTAAAAAAAATGAATTATTTGAGGAGGAAGCATAAAAAATTACATCATGTTAATTAGTAGAGGTGATTGAGGAGGAAGCATAAAAAATTACGTCATGTTAATTAGTAGAGGTGATAAACATTTACTTTAGAAGACTTTCCTCTAAATTTGCAGGGTGACGATTGCCAAAGATGCTTCACCCACTCCTTCTCTTCTTTCTTTAGCAGCTCTGAAACTTAGTATTTTGGTTACTTGTGTGGAAGGAATGACATTCATACTCAACCAACAGAAGAGTTGAGCCCACCCCAAGTTACACATATACATACATAGTGTAAATAAATAAACATAATTTTACAAAATCAGCCAGTAAGATGGAAAATGCAATTACTGACAAGGTAAATGTAGTTGCTGGCAAGCCTGACAACTTGAGTTCGATCCCTGGGATGTATATGGTGGAGGGAGAGAACTGGCTCCCACAAGTTTTTCTCTTTTCTTTATACACACACAATGGTACATACAAATGTGCACACGCACGCACGCGCGTGCACACACACACACACACACAGTAAGTAAAAAATGTAGATTAAAAATAAAAATTCAGCCAGGCATGGTGGCACACACCTGTACTCCCAGCACTTGGGAGGCAGAGGCAGGCGAATCTCTGTGAGTTCAAGGCCAGCCTGATCTACATAGTGAGTTCCAGGACACCTGGGGCTACAGGGACCCTGCTTCAAAAAGACAAAACAACAACAACAACAACAAATTAAAAAAAAATAAAAATTCAACTTTGAATACATTTTTGTTTTTATTACATTGAAAGAGATGGCTTTGTTTTTCTCTAAAAATCTCAAGCAATGCCCCGATATAGCATAGATACTCTGCATTCTATATTTTAGATTACTTTTGAAATTTTAGTTGTGACCTTCAGTATTAGCTGTTTTATTAAAAGTATTTTCTAAGAACAATCCTACTGCAAGAGAAGACTTCTCTAGACCAAAAAACTTCATGTTTTTCTCAATATTACTTTCTTGACTATTATTGATTTATTTGAATACCATGTTTTGTTGGCTAAAGAAAAAAATTATGAGGCTGGAGATAGCTCAGTAGCTAAGAACACTGGCTGCGCTTGCTGAGGATCAGGGTTTGGTTCCCAGCATCCACATGGAGGCTAACAACAGTCTGTATCTCCAGTTTCAGGGGATCTGACGTCCTCTTCTGGTCTCTGTAGGTTTGCACACATAGGGTCAATTACATACATGCAGGCAAAACAAACACGTAAAATAAATCAGTCAAAAAATTTTAAAAGAAAAATATTATTTTATATATTAATATTTGTAGTTTGTTCATGATGGTTCTCATTAAAAGTTAAATGACATCTTTTCCTGGCCTTTTAGTATTACAGACATCTCTGTTCATGTTAAGTGTCATTCTTGAAAAGGAGCTACAATTATTCCATCCTAAAAAGTGCAAATTAAATTTTAATTTCATTTAAGTTTGTAATATGAAGTATATTGGTGGAATATTTTTATACCCTTAGGTACTTAGTAGTAATAAGATATTTATAGCAAAACCAGCATTAGAATATATTACTCAAATCAGTAATATGCACAGAATTAAATTATGTTGGCCTCCCTTTTAAGATTTATTCTGTCGTTAATTCTAAAATCAGGTAGCTCTAAGCAGACCTCAGGCAATACTATAATTCATTAATGAGTGAATTTCAGCCTTTCCTGTGATCTGCTCAGTAAGTGAGCAATTTAGGGCTCTGTTGAATGACAGAGTATAACTAACTAGGAGCGGATCATCTTGGGTGGTGAACACATGAGGGCTAATTTCCTTGTTAGTGTTAGAAGGGTAGAAAATGGAAAAAGAAATTAGCACACTCTTATTCCCCCACCCAAAGAGGACAATGTACAATGTAAAGTCATGAAACGGAGTATTGGTCCAAAATAGCACTTGCTTTCTCTGATCTGCTTGGTGACTAGTAAGTCTTTTATGTATTTAAAAATTATTTTTGGTTTGTGTATGTGGTATGCTGTGTATGCATGTTTGAATGTGTACCTATGAATATGTCTGTGTACAAGCATGTGTGCACATGTATGGGGGTCCTGAGGTTGACACTGGGTATCTTCCTCAATTACTCTTCACTTTATTGACTGAGGCAGGATCTCTCACTGAAACCAGACTCACTAACTCTGATTGGTTAAGCTAGTTCTTCCCCAGGAAGCCTGTCTCCTTCTCCCAAATGCTGGGATTACAGGTGGCTACCACAGCTGCCTGGTTGTTATGTGGGTACTGGGGATCTGAACGTTGGTCCTTATGCTTGTGTGGCAAGCACTTTATCTACTGAGCCATCTCCTCAGCCCCTTACAAATGTTTTAAGTGATAGAAAAGCTATCACACTGAACTTGATGTTTAAAGTTCTAACAGTTTTGTTGCATATGGAATGAAATATGTGACTGTCACACCCTATAATAGATGGTCCACATTCATTGCATTCTTGTTGGCTTACCCATCCCTTGTTTGCTGGTGGGTTTAAGTATGTATATCATGATTCCTGAGGCAAGCAGTCTGTAATCACTGATAATCCTCTACAGGTGCTTGGCAGAACATTTTGGGGGATTGTGTTATGTTAAGCACTGTGGAAATACCAAACAGTTTGTGAAGCTGGGATGCAATTCAGGCATTTCCCTTTAGTAACAAAAGTGAAATCACTATGGTATTCTTTCAGTTCTTACAGGTATCTTTGCATTGCATGCACACATGTTCAAATTGTATGTATGTATGGGCATGTGTGTATGAGTGTGCTTGCCTGTGAGGGTGCATGTAGAGGCCAAAAGTCAGCATCAGATGTCTTTCACCATCACTCTACACTTTTAGTTTTTAAGACAGGGTCTCTTAGTGAATCTGGAGCTCAGCAAGCTCCAGAGATCCTCGTGTCTCCAGCCCCTCAGCATGGAGGCTATGGACATGGCCCACTGCACCTGGATTTTTACATGTGTCTTGGGGATCCTAACCCAGGTCTTTGTGCTTGTACAGCTAGCACTTTACTGACCTCCAGCTCCCCAAAGCATTTTTTTATACAAAGGTACAATTTCACTTGGAGATACCAGAAGTTTCAGTTTGGTACAATGACACATATATGTAAAGATGCTATTACAAAACTCGTTACTTTGTATATTAACCTAAAAAAATAATAAAATTTAAAAAAGGAAGAGAGTCTAAATTTGAGACAGATTGAAAGACAGGTCTGGACTCAAAGACCTGCCTTATTCCCCTGAGGGGCCATAGGGAAACACTGTGGAAAGGCTGTAGCTCACATAAGCCACAGAGAACAGATGCTGGTCAAGGATGTCTTGGCTTAGGCTCACATCTCAATGTAAGGGAACTTCTAAAACCTAAAGAATCTGGCTTTATGAGGGAAAATGCTAAGAGACTCCTTCCAGGGTCAGATCCGAGTGCTGCAGGTAGAGATAAGCTTTGAGTTAACTTTTCTTCCCATGAACTCAGCAGCAAAGAGAGAACACTCAAGTGAGCTAGTACAGGAAGGGCCAATGAAGCTGGGGCCAAGCCACTAGATGGAGGGCTATATCCCCAGAGTCCACAGGAAGGAAGTGACATCAGGAGATCACAAGGGAAGGTTCCATCCATCAATCACTGCCACCCCCGCCCACGTGAGATTATATTCCAGTGTGTTAATGTGAGGCCAGAGGTCATCCTCCTTGGTTTTCGAGACAGAGCTCCCAAAAGTAGGCTAAGCTAGCTGACCAGTGAGCCCCAGGGATCCTCCTGTCTCTGCGGCTCCAGTGCTGGGATTACAAGCACAGGCCTTTCATGCCCAGATAGTTTTTACTCTGAGTTCTGGGAATGGAACTCAGGTCTTCACACAATTGAACCATCTCCCTAGGCCCCATTTTAAATATTTTTTTCCGTCTTGACATCTGTCTGTCTTTGTACAAATGAAATTCACTAATTTCATTTCTAAATGTCAACTTGACAACACTGAGGAACATACCATTTAAAAAGATTTAATCTTGTGTTCTTGAATCTTGAGATCCCTTATCTGAATCCCCATAAGCTGACTAGCCTTATCAATAAAAGTCCAGCATTTCCCTTCTCAGGAGCTTATTTTTCTCCTGGGGTAATTTTTATCAAAGGACTCAGTGTCACAGTGCAGATTTAGAAGTGAGTGTGTGGCGTGGGAAGAGGCAGTAACCCATCTTCCACTCCAGGCTCCAGCTATTTTTGTTGGATGGCCAAGAGGATGTTGTGGGGCCCCTCCAAACTTTCACTGGCTTTGCACGTTGGAAACATCTAGATGCTCAGTGCATACTGTTCCTTGTACTTGTTGCTTAGAATATGGCTTTTAAAATTCAGGTGGGGGCAGGAGATGGCTCAGTGGCTTGTGCAAGTATGAGGACCTGAGTTCAGTTCCTGGCAGCAATGTTTAAAGCCAGGTTTGGCTATAACCCTCACACTGTGGGAGGTAGAGATGATAGGATCACTGGGGCTTATGGTCATCAGCCTGGCTCCAGGTTCTGTGAGAGACTCTGTCTCTAGGGAGTAGAGTGGATGGTGATAGAGCAGGATACCCGACATCCTCCTCTGGCCTATGTGTGTGCACAAACACATGTACCTATACAAACACATGCACATTCACCATACACACACATCAAACACACATATACAAAACACACTAATATGAATGAATGCATAAATACATAAAATAATAGTAATAATATTCAAGAGTGGGGGAAGGAAAGTCCTCATGAAAGGAAGGGACATAGCTTTATTCTTTGAAGGATTTTTATCTTCCCTTGTGATCCAGGATTAATACCCAGTCCTGAGGTGATAGACAGTTTTCATGAAACTGATACATGTGACTTTAAATGGTTGCCTGCCAGTACCTAGTCCAGTAACTTGGCTCCTTCCAAACTCATTAAAGTTTTCCCTTAACTGTGTTTGTTTAGTTTAAATGGAACAAAACTTTATTGATGCTCCTGGAACTCAGAATTTTTTAGGTAGTACTAGGCATGGCTGTAACCACACCAGCCAAGCTTGTAGCAGATTTACTGGCTGCAGTAGAAGGGAACAGAGACCCACTGTCAAGGATGACCCACAGGACGTGGTAACAGAAAGTGCTCATGTACTGATTTAAACACAGGACAAGGGAGAAAAATCACACATGATTTTTGTAAGCAGAATTGTCAGACATTTCAAGTATACCATTTTCTTTGTATAACTAGTGATTATCCCTCACATGAAAACCTTGGAATAAGAATGTGGATTTTTCCCCTAATTTTGAAATAAGTGAGCGAAATGTCCTTTATAAATGGGTTTTTGCATTTCCTTTTCAAATTTCACAAATGAGTGTTACTAAGTAGCTTTAGACCTCTCCCCACTTGACAGCTTGTATAAATCTATAAATCTCTCTCTCTCTCTCTCTCTCTCTCTCTCTCTCTCTCTCTCTTTCTCTCTCTCTCTCTCATACATGTGGACTTGAGGCATTCTGCTCTGTCACTCTCACTCTCTGCTTATTCCCTGGAGACATGGTCTCTCACCAAACCTGGAGCTAGGCTAGCAGCTAGCAAGCCTCAGTGATCTTTCCGCTTCTGCCCCCACAGCACTGGGATTACAGGTGCATGCAACCACACTTGACTTTTTACATATGCAGTGGGGATTTGAACTCAGGTCATTATGCTTGCACAAGTGCTCTTACCCACTGAGTCATCTCCCCAGTTCCCATGTGTGTTATTTTCATAAAAATTGTTTTGTATTGTTTTGTGGTAGTGTGCCCATATATAGCCCAGGCTGGCCCCTAGAACTTATGATCCTTCTGCCCCACACCCCAAATGTGTGTGCCACTATGCCTCATTCTTGGCCAGAAGATCTTGTTTTGGGGGCTGGAGAGATGGTTCAGTGGTTAATAGCTCATACTACTCTTGCAGACCACCCTAATTTGGTTCCCAGCTCCACACTGGACAGCTTACAATCAGCTGTAATTCCAGGCCCATAGGATCTGATGCCCTCTTCTGGCCTCTGCAAGAACCTGCACAGACACAGATACCCACATACACATAATTTAAAAAAATCTTTAACAATATCTTGTTTCTTCAGTGTACCTAAAAAGAGAAGTTGAGATAAATGTAGAATATTTCCTGTGTATGTCTACACATGTATGTTCATGTATATGTACATGTGTATATACATGCACATGGAGGCAAGAAGTCAGTGTCTTCCTCAGTCAGTCTCTAACTTAGTTTTTGAGAAAGGAGCTTTTCTGGAGCTAACTTCTCAAGCTACCCCAGCTGGACTGAAAGCAGCAGAGATCTGTCTCCATCTCATCAGCACTGGGATCATAGGCCTGTGTACATGCCACGAAGCTCAGCTCTTGTGTGAGTTCTGGGGATCCAAACTCAGGTCTCCAGGCTTGTGCAGCAAGCACTTTACTTATTGAGCCATGTCACCAGCCCTAGTTGTAGCCTCTTTCTAGAGCATTCCATGCTGACCTGTGGGGGTAGAAGCTACATTGCTGTTCTACCTAGAATATAGCATAGCTGTTTCTGTGGGTACCTTTCCCAGCATATCACATGGAAATTATCCTCAGTGGCAGGATTTAATATCTCCCACCAAGAGAAGGAGAAGTACTTAGAGGTCATGTTTTAGCTTTGGTTTTACAGACCCTACAAGCCATTATCTTAAAATGCAATACATTCACTTATAGAATGGATAGATGATTACATGATTAGTAGAGGTTAATAAAGATCATGGAGATCATAGCCTTGATGAGGCCATCAGAAAGGATTTCATCCAATCTTCCCTGGCACCAGACAGGTCCCATGGGAAACAGTTTGTCTGATGGAAGCTATCTTTGCACCACAGAACTCCCAAGAGAAGTCAAGCTGCACTTTGTATGAAATAAGATGCGTATTTGTCCTGACCAAGCATCTACTCTTACCTGGGGACTCTTCGCTACCAATGGTGCATGATGGAGATGAAGCTCTTAGCTGCGGAGTGAGGAAAGACACTACTTAGACCTGACAGGAATTGAAATACACAGACTTTATTCACTAATGACATACTCTACTGGCCCAATCATTCCCATTTGGCTGTTGAGAGTACTGAGGTTAGATGTGTGGATTTGATGCCTACATGGTCTGGTATATTTCCTTCTCCTTTTGGCCAGTATATCTTAGAGATATGTACGTCTCTTTCAAAAATAAAACATCTAGGTTAAAAACTGTGTTTGCTTTATTGGCCTACTATTCTCAGTTTGGAAGAAACAATTTGAGAATGATATTTCTTATTTGTGATCATCCTCCATCTTCAAATTCACTGAGTAATAAATCTATTATATCATTTAGGGATTGCACACTTCTGCAAGCAAGAAACATGAAATATAACAGCTTATGCACAGAAGGATTTTCCCTTCTCCTATGTAACAGGAGTTTCAGAAGAAGATATTTATGGTAATGGGTATCATCAGGGAGCTACACTTTTTTCTGTCTTCTTTCCCACCATTTGTGTGTGTGTGTGTGTGTGTGTGTGTGTGTGTGTGTGTGATGTCTTTGTGTGTGAGTGTGCACATGTGTATTCAGGTGTGCATACACACATAAGCACATGTATATGGAGGTCAGAGGACAATTTTGGGTGCCATTCCTCAGATGCTGTCCACCTTTGTTTTTGAGACAGGGCCTCTCACAGGTAAGTTAGCTAGGCTGGCCGGTCATCAAGCTTCCAGGATCCACCTGGCTTTGCCTCCTTATCACTGGGATTATAAGCATGCACCATCATGTCTGGCTTTCTTTCATATGGGTTCTGGGGATGGAGCTTAGGCCTTCATGCTTGTGTGGCAATCACTTTACCTACTGAGCTATTTCTCCAGCCTCTGCCATTCTTATAGGGCATCTACTCTGTGGGCCCCTTCTAGTCAGTTCAGATTACAACATGACAGACAGGAGGACTAGAATGGGGACAGGCCGAAGGGCATTTGCAAGACTTTTAGCAGAAGCTGTGCCAAGGCACTGCCTGCTGCTCACGTTATTTCTACACCTTTCTGAAACGGAGCCTGGGACACACCCTTTCCTTCATTGCTGTCCCTGCAACACAGAGGTTTTCCATATGAAGAATAAAAGATATAATGAAACTTATCAGGGAAGCTCCAGGCTCTGCTGCAGGGTAGAACCTTCATTTTTGCATGCAGCGGGTCTTCCCTTGGAATCGCAGAGACTGATGGTATCATTGCTCACAAAACAATAGATATGCAAAGAATCAAGAAAGTTATGGTGCAGTATCAGTCAGTAAACCCAGAGCCTGGATGGTCATTCATTCTCTACTGTTTGGTTTAATGAATTCAGGTCCTTCTTAGCTCCTGTGATTTGAAAAAAAAAAAAAAAAAAGTCATGGTATATTTTTGCCTTGAATGATTTTTGTGGTGTATTTATGTACTTCAAACCATGACAGATGAGACATCTTAACTTGGCAGCTGCTCACTGGTAGGATTTCAAATATAAAAAGAGGGTTAAGGACTGTTTTTCTATAGAAACAAAAATACTTTGTTTCTCGAAGTAAAAGTAAGAGTCCGTATTTGCCTCTTTCTGTGTTATGTTCTTGCTTATTTAAAAAATAGTAATGGTAGAAGAATATTTAGGTATGAAAGAGTCCTCACTTCTGATCAGAATGAATAAACAGAAAATTTCATGAAAGAAAATAAAAGGGGAAATGGGTTTCAAATTTGACCCAGTGGAGAATGATCATCAAGAGTGAGGATTATAAAAAGTTCTAGCAATGTTTATTCTTTTGAATAGGCATTCTAAGTAATGGTGTGATATATTGGGGTGCAGGGATAAAAATGGGGTGATGAATTTAGTCAGTAATGAGGATATTAGAAATCGATCCTATACTTGCACATCCATGTTTATTACATCATTGTTCACAAAAGCCAAATTATGATACCAATCTAAGTATCCCGCCTCAGGAATGGACAAGGAAACTATGGTGTAGCAAACAGTGGAATCCTTTTCAGCTGTAAGGAAGAACAAAATTATGTCTTTTGTAGATATTTGGATACAACTGGAGATAATCATATTATGTGAAGTAAGCCAATAGCAGAAACACAAGCATCATAAATTTTCTCTCTTTTGTGGTTCTTAGATGTTAGATACATAAAACCACATATACTGATGAAAGTAGGTGTGTCTAGAGGAACAAAGAGGATGGATGGGAGGATAGGGGTAAGAAAAGGGGAAGCATGGGGGTACTGCAGCAGATACTCAGTATGCAATATACACGTATATGAAAACTTAAAAACATAAATTACAAAAATATCTCCCCTGATAATGACTAAGGCTCTAAGAAGGAGTGGGAGGGGACAAGGACATAATTTTGACATTATTGATGACATATTGAACAGCCAGTCTTCAATTTAGGGAAGGGTGAAGCTGCACTGTTAGGTATAATCTCAGACTTTATGATAGAGCACTGTCCAGATTTTAAGATGTCACGATCATGCCCAAGTTGTGGAAACTTTCTCTTTTGGTTATTTCTATAGAGAATTTTTTAGAGGGATGGGGAGATTGCTCAATGGGTAGTGTTTACTTCACAAATATGAGAAGCTGAGTTTTGAACTCTAGCCCTTATATGTATCTTTTAAAAAGAATTTGGAGGGAAGAGCCAAATTCCTGAAAGCCAACCCTGCTGTTTATCCATATAGCCATGAACTGCTGAGCATCTCTAAAAGTGCAGGGATGTTTATCCCTAACTGGGTGTTAGTGGTATGAAAGGTATGCTTACTCTAACAATCTCAGCCATGTCAATAGCACTTCACTTTCTACAGACGCTGGAATCTAAAAAGCTGAGCATCTCGCTCTTGGAGAGAGAAAGGTTTGAACGTGCAAGTGTATTGCTTGGTCTACCTACCATGTCGATACTATGTGTTGTGCAAATGAGTGAGTGTTCAGTAAATATGATGTGGCTTAATGCAAGCACTGATGAGATGCATATCTCAAGGAGGGAATAGTGTGGTGGGAGTATCTTCTGTGTGCTTCTCCATATACTGTAGTTTTGTCCCCAATGCCTTTTGCGCATGTGCGTGGGGTGGGGGTGAAGACTAGAGCTTGACGTTAGATATTATCCTCAATTATTCCACAATTTATTTTTTGAGACAGTTTGTCTCACTGAACTTGAGGCTCTGATTAGCCACCACACCTGTTTTTCTTTTCTTTTTTTCTTTTTTACATGGGTTGTGAGGGATAGAACACAGGTATTCATGTTTGTATAGCAAGTAGTTTACCAACTGAGCCACCTCTCCAGACCTATGATGTCTTAATTCAGATAATGCATATAGTATTGATCAGGATCCTGAGTATGTCAGGGTATAATTTATATCAAGTACTTGTTCGGAAGTCAACAATATTTTCTTTCAATATGGCATCAAATTCAAGTGGCTAACTCCATATAAATTACATTATCCAATAAAATGTATTTATCAAATCTGTAATCATTATGCCAAAAAATCTGAATTACTGTAATATTTTGCATATTGTTAAAACTGTAACTTTAATTGTAAAAAAAAATTAAAAAAAAATTCATATACCAAAATCAAAAAAAACAAAACAAAACTGGGATTTGATCGTGCAGCTTGTGATATTTACAATAGTTTTCATTAAAACTCTTGTTTTCCTGAAAAAATTACATTATCCAGTGTGCATATTCTGCCCCTGAAACAGTTTCTCTTTTCTTTATTTAGAAGAATATTTTACTATTATAAGCTTAATTCTTAGCTGATTGTCATAGATACTTATTTTCTTTCTTCTAAGTCATATTATTAAAAATAAACATGTCCTATCCTTTTTATTGAGGACTAGGTAATGACATGACAGTGACTAATAGTTGCTGTTTTTCAGATACTTTTCAAAGTAAGTTAGAAATACATGATAAAGGGGCTGGCAAGATGGCTCAGTGAGTAAGAGTGCTTGTCACACAGTTCTGATGACTCTAGTTGGGTTCCCAGAACCCCCACAAAGGTGGAAGGACAGAACTGACTCCACAAGGTTGTGCTTTTACCACCACATGTGTATCGTGGAATGTGTGTACCTGCATTTACACATACATCATACACATACATAATAATAATAAATAACATTAAATATTTTAAATAGATACATGTGATGAATTATAGCATGCAAGTGACAAGTTAGACAGTGGTTTGGGGGTGAGAACCTCAAAACCAGATTCTATGTACCACTTCCTTCTTTTCCACTTATTCTTTTAAAGTTTATCATTAATATATTTCTGATTCTTTTTTTAATGAAAAGTAGCCTATTTAATACTTTTGAAAAGAACAACAGGTATCACCTGTAGTCTATCTTTTTGGAATACTACTATTACCATTTTATTATAAGTATAGCCAGAAAAGCTCAAAGAAAGAAGACTCACCCAATGGCATGCCCTTCATTCAATTTATTACAAATTGTACTGGGTACATAATCTTTAATTTCCCTGTTTCATGAGCATATAATAATTTTCTACTGTTATTATGGAAATTGAGCAAAATTATTTTCCCTGGGTATATTATGTTCTATTGAATGAATTGACCTTATTTTGTCAATTTACAACTGAATTTTTCTTTTTCATTTTTTTCTTCATTTTTACACCTATAAATGCAGTGAACATCTTTGTAACATTGATCAGTAATCATATTAGTTACTTTTATGTTTTAATATTTTATTTATCATCATTATTTTATGGGCAAGTGTATATTTCCTGCATGAATGCAAGTGTACCCACGTAGTGCAGTGCCTGCAGAGGTCAGAAGAGGGCATCAGATCCCTGGAAATGGAGTTATAGACAGTGGTTAGCTGCCATGTGGGTGTTGGGAACTGAACCCAAGTCCTCTTTAGGTGCAGCTAGTACTCTTAATTGCTGAGCCATCTCTTCAGCCCCTAGTTATTTTCTGTTGCTGTGTTAAAATTTGAGGACCAAAAGCCACTTAGAGGGGAAAGGGTTTATTCTGGTTTACAGTTCCAGAGGGATACAAGCTATCATGGCAGGGAAGGATGCAGCAGGAGTGTGAGGCCAGCCTGGCAGTCAGAAAGCAGAGAGGTCACATCTCATCCACATAAAGGAAGGAGAGGGACAGAGGGAGGGGAAGGGAGAGAGGACTCTAAGATACAAAACTTCAAAGCCCACCCCAGTTATGTACTTTCTCCAACAAGGCTTTGCCTTCTAAAAGTTCCACAACATTCCCAAACAGCACTAACTGGGGACCAAGTGTTCAGATACATGAGCCTATGGAGGACTTCTCCAATTCAAACCACTATACTAAGACCTTGCGAGTTTTTATTAAAATTGAAGTTACTCAATCAGTGATGCATAGAGTATTTTTTTCAGATTTTTCAGAGTAGGCATGATTTTCATCTACTGAGATTATGGCAGTTCTTTCTAAGAACAATTTGTTAGATTAAAGAGATGGAGTTCTTCATCCTGTGCTTTGAAATGGACCAATGATAAATTCATTTTGATAATCCTTAATTTGGGGATTTTCAGATTATCATAATGTTTACAGCTTGAGATGATCCAGATTGGGTAGAATCTTCAAACACTGTTTCCTCTCAATAAGTGCTGATCCTTTATAGTTATGTTTTTTAAAAAGTATATAGTTCTGTTGTTTTTCTGTAAATTGAAGATATTTTTTGCTTACCAGACACCTTATTGAGAGAGTCTAGATCCCCTATGTTATGTACATGCTCTGCACTCATTGGCTTATTCAACAATGAATGTATTAATGTAATGAAGCTAGGGAAAGGGTGGGGATGCAGACACGATTCCTCAAGTTGCTTACTATCCAGTAACATAAAGAAATAACTTACTATGAAGTGTTGAAAAGTAGCAACTTCTGAGATCAGGAAATACAGATGAATGTATCATCCTTGCCTTCCACAAGTAAGGCGTGGGGCTGGAAATACACAGCAAGGGTGTATAGAATTTCATATCACTTCAGTTGCATGTGTTTCAGTCTGATGCTTCATGCTTCAGTCTTGTCTAAATTGATCACAATGCTTCCTTTAAGAGTCTTTCAGTCATGTTACATTTTATACAATAGAAATAGTTAAACATGGGTTATGAATCAGTCAGTAAAGCACAAAGACATGCGTTCTATCCCAGAACTCACATAAAAGTTGTATGTGGTGATACACACTTGTAAACCCAGAGCTGGGAAGGTACAGACAGGTGGATCCCTGGGGCTCAGTGACCTGTCAACTTATCTAATTTTGAGCTCCAGGTTCAATGAAAGACACTGTCTCAATCCAATAAAGTAGATGGCACATTAGGAATGATACCCAAAGTTTACCTCAAGCCTCCACACATGTGCACCCAAATGTACAACATGCACAAAGAAAAGAAATTATAAACAGGAGTCTGTTGAGCAGGTAGTGTGCACCTGCCCCTCATCTCCTGCTGTCTATTTCTGTGCTCCTTTGTTGGGTGGTTGTGAATGAAGTTAATGAATGATGCCTAGTGACGTTTTGTGAGTGTCAGGTCTCAGTTTACAGTGTGAGAATTATGACCTATCAATGGATTTCTTTCTTGGCCACATATTGCTCTCGCTCTGGGCTTCCTTGTTCCCATATTCCTGTGTACCACTTGAAAAGGGTTGCTTACTTTTCTGAGGACCAAGGTTCTGCCAGATGGCTGTGTTCACTCTTTGTGAAGTGGTCCCTTGTCTCTGGTACAACAGTGACCAACAATATGCTCTGCATATGCCTGTGTGGAAAGTGGTTCTCTTCAGGAGTCTGCCTGACATGCTGCTGTTTTCTGACAAGCATGATTACTTTCGCTAGATAATAATTTTCTTCTGGATCTCAGATAACTGCATTATTATTGTGGTGGAACAAAACATGTAGCTGTTCTGTGAGACTCATTTTCTAGATCACCTGTCCTAGGGAATGCTAAATGGAATACTTTCTTCTCTGTGAATTTCTTCTCTGAGTTTGTGCTATAGACATGCATCCCATTGCTCAGTCTGTGCATATAATTGTGTACAAAGGAAGACCGCACAGTATTTTTGTTAGAAGGTATATCCCTTCAGGTTGGTAAAGTAGTTCAATTGGTAAAGTACTTTTCTTGCAAGCATGAAGACCTTGAGTTTGATTCCCAGAATCCACATAAAAGAGATCTAGGTGTGGTGGCACAATCTTGTAGTCCCAGTGCTGGGGAGACAGACCAGAGGATCCATGAGGCTTGTTGGTCAGTCAGCATGAACTACTTCATGAGCTCCAGGTCCATGAGAGACCCTGTCTCATAAGACAAGGCATATGACACCAGAGGATTGACACCTGAGGTAGTCCTCTGGCATATATGCACATGTGCACACATGTGATCATACAACCTCCCTACATGTGGTTCCACATATGGATATGCACATAGAGGCATGTACACACACACACACACACACACACACACACACCCCTGACAAAAGCAACTTAAGGAAAGAAGGGTCTATTTTGGTTCACAGTTTGAGAACTGATACAGATCATCTTAGTGGGAAAGGCATGGAGGCAAGATGAAGAGGCTGCTGGTCACATTATCTCAGCAGTCAAGAAACAGAAAAAGTGAGGTCTGGTTATAAAACCTCAAGGCTCACCCCTCTGTGACCTACTTCTTCCTCATCAAAGTTCTTCAGCTTTCCCAAATAGCACTACTAGCTGGTCAATCAGTGTAGCTGAACTGGTAATGTCTACTTTCAAAAATAAGGTGGAGAATGATAGAGCCACCATTCATCTGTAAATGATAGACAGGTAGAAGGGAGCAGATGCACATTCTCTATGTGGACACAGACTGCTCATTTTCTACAGCTTCCATTGTAGGTGGCCATAAACTGGGTGCCTTAAAAAATCACAGAAGTTCAGCTGGGGAGGAGAAGACTCAATGGTTACTGTGCTTGCTGTGCAAGCTTGAGAACCTAAGTTCGAGTCCCAGCACACACACACACACAAAAAGCTGAGTGTGTTGACACGTCCTTGTCATACCAGTTCTGGGGAGGTAGCAATGGACTGTCTCTTGGAGTTCACTGCCAGCCAGATCTGCTGAATTCCTGAGTCCCAGGCTAGTGAGAGACCATATCTCAAGAAAGTAAGGCAGAGAGTGATAGAGCAGGATACCAGACATCCTTTGTTCTAAGGTACAGGTATGTTCTCATGCACCTGCATATACATGTGTGCATATACTCCTCCACACACAAAAATTTCAGCCAATACAAGATTTTAGGTACTTTTTTAAAAAAAATTTATTTTATGTGTATGCTTGTATTGCCTACATGTAGGTAAGTGCACCCATGTCGTGCAATGCCTGCGGAGGTCAGAAGAGGCTGTCAGATCCCCTGGGACTGGAGTTATGGACAGTTGTTAGCTGCCATGTGGGTGCTGGGATTCGAATCTGGGTCTTCTGCAAGAACAAACAGTGTTCTTAACCACTGAGATATCTCTCCAGCCCAATATTATTTTTAAAATGAGTATTTGAAAGAAATCTAAAGTTTGGCATTGTTCTAAAATCAACATCATCAGAAGGCTGTTGTTTTGATAAGAATATGTATTTAAATGCTTAATAGTAATCTTAATATGAATGGCTCCCAGAAAAGTAAGATTACCAGAGGTTATATTAATGGGATGAGGGAGGTCAATTTCTTCCTCTATATCGGATCAGTCTGATTATACTGAAAATAAGAGTGTTGAGCAGGGATTAACTCATAAGCTTGATAGATGCATTGGAATGCATTCAGAGACTAATGACTGAGATTGTAAAGTGACTCAAGATGATATTACCTGAGGGATAGATGAAGGAGTTTGGAATGTTAGCCTGAAGACTACAGGCAGGCTTGGGCTGAACAAATGAGACTTTTTATTTCTAATCTTCAAAGGTTGTTTGACTTTGTGTTTATTCAAGGAGATGTTCAGCTTAGCCTGTATTGCCACAGGAGGCTGAATTTGGATATATATTTCTGTGATGCTCATCTCTGATGTCTTTTGAAGTGGCCTTTCTGCAGAACTCTGTGGATCACCTGGAAGGTGATGGTTCCTCGAACAGACATTTCCCAGAGTGGGCAGGCACTTGAAACAGTGAATGAAACTTATGCTACAGGGTGGGAGAGATGGCTCAGTCAGTGAAATGACTGCCATTCACATAGGAGGACCTGAGTTTGATCCCCAGAAGCCATGTAAAGACCTAGCGAGGTTAGGGAGGTGAACTATTGTTATCCCATTGCTGGGGAGGCAAAAACAGGCAGGTCCTTGGGCCTCACTGGCCAGTCAGCCTAGACTATTTGGTGAGCTTCAGACTAGTGAGAGATCCTGTCTCAAAACACAAGGGGGATGGCATCTAAGGAATGATAGCAAAGATTGTCCTCTGGCCTCCACATGCATGTATCCATACATAGGTTCACCCTCTTACATGCACATGTGTGTACACACACACACACACACACACACACACACACAAATATTGTGCTATGCAACCTCAGAGTATCCTTGCTTTCAAGACTTAAAACTTCTTCTGAAAGAAAATTCTATAAACCTCTGTGAGATTTGGGTGAGGCATAATGATGTTAATTACATATTTCAATTACCATTTCAAATCAATAAAGCCCATAAGAGAGAAAGGGAGATGAGGTCAAAAGCTGCCATCTACCATCCCACCCTTGATGTGAAATCCAGGTTGGTGCATGGATCCTGCAGCAACAGGACAGAGCATTTAAAAGCCGGAAGGTCAGATCATTAAAAGAAATGGCTATGCCTTAGTAAAGACCTCTACGTTTCTTTATCCAGAAAATTCTCATCATAAAATAAAATGATATTACAAAAATGAGAAGATTCTCATTGTTGGAGGGGCTAGACTGTTTCAAATTTCAGTTATATCTGGACCTAGTACTTAAATCTTAGGAAGAATCTATGTTCCCCTGTGGTCCGTAAAATCTCATTCAGATGTTCTGATAATATCCCACACCTCTGTTACATTCCTTTATACTCTGAGTATTCATATTAGATAATTTCCACTTGCCTTTGTCCAAGATTCTACAAGCTTTCTCTCTCTGTCTCTCTGTCTCTGTCTCTCTCTGTCTCTCTGTCTCTCTGTCTCTCTGTCTCTCTCTCTCTCTCTCCATATGTGTGTGTGTAGGCCTGATGTGATGTGGGTGTTCCTTGATCACACTCCAGTTTTTTTCAGGCAAGCTCTCTCAGTCAAACCCAGGGCTCTGATAAGGCTGCTCTAGGTAGTCAGCTTGCTCCAAGGATCCCCATCTCTGAGGCTGGAATTGCAGACAAGCCTGTATGCCCACCCAACATTTAAATGGATGCTGGGGTTCTGAACTCCAGTCTTCACACTTGCACAGCAGGCATTTTACTCACTGAGTTGTGTTCCCAGCCTCTCAGTAGGCTTTTGTAAAGAGGAAATAATGATTTAAGAAAAAGCTATCCTGACAGGCACTCCTAGATGAAGTTCAATTTGTAGCTTTGGGAGAAAGCATGAAGCAAACCAAATGAAGCGCTTCTGTCTGCTACTTTTGTTTCAGCTTTAACAAGTCTTTCTTGACTGCTCAGGATAAACTGTTGGATTACTTGACATGGCTCTATACAGAACGGATTAGTTAAGTTTGGGCTTCTTCTTCCAAGTCAGGGAAATACATGAGTTTTCCCATACTGGAAGGATTCAGAGAGTTTCTGGAAACTCATATATTGTACCTCCTCTCCTTTATGTTTAAATCCCTCCGAACAAACATACAGCTTTTATAGGAAAAATGTTGACATAAAGGAGAATAAATTCAATGGGAAAGTAATTCTTTCATTTTCAAGGTTAATAATCTAATACTTTGGGAGGAATCAGATATTTTAATCATTTAAGCAAGCAGACTTAAGACTTTGTTCTGCCAGCCCATCTCTGCTTCCTAGGGTCACCATGTCTACTGCTTCATGTCAGTACAGGTGCAATATGCTGACCAGGCCTGTGGGCCTTCCTGAGATGAGTCTGCTCAGCAGCGAGCTTGCAGCTGTGTGAGCCTAACTGTCCACACCCATGGATAGTCATTGGGACAACTGTGTGGCGTGCTGTCTCAGGTGGCTGCATCACACTGCTGTATTAGTTTTCCATCACAGTAATAAAGCACCTGAGGTAATTAACTTACAAAGGAGAAAAGTTTCTTTACTCTAAGGTTCATTCCAACTCAAGTTTTGGAGGCTTTGGTCTTGGCCATTGTATATTAGTTATTTTTCTCATTGCTGTGACAGAATACCTGGCCAAAGCAACTTAAGGGAGGAGGGGTTTATTTGGGCTCACAGTTGTAGGGCACAGTCTATCATGGCAGGAAGGACCCAGTCCCAGGTGTGGGAGATAGCTGGTGATCTTGTATCCACTGCTGGGAATTAGAGCTTTAAGGATCCTCTGTCTCTGCCTTCCAAGCTCTACTGAAAGGAGCCCTGTTTTTTCATGCATAGGCTGCTGCTAACAATAACGATGTCATAATAGATTTATGAGAATTATCAGGAATATATGAACTGCTCTAAAACTAATATTTTGAACCTAGTTTAAATTTTCTTTTCTTTTCTTTTCTTTTCTTTTCTTTTTTTGGTCTTTTTGAGACAGGGTTTCCCTGTAGCCCCAGCTGTCCTGGAACTCACTATGTAGATCAGGTTGGCCTTGAACTCACAGAGATCTGCCTACCTCTGCCTTCCGAGTGCCGGGATTAAAGGCGTGTGCCACCATGCCCGGCTGTAAATTTTCAAAAAGTTACTTCCTGGGACTAGAAAGATGGCTCAGCAGTTAAGATAACTTGCTGTTTTGCAGAGGACCCATGTTTGGTTCCCAAACCCATGTCAGACAGCTTGCAATTACCTATAACTCCAGCTGCAGGGGAACCATGTCCTCTTTTAGACTCTGAGGGCAGCTGCACTCACACATACACACTTGCCTCAGATATGCACGTAATTAAAAATGAAATAATTCTTTAAAAAAGTTGCTTCTCAGAGGTGGTGGGTGAGTACAGAGAAACAGTGTTTTCCAGATTCAGCAGGGCAGTTGCACGTATGAACTCACAGTACTTGTGACAGCGTTCACAAGACCTGCGCAACCTCAAGTCAACCAAAATCTAGCATGGAAGGGGGAGGTGGGCAAGAAGTCCCACCCCTAGCCTAGGAGCTATTGATAATTATTATTTCCTGGGAGAGGGACAGTCAGTCTTCTTAACATTGTGGCCTCTGGTAGGTCAAGCACACTCTAATGAATAGCCTTATACCCAACAGTACATGGAAATACAAATTGGATAGGCTGGGGATTTTTTTGCTTTGATTTTTGAAAAATGATAACACAAGGTTGAGTAGGTAGAGAAGGGAGTATGAGAAGATGGAGGAATGAATATGATCAAATACATTGTACTTGCCTGGCACAGTGGTGCATTCCTGCAGTCCCAGCCTCTCCAGCGACTGAGGCAGGAGGGTTGTTTGAGTCTAGGAGTTCTGGGTTGTAGTATGCTATGCTGATCAGGTATCTGCACTAAGTTCAGGATTAATATGATGACTTCTCAGTTATGGAGGATTACCATGTTGCCTAAGGCGGGGGGGTGGGCTGGCTGGCCCAGGTCAGAAAATACATTGTATGAAATTCTCAAAGAAATGATAAAAATGAAAAAATTTTCTCTATGTTTTATCTTTCACATCTTTATATCCTCTGAAACAGCCCTCATAATATAGATTTGTTTTTGAATGTATAAGTCTATAAAATTCAACTTACAAAGCTTCTTACTGTGAGTGCTGAAACCTATTTCTAACTTTGACTGAAATCTGCCTAGATTTGGAAGCTATTTTAAGGCAGGGAAACATGAAGGAAAAAGTGCTGAATTATATAATATATTATGTGGCCTATCTTCCTGTATGCCCTTTTGATGAATTATTTCCTTCCCGAGTTCATGATTTAATCACAAGAAAATACTCATGTGAAGTTTGTGAAATTATCTGGAAGATTTATTTTTATCATCCGATGGCATCAATTCTAGCTTTTCCAGATTTTAAAAGTAAGATTTCGTTTATTTATTGTGCATGTGTGTTGCGGTGCATGCCATGGCACACATGTAGAGGCCAGAGGACTACTTTTAGGAATCCTCTACTTCTACCATGTGAGTCCAGGGAATTATATTTAGCTTGTCAGGCTTGGCAGCAAGCACCTTTACCTGCTGAGCCATCTTGCTGGCCTGAGATTTCTTTTTTTTTTTTAAAAAAAGTTTTTAAATACAGAGAAAGAGAGGGAGAGGAAGAGGGAGAGGGAGAGAGAGAGAGAGAGAGAGAGAGAGAGAGAGAGAGAGAGAAACGTGCCACGGTGTGCATGTGGAGGTCAGAGAACAACTGTGGGAAATCAGTTCTCTTCTTCCACCATGTAGAGTCTAGGAATCAAACTCAGGTTGTGAGGCTTGATGCCAAGAGCCTTTACCCACTGAATCATCTCCCTGGTCCATTCTCATGATTTTAAAGGGCAAAGGATTAATTAAAATGTTTTCATGGGAACCACAGTGAACAAAAGTTCAAGGAGTAATCTGAAGGGCCAGGGAGGAGACAGGTAGATGGGAAGCAGGTGGGCCACCCCTTGGCCCAGGTGTCAGCTTGGGGAGCAGGCAATCAATTTCAGGCAGAGGTCTGACTTCTGTTCTTCTTGAATCAATAAAGTAGCAGAGCAAAGATCAAAGTGCAGAGAGGGAAAGCCAGCTGCTGGCCTGACCAGTCGCTGCAGAGGACACCCGGAGACTTTGGAGAGGCTCTTCATAGTAGATGGGAGTCTCGAGTCCCTATCTCACTTGATGCTTTTAACACCAGCAGGCATAAGGAGGGCAGAATTCACCATCTGGTCTGGAAAGAGAGATGACCTAGGTCATCACTTCCCTCTGTTTGACCAAATAGTGTTTTCAAACAATAAGAGGAGATTAAAAAAAAAAAAAAAACACAATCTTTTTTTGTCTTTGTCTTACTGTCTTCTTTAGAAGTCTCATGCAAGTCAGTCAAGAGAAATAGAATATTCTGGAAAAATGCACTGGAAAGAATTAACTTATAAAAGCAATATTTGTTCGCATAATGTGAACTGGAATGTTATAAAATCTCACCCTTTTGATGTTTTTATTGTGGACTCATTTATGGTGTTCTGTGCAACTAAGGGTAGCCAGTTGTAGGCTGGGGTGATAGCTCATTCAGTAAAGTGATTGCCTTGCAAACTTGAAGACATGTTTGATCCTCAGAACCCACATTAAAAATAAAAAACTAATGTAAAACCTACAAACCACAATACTTGCCCAGGAAATACCTCTAGTGATGCAATAGCAATATTTTTATCTTGGGGGTGATCAAGAGTTGTCTCACTGGACTTAAGGCCTGTTCAATAGGAAGGAATCCATGCGTGGCCAAGTACACATATTGGAGAGGTCATAGACCCTAGAGAAGACCCCAATACTGCCACTTTCCTAAACCAATGCAATTTCGTGCTATTTCTAAGTACTCATCCTTAAATCACAGCTAAGTATAGCTCTTGCCACTCATCAAAGAAGCTTTTTGCAACAGATTGAAACTATGGAAAATTCCACAACTGAGACCCTAATAGGTTATCCAATCCCAAGGGGTCATCCCTAAACATGTGTGTACACAGGAGCACTGCTAAATTGATTCAGTGCATTATATAT
>NW_008337291.1:1986212-2002607 GCF_000622305.1 Nannospalax galili
AAATATATAAATACATAATATAATTCTATATATCCTCTCTTTTTTTTAAAAGCAAGGTTTAAATATTTTACATGTATAGATATCATTTATATTTTGAACTAAATGTCTTCATTAAGCTAGCAAATTGTTTTATAATATAATATCCATTCAACTAAACATGGAGTAGCTTCTCATGCTAAGGTTTAAAATTTTAGGATAGGATTAAAGTGAATCTTTAATGACATAAAAAGAATATTTTAATAAGTTAATTTTATTTTGATGAAGATCTCTAACAATGTCAAGGTTTTAAATCCATGTAAAATGAGATCATTGATGACTGCATATTTTAGACCATTACATTTAACTTTTTCTTCTTTGTTATTCATTCTGTTTTATTAACTCATTCTGAAGCTAAAAATATTAATAGTTATTTTTTAAAATGCTGGGTGTGCAAACCGGGCATAGCACTCAGATCTGTAATCCCAACAACTCAGGAGGCAGAGGTAGGTGGATCTCTGTAAGTTTGAGGCCAGCCTTGTCTACACAGAGTTCCAGGCCAGTTAGGGCTCCATAGTGAGACTGTCTTTAAAGAAAAGAAAGCTAGGTGTGGTTGTACATACTTGTAATTGCAGTACTAGGAAGGCAGAGTCAGGCATACCCTAGGGCTCACTGGCCAAGCAGACTAACGTGCATGGTGAGCTCCAGGCCAGTGAGGGACACTGTCTCAAAAAATAAGGTGGATAGTATTTGAGGATCCACACCTGAGGTTATCCTGTGGCCTCCACTTGCCTGACATGAAAATACAGACACACATACACACATTTATACACACAAGAAGTTGACTTGAGAAGCCAGCAGTCACCAGCTTTCGGTTCAGTTCTACATTTGGATTATGCCATTAGATAAAATACATGGAAAAGGAAAAACTGTGTCTTAGCAAATGTGTTTTGGGGGATTTTGCTACTATCATCACTTCAGAAGCGCATATCTAGAAACAGCCTCAGACAATTTTGTCTTCATTAGAAATGAATACTGAGAAATTCTTGAGCAATTAGCCAGAGAAACTTTCTATGACAACAGTATTCTAGCTAGCTCGCTTCCCTGACAGATGAGTCTTTAGATCTGTGGGCAGCTGACACAGCCTAACAAGAGCTGTATGTGCACAGCCTTGCTGGAAACCTGCTCTTTAATGAGCTTGTCTTCATCTCAGAGGGGCGTAGGTCTTCTCCAAGAATGGTTCTGAAAATGCCTGTGGACCCTGTGGTTATACCTAGCTCCCTGCACACTGCTGAGAAGCTAATGGTACCTTGCTAACATGAGGATTTGAGTTCAGTTCCCAGCACCCACATTTAAAAGCAGGCGGTGCATGTTTGTACTCACAGCACTTGGGATGCAGAGACAGGAGGGTTCCTGGGGCTCACTGACCAGCCGATCTAGCCAAATCAGTGAGCACCAGATCAATGAAGAGCTCCTCATTTTAAGGAACAAGGTGGATGACTTTAGAGGAAAAGAATGACATCTGAAGTTGTTCTCTAGTCTCCACTCACATCCATGTACATGTGTTTGCTCACCTACACATGTATGTGCACATGAATATATACATACTAAAAAAACAAATATTTCCCAACCCAGGACCACTGGAGACGATGAGGGGCATCAATAGTCAGAGGAGAACCTGTGGGCAGCTTGTAAGTTACAGGGAAGACCAGAGCTCAGCAGTGGCTCCTGAGGATGGCAGTTTGTATGCACAGAGGGCAGGGAAAGAATTCAGAGGAGATAGAATCTTGACTCACCACCTTCTTTGATTTGCATAACTCTGTAGAGTCCTCATTAATTCAGCCAGATTAATGCAAGTCTTCTCTTCTTTCATCCTGTATCTTTTCCTGTCTTGATTTGGGTACCTGACTTTTTCTCACTGCACGGAGCTCTGGTGTAGGTCAATCCCTGCCCTTTCAGTGAGTTAGGACAGCGTGCTTTTTGTCTGATGTTTTAACCAGGAAGGCAGGTTGAAGTTGTCATCTACCTGATGTTCCTGTGACAGCTGCAGACTGCCTGTGGCAATTCATCTTTCCCCACACCTGATGGAGATTCTTTTACTTGGGTTTTTTTTTTTTTTTTTTTTTTTTTCCCTTCGGTCTTTTTGAGACAGGGTCTCCCTGTAGCCCCAGCTGTCCTGGAACTCACTATGTAGAACAGGCTGGCCTTGAACTCACAGAGATCCGCCTGCCTCTGCCTCCTGAGTGCTGGGTTTAAAGGCGTGCGCCACCATACCTGGCTCTGGGTTTTTATTTTAAGCAGGGTCTTATGTAGCCCAGGCTGGCCTCAAGCCAAGGATGATCCTCCTGCCTCCAACTCCTCAGTGCTGGGGTAACACACATGCATCACCATGTTCTGTTTCATTCAGTGCTGGGTGTGGAACTAGGGCTTTGCATATGCTAGTCAAACATTGTATTAATGGAGCTACAGCCCCTTCCCCAAGAGCCCTTGCTTTTAAACACCAATGAACTTCATTGGAAGACATCCTGATACTTCTCTGTAAGAGTCTGCATTTACATCTTGCCCTCTTTAGTCATGTGCTTTAGTCAACTCATTGATGGCTCTGCATTTAGACCTTCTCTAGGAAAGACTGATATTCTTACAGTCTTTCAAACTGAGAACCATATATGACTCCAGGTTTCTCTTCCTAGCCCCATGTCCTGGCTGATTCTGGCAGGTCACGAATCAGTCCAGCTTTCAGACTCTGTAAGTAACACATGTCAGTTTTGAAAGAGAAAGGAAGTTAGATTTGGACAAATTTGGTGTGCATACATCTGTGCATGTACATATGTATTTGTATATATGTGCATGCATACATGTAGTGTGTGTTTGGTATATCTGGGAGGTGTTTGGAAGGCAGCACTGCAGAAATGAAGAACTGTGCAGTTTGTCCTGCAAACAGTCATTCATATGGAGGGAATTTGCATGTGGAGATATGAGACAGAAAATAATGTGGAACTCTATTGTGATAAAATCTCAGTGGTTAACATGGAGAGAAAAAGTGACTTTCAGACAAATCTCCAAAAGGGAGAGCTTTGTGGACATAATCATTTATGGGAGTTGTAGTCCTAGACAGTCACAGATTTAAAATACTTGGGCTAATTATGTTAATCACCTCCTGATCTCATACCCCAATTATCAGTCTACACAGTGTGGCCCATAGCTTCTCAACTATGAAAAGCTTTATAGAGAAAGGCATACCTGAGCAGGAGCCTCACCCAGGAGGATGGCTGGGCAGGCTGGATGGGGCCATTGCAGGTGGGTAGAAGTTCAACAATAGCGAGAATACTGTTTTGTGGCACACAGGCAAGGAAGGGACAGGTCAGAGGAAGGCCTTGCTTTGTCATTGTTAGGCATGTATTTTTCCTGTATAGGGGGCGTTCCCTGTCACATTTAAAAAAAATTATTTTCAGTGACAATGTTTATCACCTCTACTAATTAACATGAAATCTACTTGATGACTTTATATCCATATTCAGGTGCCAAGGGTCTGAGTGTAACTGACTGTGACTAGTAATAATAGGATACATAGAGATTAGAGACACATGTCCAAACATCTAAGGGTTAGTAGTATTAAAAATGAGTCTTTCTGTAGGAAATAGTATATTTTAAAATGAAATGGAAATCTTTTTTTAAAGGTTAAAAACTGATTCAATTATATGTCTTACAGGGTCTATACTGAGTTCAATATTGTATAACTGTATTGATTCAACTGTGAACCTAAAAATTTATAGCCACTTTTGAAAGAGATGTATCTTTGCTCTGGGAATTGTTACTGAAAATGTTAAAGCTGTAATGAAAAAAATGTTTTCAATTTATTTATGTTTATGTGTATGAGTGTTGTTAGCTACATGTATGTAAGTGCGTCTGTGTCATGCAATATCCATGGAAGTCAGAAGAGGGCTTTGGATTCCCCTACTGGACTTAACGGATGGTTGTTAGCTTTTAACTGCTAAGCCCTCTCTTCAGCCTCCAACCTGTCTTACTTTTTCTGTTCAGTCCTTTAGTTGGGTACAATGACCCAGCATGGGTGACAGAGGTGGCAGTGAAGCATCTTCGCTCCTGTGTTGCTCAGTCCTTTGAGTGTGAGTTGGCACCGTTGCCCTTACATCTTTTTCCAGCTTTGTTCATCTCACTTAGAGCTTCTGAAAAGAGCAGTATATCCCAGCACAATCACTAATTGACTGCGTTTCCATCTGGTCTCATCTTTAATAAGAAACCAAAGAAGGAAATTCAATTAGGCTCACCCTTTCCATTTCAAAAAGATCAAATCCTCCCTTTTCACAGCTAAAATCATGAAAGATGAGCTTCTTAGTGGAAGGCTACAGGATAATTTGGATTCCTGTCAAATATTTTGTGTACTATCCTAGGATCAGGATTAATGCTGCCTTTCAGCTGGTCTGAGTTTCTGTTGATGCAATCTCTCTCCTGGAAGCTTTTGAATAAAAGGCATTCTCTATCCACACGTGACTCGGAGCGTTCGGCAGAAATGGTAACAAGATCAAACAGTTTCAGGACAAGTTATGCCTCCTAGTCATAAAAACACAGACACCTCAATTTCATTTCCATATTCTTGTGTTGATCCACTAACTCCCCATAGAAAATTAAAATTATTAGAGACAAGTTTTTAAACCTATGTGAATATTTTGAGTTTGTTTAATAATCACAAGAAAGGGAAGCAATAGAAAATAAATGAGGGCAATGTGGCGATAGCTCTGTTGGTAAAGTGCTTGCTGCATTAGCGTGAAGACCTGAGTTTGATCCCCAACACCCACATAAAAAGCTGAGTTCAGGGGGCTTGAGAGATAGCTCAGTGGTTAAGAACACTGAATGTTCTTGCAGAAGACCCAGGTTTGAATCCCAGCACCCACATGGCAGCTAACAACTGTCCATAACTCAAGTTCCAGGGGATCTGACAACCTCTTCTCTCCTCTGTGGGCATTGCATGACATGGATGCACTTACCTACATGCAGGCAATACATGCATACACATAAAAAAGTAATAAATAAAATATTTTTAAAAAAGCTGAGTGTGGTGGCACATGTCTGTAATCCCAGTGCTAGGTAGCTGGACACAGGAGGATCACTGGGGCTGCTGGCCAGCCAGTCTAGCCAAGTATGTGTGCTCCAGCTTCAGTGGCGGACCCTCTCTCCAAAACCAAGGTGGAATGTAAACAAGAAAGACACTTGACATTGACTTCTGGCCTCCACACGCACACATGTATGCCAGCCCCCACATACATGTTCACATGTACACATACACACAGAGATAACTGTAAGATAAAGTGAAATACAACTTGATCACCTTTGGTAGAATTATGCCAAATACCCTCTGGAGAATTATAATTATCAATAATTACTATTATCATTCCTACCAGTGGAAATATTTATTGAATTTATTCAGGTTTAAAATATTTTAAGTGGTGGCTGAAGAGATGGTGAAGAGCAGTTTTTGCTCTTCAGAGGATCCAGGTTTGGTTCCCAGCACCCAAATTGGACGGTTCACAACTGCCTGTAACTCCAGCTCCCAGGGATCGGATGTCCTCTTCTGGCCTCTGTGGCTACCTGCACACGTGTGCACATACGCACAGATACATACATATAATTAAAATAGAATCAATCAAAATTCACTATATGCATGTATGAAACTCTCGATATCGTATTAAAACTAAATAAATGAAAAAAAGATATTTTAAGTGTTTTATTTTCTTCAACCTATGTCTATCTGACCCCTTAGGTGTTGCTATAATACCAAACGTACAAAATTGATTCTCTTTAACCGTAGTTGATATGCCTGTTTTACCAAAATATCTCTTTGAACTTTTTTGCAAAGTTACAGGTGTACATTGGGAACTAGAGTTCAGTGTAAATAATTAAGATTATTCTGTTTCCCAAAGCTTGTCTTTGCATCTAAAGGTATGTTGCAAGTATAACCATAGAGGACTTATGCGGTGGGACTCACTGTCATTTCAGTGAGTCCCACCTCAAAGCACTGTTCAAACAGAAACCCTAGTGCCCACTGGTATTTCAGCTAAAAGAGTAAACACTTGTAATAGGCACACTGTAAATACTCCCAGCCCTGGCAAGGGCATTGATTTCTGTCATTCTGTGTTGTCAAAAACTGGCACTTAGTACCACCTGTGGCTCACACCGGAATTTGAGTCTGGGTTGGTATTTTCTTTTCACTAATGGGTTTGGAGGAGCGAGGAAGGTGTTGATGTAGTTTCTGAAGTGAACAGTAAAGAAATCACACTGACTCCATTAGGTATTCAAGTTACAATGATCCCAGAGGAGCTCTGGGCTGACACTTACAGTCACAACATTCTAGAACTATGATTTTTTTTCAAAGTATTTTTAAAATGTAGGCAAAGGTCTTTATCAAATGAAATATCATTGGCAAGTTCAACAAATACAGTAGATGCACTAAGAAGGGTCAGGAATGTATTCCAAGCATCATCTAAAACACTGCTAAGCTCTCCTCGTAGTTTAATTCTCTCAAAATAAACACATAAATTAGGCATTTAAAAAATTTTTTTTAAGACAAGGTCTCACAGAGCTGCCCTTGAATTTCTGTTTCTCCTGCATTCAACTACTTAGTGCTGGGATTCCAGGCACATACCACCACACCTGGTTTATGCAGTGCAAGCAAAGGAATCCAGGGCTTCATGCATGCCAGGTGAGCACGCTACCCACTGAGCCACATTCCCAGTCCAGTATGTATTCTTAAACACTCTCCATTTACAGGATTTAAACACCTTCTCAAAGTCAGCCTCTAAGTGAAGGAGCTCTATCTAGATAAAGGCAGGCCTAAGCCAGAGTACAAGTTCAAGGCCACAGGGAACAGCTGCCACTGGCTTGGGCTGCTCCCACCTGTTGGTGCGTGGAACTTCTCTCAGAACCCAGGGCCACAAGGAATGCACAAAAGCACGGCAAATGATGTGCGAGTGACACAGGAAACTTAATCTCCAAGTTCTTATTTATTATTATTATTTTTTTTCTTTTGGTCTTTTTGAGAAAGGGTCTCCCTGTAGCCCCAGCTATCCTGGAACTCACTATGTAGACCAGGCTGGTCTTGAACTCACAGAGATCTGCCTGCCTCTGCCTCCCGAGTGCTGGGATTAAAGAAGTTCTTATTTTTAAAAAATATTTATTTTTATTTATGTATGTGCATGTGTCTTTGTTAACATATGCTACGTGTGGGACCAGAGGAGAGGGTATCAGATCCCTGGAGCTGGAGTTACAGGTGGTTGTGAGCCAACTGATGTGAATGCTGGGAACAAAACCTGCATTTTCTGGAAGAGCAGTAACGGCTCTTAACCACAGATTCAAATCCAGCCCCCTCCTTGCTTTTTTTGAAACAGGGTCTCTCACTGGCCTGTAGCTCACTGATTTGCCTAGGCTAGCTGGCCAGTGAGCCCCAGGTAGCTGCCAGACTCTACCTCCCCAGTGCTGGAATTATAACTGCATGCTGCCAAGCTATGTGTTGGAATTATAAGTGCATGCTGCCAAGCTAGCTTTTTGCATGAATCCAACTCCTCATGTGTTCATGGTAAGCACTTTACTGACTGAGCCACCATCCCAGCCTGCCTTAACAAGTCTTTATAGGCAAGTATCATCTCTAACTTCATTGTGAATGTTCCTTTAACCATTAACTCCTTATCTTGCTTTCTCTTAATCACTCTCTTGCTTGGCCCCTGCTGTCTAAGGAAGAAATAAGGATGCTCTGTTTTGGCTGTGGTGAGCTCTGCAAGGTTGGCTGTTTTCCTGTTCAGTGAGCCCCATCTGTCTCTGTTTCTCTGATGTCAGCTGTGTCTCGTCATCCTATTATCTTGTGTACCTATTAAAATCACTGAGCTGCTTTATCCCAGACACAGAGCCACATGTCTGTGGTGAGTGATATGTCGGGTAAGTACGTGGATTAAAAACAAATTAAATGGTTCTGGGATTTTACAGGATAAGAAGTCCTTCCAGATAGTGCATGGAATCAGATGTCCTGGAGATTAAATAAATTCAGCTCCTGGGCATTTTGTTAGAAAGTCTGTGTCATGTGCAAACCATACCTCAAAATGTTCTCACCCACTCCCCACATTCCACTTGAGTGAAGCAGTAATTAGGGGTGCATCAGAATCCCATCTTAATCTTGACTCATCCTGGATGGAGTAACAGTCATGCTCTTGTCAGCTGGAGTAGGCCAGGGCTGCATCAAGAAATTAATACTTGTATTACTCCAGAATTGCTCGGATTTGTGTCGAGATTCTTCCTTGTCTTCTTTAGCTCTGTGGCTTTCACTGATAATGTTCATGGCTCTGTCGTTATTCATGCTGCTGATCCATCCAGATGTGCAGTTACTACATCTTGAAATCATTTCTGAACATTTTCAGTCCCATGTTGAATTAAGACATGTTTTGAAGAGGCAAGGAAATGTTTTCCTTTAACAAAAATCTAGTAGAGAAGCTGTCCATGGAATGGAGCTCAGCTGATAGAGAGCTTGTCTAGCATGCAAAAAGCCCTGGGTTCCATCCCTATCATAAACTGATGGGATGACACATACCTGTAATCCCAGCACTCTGGAGGTAGAGGCAGGAGTTTCTAAAGTTCAAGGTCATCCTCAGCTACACAGTGAGCCTGAGACCAGTCTGAGCTACTGAGACCCCATCTCATAAAACCAAAAAGAGGGCTGGGGAGATGGCGCAGTAGTTAAATCACCTGTTGCACAAGCAAGAGACCATAGTTTTGATCCCTTCAACTCAATTAAATCCTGTGTGGGCCTGGCAGCTTGCCTATAATTTCAGCCTCAGAAGGTAGAGACAGGAGAGCCCTGGAACAACCTGGCCAGTGAGACTAGCTGTATCCAAGAGCTCTTGGTTTGATTGCAAGACCCTGCCTGAAAGAATAAAGTGAAAGAGTGATGGAAGAAGTTGGTACCAGCCATTAACCTCAGGCCTCCACATACACATCTGTACAAGTGCTTGTGTGCTGATACACACACCCAAACATGCATACACACATGTGCACACACAGTGAACACATACACATGCAAAGAATAAAAACACAGAGAGGTAGATAGAGACAGAGAGAGATAGATCGTAGTAGAAAATCCTTTACTGTCAACCATTCAATCAGGATCTGTTTACTGATTTCCTAGTATATGCTGTGAGGTGCTGTGGAACACAGTTACAGACACTGGGTTCTGGGTGCTCATAGCACATGGTGTTCTTCTAGGAATTGTTCCATAATGTTTTCCCCATGACTTAGTTCATTTTCATAATACTGCATCATAGCTGTCATGGTTATCAACCCCATTTTTCAGATGAGGAAACTGAGTACTAGAGAGTTTAATGACACATTCCATGTTGTATAGCTGGTAAGGGCAGTCTGGGCCTCGAAGCCAGGCCACCCGACTCTTGTTCATTTCCTGGTTCCTCACCTCTCCCCTGATCTGCGCTGATCTACAGTGGAAGACAAAATCAAAACTCCCTTTGAAATTATTTACAGAATGTGGCCACAGGTTCAGCTGTTGTTGGAATTTGCTTTCTGTATATTAATGATGATTGAAAGGAAACATTCTTAAGATAAGTAACTTTTCTCTTCTTATCAAGTACTTCCCAGCCAAATAGAAAGGAAGGAAGAGGTAAACATTTAGCTCACCAAATAGCTTCACTTATCATTTAGAATATTTGACCTCTTAATCTAAAATATCTTCGTAGGTATTCTTGGAATCTAACCTTAGTGTGCAAGATGTGAGTATCTAGAACAATGAGGGCATGTTGAGTCCTCAAAGACAGTCATAAATATTTGTAAAAGCCTCACTGGACACACAAGCCCAACTCCATCTTGGATGCCATTCTGAGGTTCCCAGATTGCCTACGCATCTGAACATACTACACAAGCCAAATATCGTCGAGCCCTAGGAATCTAAAGAAGCTAGACCGAAGCCCCCAAATACTTGCAGGGTGGTTTTATAAAGACTCTGGTTCCTGGGAAAGTTTTATTTTATCACTCAGTCATTGTCCCCAATCTGCCATCCACTCAAAGGTTTTGTTGGCTTTAATGCACTTTACCTTCTGGGTTATCACAGTTCTGCTAAGCACTTTCCCACCCAGACAGATAACAGCATTTGGTGACAGCCTTCAATTTCATTACCACTGGAAAGTCTTGTAGGTGTCGGATTTCTCTGTGTAGGCTGGTCTCTGACTATGACTTATTTAGCCTGTTATTTATTGGCCCATAAAACTGGTCTGCGTCTGCAGAATAACTCACTAATTCTTCCAGTGTGAAAAGCTCCAAAGATATTTATCAATACACATGTAAGTAATACAGCTGAGAGGCTCCTGCTCTATTGTAAGTATATTTAAGAAAGAGACCCTGGTCAATTGAAGCATCACCCAAATTCCAGTTTTCAAGTTTCCCATCATTCTTGTGAGAACTATTCAAAAATGAGAGGAATCAGATTTCTAAAAAAGGTACAGTAGCGAAGTTTCTTTAAGAATCTCAGAAAGGGGCTTTGGGAGGTGGCTCAGTTGGTAAAGTGCTTGTTGCATAAACATGAGGACCTGAACTCATCCCCAATATCTAGGTAAAAAGCTGTGCATAGTGGTACCTATACGGCATCCCAGCACCGAGGAGGTAGAAACAGCTGGGTCCCTGGGACTCACTGAGGTCCCCAGCATAGCCTGCCTGGTTAGCTGTAAGCCAGTGAGAGACCCTATCTCAAAAAAAAAAATGGACAGTACCTGAGGGATGACTGACTGAACTTGATCTCTGGCCTTACTTGGCAGGTACGTGAACATGCACACACACAGAAAGGAATCTGAGACAGGCTCATGCACAGCAAAAAGTTACCATTGAACTATAAATGAAAAAAATATCATCATTAACTGAAGTAGTTTTAAGGTCCAATTTACCAAATTAAAGGCATTAAATTTTTCATCAAAATATTAGCTAAGATCCATTTTCTCTTATCAACTCTTTTAACAAATGTACTAGCTGATATTATGAGCAAGTAGAAAAAACACTTTCTTCCTCCATTTTGCTCATGAAATTGTTTGTGTTTTTCAGAACTAATTGTGCAGTCTCTTTATCAAGAATCTTAACAAAGTTCTAATTCTTTGAAGCATTAATTCTCATATTGGAACTCTAGCATGTGGGAAATCACATAAGTTAGTCATTAACATTTGTGTGTATGTGTACTGAATGTGTATGTGCATGTGTATGGGGGCTTGTAAGCCAGTGTATGCTCATTGGGAAGCCACAGGTTGACACTGGGTGCCTTTCTCAGTTACTCTCCACCTTATTCCTTTGAAACATGGTTTTTCATTGAGCCTGGAGCTCACCAATTGACTGTATTTGATGGCCAGATAAGTCCTCTGGATTCTCTTATTTCTACCTCCAGTGCTGGGGTTCCTGGCCTGTGTCTGACATTTTATGTGGATTAATGGGCTTGAACTCATGTCCTCCTGCTTGTATAATGAGCACTTTACCCACAGAGCCATCTCCTCAGCTCCGCAACAGTGTGTAAAATACCACAAAAATCAGGTGCTACCTGAATGGTTAACAGTGCAGCCATGACTGAAAGAACAAGACCCATTTAGAGGATGCTGTGCAGTCTCGTAAGAGAGAGGCTCCTGCCATCCAGCGCACTCAGCATAAATGTGTGATGACTCTTCTGTATGTACCAGGTTCTAAGATAAGCCATAGACCATACCACTGTCGTTTGCTAGTGGGCTTGTGCAGCTGAAAGTCTTTCTGAGGAGTTAGATGCCTGTGAGATTAACATGCTATCTTTACATCTGGCTACTTAAGAGTGAGTTTGATTGTTTAAAACTACTGATGGGGCTGCAGACATGGCTCATTGGGTAAGGGGCTTGCTACACAAGCATGAGAACATTAGTTCAAATATCTGGCACCCACATAAAAAGCCAGTATGGCTGCATGCATATTGGTAACTTCAGTGTTGTGGGGAGTGAAGACAGAAGGATTTCTGGGGCTTGCTGGCTGCCAGCCTGACTCCATGTTCAGTGAGAGATCCTCTATCAAGGGTATAAGGTAGAAAGTAATAGAGCAGGACACTGAATGGGCTTCTCTGGCCTCTGTGCATACCCACATATATGTGTAGAAAAATAAGAATTAAAAGTAAAACTTGGGACTGGAGAGATGACTCAGCAGTTAAGAGCACCAGCTGCTCTGGAGAGGACCCGGGTTCAATTCCCAGCACCCACATGACTAACAACTGTCCCTAACTCTATTTGCAAGGGAATCCAATATCCCCTTCTGACCTCCATTGGCATTGCATGATATGGGTGCACTTACCTACATGCAGACAATACACTTGTACACATAAAATAAAAATAATGAAAATTAAATAAAAAATAAAACTTGTCTTATCCACTGTTGGTGGGAGTGTAAAGTAGTATAGCTATGATAGAAGTCAGTGTGGAGGCTTCCACACTGAGAACAGAAATACCAGATGATCCAGCTCTACCACTACTGGGCATATACTCAAAGCACTCTATCCTGCTAAAGAAATACTTGTACTTTCACTTTCATTTCTACTCTTCACAAGAGCTAGGGGATAGGATCAGCCCAGATGTCCAACAGCTGAGGAAGAATTGATGGAAATATTGTCCATATGTAATGGGATTCTGTTTAACTGTAAGAAAAATGGAATTATGAAATTTTCAGGAAAACAGATGAAGCTGAAGATTACCCAGGCTCAAAAGACAAATACCACATGTTCTCCCTCATACACGGATCCTAGCCTCTGTTAAATATGTCACTACACAAGTGGAAGTAAATATGGGTAAAGGCCAGGAAACTACAAAGGGACCCATGAGACTAGAAAAAAAAAAGTTGGTTTAAGGGAGGTGGGAATGGGGAAGATGCTAGAAGAAGGTGGAAGGAGAATATGGGGCCAAAGGGAACAGTGGAGCAGGGAGGGCAGGGCCAGGAGTGAAATACATATGAAAATTCCACACACAAATCTGTTTGTGAGCTAATTTAAAAAATAAAAATAAGGGTCAGCAAGAGGGCTAACTGGATAAAGATACTTGCTGCCAAGCCTGGCAATCTGAGTTTGACCCCTGGGTCTTACATGGTAGAAGGAGAGAACTGACTTCCACAAGTTGTTTTCTGACTTCCACAGGAGCATAAGCCTATACATTCTTCCCACATACAAATAAATAAAATGCAATAAAAATAAATAAAACACACATGAAAAGAAAGAAAAACAATTCTTGGAGTTACATTCTAAAAATCCTTGATGATATAAGATTGCAAAAGAAATAAACATTGGTTCAAAGATATTTTTTAAAATGTGGTCTTGAAGAAGTTACTTGACAGGCTTGTGTATGTGGGGTGGGTAACTCTAATATTGACTATCAGACCCAGTAGCAATAGGCAGGGAACATTGCAACAGCCAATAGAAGAGTAGGCCTCTCAAAGCACTCTGATGGATTAGTGGAGTGATTTCACTGACTCCAGCGCTCAGCTCTTGTAGGATCCCTGCCCACCCAATATTTGAAGTCAGCACAGTCTTATTTTGACCTAACGAAATGATTTGGATAATGATGTTTCCGCTTTTTTCTCTGTTTTTGTTTTGTTTTTTAATCTTGTGTGCAGGAAACAATATGAATAATTAATGAGCAACTTTTATTGTGTTTCATAAAACTATAATGTTGGTAAGTTTGTTGTAGGAGACATAATAATGTGGTGTATTAGCTGGGATGTTCTATTGTAAACTCTATGATGTTCCCTCTTCAAAGTTTAATGAGGTCTCCATGTGACAAAGGGCTCCATTAGGCAGTTAAAGGAAATTTGCCTTGGGCCTGGAGAGTTAACAGTGTTTGGTGTTCTTGTAGAGGACTTGAGTTGTTACCAGCACCCACATTAGTTGGCTCATAACTGCCTGTAACTCCAGTCCAGGGCATCGGACAGCCTCTCTGAACTCTGTGAGCACTGTATTCATGTGCTCATACCCCGACACAGACACATATGGATACACACATACACATAATTTAAAATAGATCTTTAAAAAGAAAAAGAAAAGAAAATTTGCTTTGGACCAACTTTGCCTGTCGTATCTAAGTAAAGGTAGAAGAAGAGTATGGGAAAACTCCATGATTTGGGTATTTATCCACTTTGATCAATATATCTGATGACTGTGTTCATTAAAGACAAAACAAACTTACCTTTTTCAGGCTAGGGAGATGACTCACTGGGGAAAGTGTTTGCTACATAAGGATGAGGACCTAAGTTGGATCCCTAGAACCCATGTAAAGAAAAGTCAGGCATGGCAGCACAGTCCTGTGATCTCAGAGCTGGGGAGGCAGAGACAGGCAGCTCCTTGGAACTTGCTGGTTACCTATTCTTGCTCAAGTCCTCATACCTGAACTTTACCAACTGAGCCATCTCTTCAGCCCTTTGTATTGGATAGTTTGAATTCATGTATGAATGTACATACACATATACATGGGGGCTTTCCTTACATTATATAAGGAGAAATTAGATAGGACTGTTTATGGGACGTTTTCTTTAACTTGCTTTGCTTGTTTAACAGAACACCTTATCTTAGTTACATTTCTTATGGCTATGGTAAAATCCTCTGACAAAAGCAACTTAAGGGAGAAAAAGGTTTTTTGGCTCATGGTTTTAATCTGAAACAGTCTGCTATTGCAGGAAAGTCAAGGTGGCATGAACTAGAACCAGCTAGTCATATAGCATCTACAATCAAGAACAAAAAGCAATAGATTAATGCATGCATCCTTGTGCTCAGCTGATTTTCTCTATTCTTATACTGTCCAGGATCCCCTGCCTAGGGAATGGTGCCACCTACAGTGGGCAGGTCTTTCCACTAATGAAGATAACCCCCTACAGACAAGCCCTCAGGACATCCTGAGCTAAACAATCCCTTCCTGAGACTCCCTTTCTGGATGAACCTAGATTGTGTCATCAATAATCAAAACTACCACACATCTCTCCGTGTTTATCTTTCTGAGACAATACATAAAGAGCAGCATCATACAGTGTAACTTGTCTGTGATAGTCCATGGAGCATAATTTCTACAGCTGTGGTTATATTGAGAGTCATTCAAGTGTTCAGTATAGTATTGTATTGTTACAGACAGCCCTGTAAAGGGCTCAATTTCACACAATTTTATGCTACCCAGAAGTCATATCCACAGGGTGTAGCCTAAGAGTGATTGCCAGATGAATGATACATAGATTTTAAGTTTTCACCAATCCTGGCAAATAAGGGGAAAACATTGGCTACCTCTCAACATTCTTCAGTAGCATTTGGATGGTATGGTAGTTATACTTTCAGCTCACTTAGCAGATACAATATTGAAATTTCACCAACAAAGGTAAGCTTGTATTTTCAAATATATATAATAGCTAGTTGCAATCTTTGGTGAATTATGTACTTATCTTCTTTACTTTTTTTTAATAGAAATCTCTTTTCTGCTATTACTTTGCAAGAACTACTTTTATACTTAGTGTACCTTTTCTCTTTTTTAATATATAAATTAGAGATTTTATTGGCTTTTGTACATAGTGTTTTAGTTTTTAAAACGTTATTAGTTTCATGCAAATTGTATCTAATTTTCTCTTATGGCTCCCGAGTTTAATAACTTCTTTTACTCTGACTTTAAAAGGACAGTTTAATATTGTCACACAGAATGCTCTTGATTTTTCAGGGTTTGAGTTTCTTTTTACATTTTATTTTTTTTTTATGTGTATGAGTGTATTGCCTGCATGTATGTGAGTGCACGTGTGTCATGAAATGCCTGCAGAGGTCAGAAGCAGTCTTCACATTCCCTGGAACTGGAGTTAGGGATGGTTCTTAGTTGCCATGTGGGTGTTGGGAGTTGAACTAGGTCCTCTGGAAGAGCAACCAGTGCTCTTAACCACTGAGCCATCTCTCCAGCCAGAGTTTGCTTTTCTTAATACTTATAACAAATCTTTCAAAAACTTGGCTTTGTAATTTGTGTGAATTAGGCCTAAATGACTTCTTCCTCCTGTAAAGGTCTTAATGTGTTTTAATGAATAATATAATTTGTTAATGTTTGATTTTCTTTATCATCTAAAGTATCAATTTTAGCAAGGATTTATTAAAACTCACCATAATTAAATTCACAAGTCTGATTTTAGACTTTCTGTTCTGTTCCTGTGATTAATCTGTCCTTGTTTTAGTAGTGATTTGCTTACTATTTAGGGTTAAATGTTTTAAATAATTTTTAATATCTTGTAGTATGAAACATCCTTAAGGGTTTGGGGAATGAATAGTTTTGCATATTCTTTCTTCCATATGAAATTTACAGTGATTTTCACCTGGAACCCTCATTTCCCAAAATAATTTCCTTCCACTTAGATTTTTTTTGCCAT
>NW_008337291.1:2002726-2010330 GCF_000622305.1 Nannospalax galili
GTCTTCTTTCCTGTAGGAGAATATTCATTATTTTTCTGGGTAACCACATGTACAGTTATTTTCTGTGAATCATTTGTCCCATGAACATAAAGGATAATTGCTCATTTTCTGTCAATGGAATCCAGAATACCACTCCTCCACACATACCTGAGTACAAATAATCTTTGTCATATTTGGAATTTGGTTTCATACAATGTTTTCCATAATGAAACACATTTACATTTCAGGAAAGAGTTTTTTCAAGATCTAAGTATGTAGCCCTGGCTATGTAGAACTCATAGGGTTTTGCCTGTCTCTGCCTCCCGAGTGATGGGAGTAAAGGTGTGCACCACGATGCCTGGAAGGAGAGAGGCTTTAATTACTAGGCATCATTGTCCTACATCATTAGGTGTCATTGACTCCTTCATCATTAGTAATCTTTGCTTATCAACTGCTATTTTGTCATCTTTTTTTATTGAAGTTTTGCAAATTTTGTACAATAGATTTTGATCCTATTTAGACCCTCTCCACTACCTGCATCCCACTTACAGCCCCCTCCCCCAACGGGGTTTCATGTACTCTGTCATATATATGAAGGTCTGTCAAGTCAAGTTTGTGTCCCCAAATGACTCTCAGTGTGCTTTCATCCACTGGAGCCTGTTTAACTTATCTACTGTCACAGCCTTTGTTTCCCTTGCTCTGAAAGTCTAGAATGTTCTTCCTGTAATCACAATGCCCTTTTCTTTGATGAAATCCATATGCAGCTTCCCAAATTATTTTACAAGGAGGAGTCAAATACACACTAGTTTTAAAAAAGGGATTTTTAAAACAAAAAAAATTTTTATGTATATGCATGTATTGCCTGCATGTAGGTAAGTGCACCCATGTCATGCAATGCCTGAGGAGGACAGAAGAGGCTGTCAGATCCCCTGAAACTGGAGTTACGGACAGTTGCTAGCTGCCATGTGGGTGCTGGGATTCAAACCCAGGTCTTCTACAAGAACAGTGAATGTTCTTAACCACCGATCCATCTCTCCAGCCCCTAAAACAATTTTAAATTATATCTATGTATGGGTTTGTTCCTCAGTGCAGTGATGGTGGAGGCCAGAGGTATTGGATCCCCTGCAGCTGGAGTTACAGGTGGTCGTGAACAACCTGATATGGGTGTTGGGAACTGAACTCAGGTTCTCTGCAAGAGCAGTCTGTGCTCTTAGCCACTGAGCCATCTCTCCAGCCCAACATTCTGCTTTTGATTTGCATACTTTGAAACCAGTTTGTGCAAATACCAATTTTATTTCTATGTAGGTTCTTACTAGATCTCTCAATCCACAGATTCCCAAATAGTTCCTTATGTGTCAGGAATTCTCCTTCTCTCCTTCCCAAAACTCTGCAATGATTTTTGAGTAATAAATTGAAAACCTTGGGGTTACCCAGGGTTGCTGAGGTTAATCTTCTAATCAGGGAGGTATTAGGAACTAAGGATAGTGACTAACCATGTCCGTGGAGGAGAATCTCTATGGGAACTGCAGAGGTTATTTTACTCTTTATGTGGAACCTGGCCTTCTGCAGAGATTATTTGTAGAAAAGCCATCTAATCCAGGGGTATCCAAACTCTTGCCTTATCTTGGCCACAGGGGCCATGGATGTATTCTCTGTGGCCACAAATTATTTGGCCTTAGTTTTAGTTTATTTTCCTATTGCTGTGATAAAACAGTCTGACCAAAGCAACTTAAGGAAAAAAAGGTATTTTCTGGCTCACAATTCAAGAGTGAAGTCCATGATGGTGGGAAAGTCAAGGCTGCCTGATTGGTTAGGCTAGCTGACCAATGAGCCACAGGGTTCTGACTGTCTCTGCCTCCCCAGCACTGAGATTATAAGCATGCACCACCATGCCTGGATTTTTTACGTGGTTTCTTGGGATTGAACTCAGGTCCTCATGATTGCACAACAAACACTGTATTAACTGAGCCATTTCCTTAACCCCCGATGTCTTTAATAAGAGATCTAGGAAGGATTGGTTCATGACTTTCTAACAGTCTCTTGAGGATAAGATGTCAGCATCCTGGTCCTACAGAAATTAGCTGAGCTGTTTTAAACTATTAGAGGAACAACGTTTTAAAGACAGTTTTTTTTTTTTGGCATTTTGTCAGTTTTGTGTTGGAGTTTCTGAACTACACACACACACACACACACACACACACACACACACAAGTTAAGTTTCTGTGGTCTTGTTTTATATTTTACATCAAAAAATAAAGCCTTGGGATAGTAAGATGGATTAATGTGTAAAGACACTTACCACCAAGCCTAGTGACCTGAGTTTGATACCTGGAGCCCACATGATGGAAGGAGACAAAAGTCATCTTCTGAGCTCTACATTTTGAACTATGACATGCATGTACCCACCCCTTATATACAATAAATAAAGAAATAATTTTTAAAAATTAAATATAAAACCTTGGATATCCATATTATTTATTAAGCCTAATTTAAATTATGTTTGTTTCAAAGACTCAACTAGAACTTAAACAATAAGAAACTATTAGCTCAGTAAAGGTTCAAAAGAATTTACCATAGAATTTATAGTTAGAGGCAGATCACAATAAAGTAAATAAATTTGCTTTGGGGCAATGTTTGTTTAACAACTTCTCTTTAGATTTCTAAATAAAAATAAAACCTCTCCCTTTTAGTCTATATATCTAGGTTTGCAGAAGATAAATGAAATGCATTTCACATATTTTGTCTTTTGAAAGGAGAGGTTCCTCAAGGTTAATTTCTGGAAATGTTAACAATTTTCTGGCTATTTTTAATGGGGTAATAGTTATGTCACCAGGATAATATTTGTGATATTTGAACAATATACTACCAGGTGCTAAAAACTTCTAAGGCTTCCTTAAAGAGAGGGAGAAAGACCAAAGGAGGGATGGAGAGAGGGATGTAGAGAGAGAGAGAGAGATAAATCCCAGGAATAAGGAAGGTTGAGACAGGAGAATTGTGATGGGCTACATAGAAAGATCTCATGTCAGAAAACTGAACCAAAACAAACCAACAAATTAAAAACAAACAAACAAAAAACCCAGAGGTCATATAGCACTTCCTCCTTCTAGCTAGATGGCAAAGACAAATGACGCAAGTCTTTTCAAAGTAGAGCTAGAAATCCCTGGGCATTCAGCAATTAGTAGGAACAATTGTTCCATTAATAATGTATGATATTCTTAATGCCAAGTATGGTGTATGCTACCAAGTAAGAAAGCTCTGAAAAAGTCTTGGTTTAAAATCAGAATGTGGTTAGTGACTGGAGAGATGTCTCAGTGGTTAAGTGCATTGCTGCTCTTGCAGAAGACTAGAGATCAATCCCCAGCACTCATTGGTGTTTCACAATCTCCTGTAACTCCGACTTCAGGGGATTTGATGTCCTTTCTGGCCTCCATGGACATCTTCACCCATGTATACATACCCCCACATATACATGCACATAATTAAAAATAAAAACTTAAAAAGAATATGGGACTGGGGAGATGGCTCAGTGGGTAAAACACTTGATATGCAAACCTAAAGATTCAAGATAGCATCCCCCAAACCCATGTAAAGTTGGATGTGGTACTGTGTGTCTCTAATCTTCGTGTTACTTCAGTGAGAGAGGAGGTGGGGACAGGAGAATTCCAGGAAGCTCTTGGGCCAGCTAGCCTGGAGGACACAGTGGTAAACAAGAGACCCTGTCTCAAACAGCATAAAGGTGAGGACTGACATCTGAGGTTGTCCTTTGACCTCCCATGCCTTGCCATGGCATGTACGTGGTTGTATTTACACACAAAAACATGCTCCCATGCATGCATGTGCACGCGCGCGCACACACACACACACACACACACACACACACACACACACACACACACACACACACACTTTTTCCAAAGGAAAAAAAAAAAGAAACAGAACATGCTTGAATATGAGGAAACTTCAGTTTTCCTGACAATTTCACATTTAAAATGAATATATCAACAATCAAATCATGCTCCTAGGATGTGGCAGGCAGATCCTAGAGAAGCAGTCCTACATTTGGTCATGGATTAGCTAAAAAATGTCTGTTGCCACAACCAAGGGGTGGCCATTAGCCGTGGGTCATTGGTTTTCTTTTGAATGGTGGCAGTGTCAGTCAGTATTTGTCAAACTCCTAAATACCTTGTAGTAAAGACCGTAAATGCTGTTGGCCTTGGAAATACTTTGGGAAGTATGCATGTGAAACTGGAAAATTTCCTGAAAAACAGACTCAGCTGCATCGTCTAGAGGTTCGGAGCTTGGAACATGTCCCAAATTACATGTACCGCCATCCTTGGGCTGTGTTTTGCAATTCAAATACACCAGAACTTTCTACAGCAGTCTCTCCTGGGCTCCCCAGTAGTGGGGTTCTTTGAATGCTCACACATAAATGGAAATCTTTACTCTTTGGAGCATGTAGCTGAAGGAAATTTGGGTATAAAAGGGAATGTGTGGGTACATTTGAGAACTGTGCTTTGGTGGTAGATTCGAACATTGAAGGAAAAATAAAGTCTCAAGTGAGTAGCTTCCAAGGCTTCTGGCAACAGATGAAGTTAAAGATGACAATTTAGTATTACCCTGTGGCTCGGCCAGTCTTTCTACATTATTTAAGAGAGCTGTCAACTGTTCATTAAGTGTTGGCAAATGCTATGTTGGAAAAGAAGTCCTGGAGTGATTCGGATTGTGCATGAGAGGACTTTGTTTACCTTTGACCAAGCCTGTTGGTCTCAAACTAATTCCTTTGGCCAACAAAGAATGTCCCTTTGCCACACAGATTATCCTCTTATCTTGAAAATTGATTCCAGACAACGGCTGCTCCTTCTCCTCCTCCTCCTTCTTCACCTCCTCTTCATCTTCTTTGTGTGTGTGTGTGTGTGTGTGTGTGTGTGTGTGTGATATGTATGGGAATGCTTGTCATGGCATGTTTGAAAGTCAAAGGACAACTTAATGGAGTCTGTTCTCTCCATCCACCTTGATGGGTTTCCTGGACTCAAACTCAGGTCTCTAGGCTTAGGCAGAAACACCTTTGCCCACTGAGCCATCTTGCCAGCCCCCAGGCAATTTCTTTATCTTCTAGTTTTGTCTGTTGTTCAGCTCTCTAAAAAGTCACTCGCATTCCTTGCACTAAGGAATTCATAAGATGTAGCCAGTTTGTACCCTGGGGACACCTTAGTTCAGATGGTCAACTTTTTCCCCCAAGACAGGGTCTCAGGTAGCCTAGGCTAGCCTCAATCTTACTATGTAGCCAAAAACTGACCTTGAATTTCTAATCCTCCTGCCTCAACCTCCTGAGTTGTGGGATTATGGGCATGTGCCACTGTGATTTATATGTTGTTGGTATTGAACTCAGGAATTCATGCATACTAGAGTCTCTGGTTTTGGGCGTTCTATTTCTCCCCAGCCAGCCTGAAAGAAGAGTCCATCTGTGTTTTGCACTCTGGTATAACAGCATGTACCACTTAATTTTATCTGCCTCTGAACTAGATTCCAGGGAGGGCACTTTTCATTCCTGAGTTCCCATTGCCATTTGCAATAGGCACTCAGTCCATGTTGAATGATGGGCACTGGGTCCAGAATGGCTGAGTTGAACTGAATAGAGCAGGCACACCCTCTCATTCTGTGTTGTCACTGGGGTGGGTTTGAATGCAGGTGATGTAATATCACTTGACGGGGCAGTTAAATATTGACAGGCATGAGGAAGCACACTGGAGCTGTTCACACACAGGGAAGTAAGGGCTGAGCTGTCAGATTACAGAGTGGAGGCTGAAAGTGGCTGTGGTGATCCTGGTGACCCAGCTGAGGTGAATCTGTGTCCTTGTCTCTTGCTTCAGTGGAGGTAAGCTCTGGAGTCCAGGAAGCTGATGGGTTGATTAAGGGTGCCTGTGCACCTGTGACTTGGCAATGGCTTGCATTTTAGATGATCTCTTTGGCTTTCCACTCTGTGCATCTCGGCTGATCCTCACTTAAAGCAAGGAACATGAATTCCACCTTACCCAGAATATCTGTGTTTTAAAGCTTCCTCTGAAATGACTGGGTGGGTGCTGGCACCTTTCTCTGAATACTTCGGATAGTAATTCGGCCATATGAGTTCATTTATAAGTACGCTTTGATGGTTATGATTAGAGACAGGCAGAGCATTCCAATTAGGAGGTCATAAACAAGTTCACTCCTACCTGGGAGCTACTTTCAGATGCAGGGGTAAAGGGGAAGGGAGGAAATGAAATGTAGAACGAAGAAGCAAGCAGAGGGGAGCTCTGAGTGAGAAAATGCCAGCAGACAGCAGGCAGAGAGATTGTTTGGGTAAGTCAGGCCATGCCTTGATAACAGGACGTGTTACCTTGAAAGGCAAAAGGCCACATGTGATTAGAGAGATTCGGGGGAGCATTTTTTAAAAAAAGAAGAGTTGGTGTCTTACTAAATGTCTTGCTAAATGGTCTCATGTGCAAACCAGAAAGAACCAGGGCATGTTTTTATCTCATTTCTTCTCTCTTTCTCTCTCTCTCTCTCTCTCTCTCTCTCTCTCTCTCTCTCTCTCTCCTTTCATGCCCATGTTCACACATAGAAGCTAGAGATCATCAGGTATCCTGATCCTGTTCTATTACTCTCCACTGATTCCTTTGAGACAGAGTTTCTTGGAATCTTGAGTTAAACTGGCAGCCAGCAAGCCCCAGTGATCCTCCTGTTTCCATCTCCCCCAGTGTGGGGTTACAGATGTGTGCTCAGTACCATGCCTGGTTTTTTACATTGACACTGGGAATTCTAACTCAGGTCCTCATCCTTGTGGAGCAAATGATTTTATCCAGTGAGTTATCTCCACAGTCCCATTTTTACATTTTGCTTTAGAGAAGGGGAAAATTCTGAGTCACAGCTGGACAGCAACAGGGGTTAGGGAGGAGTGGATTGGAAGTTGGGTTCAGTTAAAGGCAGCCTCCTCTCTATGACCTTGATTCTATGTTTTCTTGCACTTCTGGGGATGGAATCTAAGATCTTGTGAATGCTATACTCCCAGACCAGAGCTTCTTTTCTCTACCTGTAAACATTAGAGGCTTTCTGGATCATAGCAGCTTACCCCTAAATACTAGTTCCCGTTTTCCTACTTCAAAAGGCATATTCTAGTTTATTTTTTTAAAAATAGCCTTATTAACATATAATTCACATAGTTTCTTCTGCCTATTTAAAGTGGACTATTCAAGCCAGAAATAGCAACATATGTCTATAGTCCCAGTTTCAGGGCAGAGGCAGGAGCCTAGGAGTTCAAAATCAGCCTGGGTAGCATGGTGAAATAGTCTTTCAGAAAGCAAAGCATTTAGTAGTCAGCAGATTTTACTGAAATCACAGCAGCACATGGCCATCATCAGGATCAGTTACAGAACATTTTCATCACTACAAAAAGAAACCCTGTGGGCCAGCAACATGGCTCAGCAGGTAAAGGTGCTTGCCTCCAAGACTAATGATCTGAGTTTGGTTCCTGAGACCCACGTGATAGGAGGAGAAAATTGACTCCTGCATGAATTGTCCTCTGATCTCCAGACATGCACTGTGGCATGCCACACACACACACACACACACACACACACACACACACA
>NW_008337291.1:2010367-2015275 GCF_000622305.1 Nannospalax galili
TAAAATTTAATTATTTTTTTAAAAAGAACCCTGGAGTTTATTAAAAGGAAAAATAAAGGAAAAAGAAATTTTGTACCACTTATAATAGTCATTTCCTGTCCCCAGCCCTAGCTGACTCTCACTTGCCTTCTGCCTGTATAGAGTTTTCATAGAAATGAGTCATATAATATGTGGTGGTTTGTGAGTGACTTCTTCTGTTTATCTGGTTTATTCCATTTATCAAGGTTTTTTTTCATGCTTTGTTACATACCAATACTTCATTTTTCTTAAGCAGCCAAATAACATGAAACATTGAATTTACCCATTCATCAGTTGGGGATTTAGGTTATTTTTGCTTTTTTGGCTGTTCTGTTTCTGTGAAGTTCATGGACAACCTTGAGAGTTAGGCAGATCTTTTTAATCTTCTCATCACTTTAACACTGCAGTCTCCTAACCTGTCACCCATGGAGTAATGATAAAGCACAGTAGAGAGCATAGGACAGACCGCCTTTGACTCTGTACAAATGAAAGGAATGTCAAAATGTTCATCGCTGTCCATCAAATATTGCATACAACAAAGAGTTCTTTGAAAGTTTATCTTTTGTATGTGCATGTGTGTTCATATGTTCATATGTGTGCAGGTGTGTGCTGGTACATGGGCACACGTGTGAAGTCAGACCTCGGTGTTGTTCCTCAAGTACCATTTGCCTTTTTTTCTTTTTTGAGACAAGTCTCTCATTGATCTTGGAGCCCACTGATTTAGCTAGCCTGGCTGGCCGGTGAGCCCCAGGGATCTTCCAGTCTGTCTCCATAGTGTTGGGATTACAGTCATAAGCCACCAAGCCAGGTAGCTTTTTAAAACATGATTTCTATGGATCAAATTCAGATCCTTGTGCTTGTATAGCAAGCACTCTACTGACTGAGCCTGAGTCATCTTCTTAGTACTTCCTTGTAGTTTTTAATGATATTTTCTCTATAGAGGGATTTCTAGGCAGTTTTCTTTCATTGGGTCTAAATGTCTTGATCCCGAACCCTCACTTCGTTATTCTGCTATAACACTTAGATTCATTTATTATATTTATCCTTTTACATTTTCTATCTCAAACTTACCTGTTACAAGTGCCTGGGGCAACAGAGTTCTCTAGTCTCTTCTTTCAGGACTTCATAGAAAAGTGTTTCTTGTTGAGATGCTCAGAACTACAGAGGCCACAGTCTAATGAAAGAGCTGTGTGTCTGCCCTGCATTGCTATATTCCACCTGGCTTTGCCTGATATTGGGCTGAGACCAAAAACAAAACAGAAGCCCGATGTAATGTGCTCTTAAATTCTCAGCTTGCCTTCTGATCCTTGCCACAGGCTGGCATGTGAGCAGCTCCTGAGAACAGTTCTGAGAGCTCAGCTCTTCTTTATTTGGGAGTAGCCTTTAGGTCTAAACTATAACCACAGAATATCTGGTACCTTACTTACTTTTCCTATTGCTGTGTCAAAATGTCCTCACAACAGCAAATTACTGGAGAAAGGGTTGTTTGGGTTGACAAATTGGGGGTACAGTCCATCATGGTGAGGAAGGTGTGGCAACAGGAGTGTGAGGCAGCTGGTCATACTGCATCCAATCAGAAGCAGAGAGAGATGAAGTCCTGGTGCTCAGCTGCTTTCTCCTGTTTATATAGTCCAGGATCCCAGCCCAGGGAAATATGTTGCTAACAGAGTCTTCACACCTTAATTAACTTATTAAAGATACCCCCTTACTCGCATACCCAGAAGCCTGCCTCCCAGGTGATTCTGGAATTATCAAATTGACATTGAGACTGACCATCATTCCTGGGTTTTATGTACTTTTTATTTCTTTTATACATTGGTCCCCCATCCTCCTATGAGGTGTAACTTACTGCCCCCCATATGACAGTTGAGAAAATTGAGGTTCTGGGCTTGTTCAGGCTCAGAGTTGATCAGCTGCAGAAGTGGAATCACATATCCATCAACCAAGGTGTTTATCAATCACTTAGCCACAGAGGCAATTCCTGAATCAGCTTCAAACATCATTAAAGGGAGGTGAAGGAAGCTCCAGTGTGGAAGCTTCTAACAGCATCCTCTGAAAATTAGCAGATGTCAAGCCCAGTTTACGCAGACCAAGATCTTCACATCACACATGTTTAAATGAAGTGGGCCTTGATACCTGTGTGTGCTGTGTGTGTGTGTGTGCACGTGCACACATGTTGAGGGAGTACATGAATACACGTGTGCACATGCATGTGAAGACCTGAGATTGATTTTTGGTATCTTCCTCAATCACGCTATTTATTTATTTATTTATTTATTTGTTTGTTTGTTTGTTTGTTTGTTTACTTACTTATTCAGCAGGGTCTCTCACTGAACCTGAAGCTCACAGATTCAGCAAAGCGGCTAACCAGTATGCTCTGGGGCCTCTGCTGTCTTTCCCTCTCCAGCTCTAGGATTACAGCTGCTCACTACCACACCCAGCTTTCTACATGGGTGCTAGGGATTTGTACTTAAGTCATCATGCCTGTTGGTATAAGCCTGTCCCTAGCCCTGCCTCAACATCTTTTATATCTACTCTTTCTCTGAATGCAGGCAAGTTGATCTTAAAAGCTCTTGACTAAAACAATAATAAAGTCTTTATTTTAAAGTTTATCTGCCACCAATAATTTAGGCAGTTTATAGCTTTTACTATTGGAGCTTTTTCTACTTATGTCAAACAGATTTTTGTCTTTTAAGTTTACATCCGTTGTTTTCAGTTTTCTTCCTTACTTCTCATTTGAAATGTAGAACAGCTGGCCTTATTCAGGGCATAATGGTTCTTCCACCATTCTGACCCCCTCAATAGGCTTTCTCATCTCTAGGCAAAATCACACCAGGGCTGTTTGGCCTCTGCTCACAGGTCCTGCTTCTCCATCCTTTGATCTACATTGTAGTTCTTCTCTCAGTCCTCCTATTGAAGGCCCAAGAGGACAATAGCTCCATCTATGTGAGCTCACAAAGCCTGGGGCTCCCATCCCAACCCCTGATTAACACATTTCCCACACTGTGCTTGGTGTCACCTCTCTGCTGGGAGGGACACCTGCCACTGATCTGGGAATTTCTGGGCCAATGTGACCAAGTGACCTAATGAACTTGCAAAATCAACCTGAGAAAATGGGTCAAGGGTTGATGACTAACTGTGTCATCTTAGAGAGCCTGCAGGCTCACCTTTGGAGACAGATGCACATTTGTTGGAGGTGGAGCAATCAGGGTTAATAGGAAATTGTTATTGTGATTGTTAAAAATCAGGAGCTGGCCCTTCTGGGAGGATCTAATCAAAGTGCCAACTGTCGGGGGTCAGTAATTGGAACACAGATGAGTCTAGTGAAAGGAGGTTTCCTGTGGTCCTTAGAGAAAGAAAGAAAAAAAACCCATATTTCTTTCAAATGTGTTCTCTGGCACAAAAAGAAATGGTTCCATCATTCATTCATATGAAACTAAGGCTAAAAGTGATTTTTAATGTTAAGCAACATTTAAATTTTTATTGTATTAATTTGTCGTGTGTATGTATGTGTATGTGTACATGTGATCATGCATGTGCCATGGTACGAGTGTGGATGTCAAAGGATGCTTTCGAGAGTTGGTTCTCTCCTTGTACCATGCAGGTCCCAGGAATTGAATTCAGGTCACTAGGTCTGGCCCAAGTGCTTCTACCCACTGAGCCATGTTGCTGGCTCTTAAGATTTTAAAAGCAAGGTATGTAGCAGTCCTTTAATAAAAGTTATATTTTCACAATTCTAAGGATTACCCTATCCTCAGATACAAACAAACCTGATCGGGAGGAAAATGATTTTTATACAAAGAAAAGATGCTGTACTTTCTTTTCTTAAACTGGAGAATCTGCACATGAGTCAGAATTCCCTCCTAGATATACTCATTGGTTCAGGGGTGTGGATATTTCTCAAACTCAGCTTAGGATGAGTGGGCTGAATGGCATCTTGAAGAATAGTAAAGATAAAAACAGCTCATAAAAATGTGTAGTGTAGCCATTTCCACACAATACCAAACTAACAATACAAACTTGTTTTATTGCCCAAGCAGGTTTCCAATGGCAAGGTACCGGGTGGGTGTCAGAGGCATGACCTGCAAGTTCAGTATGATAGTGAAAGGGAATCGTCTTCTTGGGATTTGTATGTGTGTCCAGCTGATGGGCTAGAGAGATGGCTCAGTGCTCAGCCTAGCACTTGGCTGTGCATGTGTGAAGGTGGACATAGGTGTCTTCCTCTGTCTCTTTCCACTTTATTTTTCTTATTTTTAAAGATTTATTTATTTTTACTTTATGTGTATGAGTGTGTTGTGTGCATGTATGCATAGCTGGTGCCTGCAGAGGCCAGAAGAAGATGTCAGATACTCTGGAATGGGTGTTACAAACTGTTATGAGCTGCCCTGTGAATGATGGGAACTGAACCCAAGTCCTCTGCAAGAGCAGTACAGCTCTTAACTGCTGAGTCATCTCTCTAGCCCATCATTTATTTTTGCAGACAGGGCCTCTCACAGAACCTGGGGCTCCCTGTAAAGACAACAAACCCCAGGGGTCCATTTGTCTCTGTCCACCCAGTGTTGGGGTTACAGACACATAGCACCATGCCCAGTTTTTATGTTGGTGCGGAGTGACTGAACTTGTCCTCTCATGCTTGCACAGAAAGCTCTTTACCCACTGAGCCATCTCCTTAGCCCCTGGACCTGGGCTTCTGTTTGCCGCAGTCCATTCCCCTGAGCACACAGAGGACAGGTTTTTCCTTTTTTTTTTTTTTTTTTTTTTTTGCCTTTTTGAGACAGGGTCTCCCTGTAGCCCCAGCTGGCCTGGCACTCACTATGTAGACCAAGAACTCACAGAGATCGACCTGCCTCCGCCTCCTGAGTGCCAGGACTAAAGGCGTGCGCCACCACG
>NW_008337291.1:2015487-2052349 GCF_000622305.1 Nannospalax galili
GCATCTGAGCATGGATATAAAGTCATCAGGTAGATTTCAATGATGGTAATGTTTTTCACATCTACTAATTATTATTTTTTAATCATTTTTAAAGGTGTTGAGTTTTTAGAAATCCTGAAGACATTTTGAGAACATGTATAAGTAATTATGGGGCTGGAAAGATGGCTCAATGATTAAGAATACTTGCTGTACAATGATGAAGATCAAAGGTCAAATCTCAGTACCCACATAACAAGCTGAGAGTCCCGAGCTCCCTGTAACTCCAGCTCTGAGGTGGCAGACACAGGAGGAGCACTGGGGTTTGTTAGCTTCCAGCCTAGCTTAGAAATCCAGAGCCCCAGGTTTAGGGAAAGACTGACTCAGAGCAATAGGTAGAGAGTGACAGAAGAAGATACCTAGCACCCTCTTCTGATCTTTCCATGTGCATATGCTCACACGGACATACACACAAATAAATAAATAGATAAATAAATAATAATAAATAAATACAAATTTAAAAGTAGTTGAAAAAGCATGGCATTTTGTTTTCCTCAATGATTTGATAGGTGATATCTGAGAAACAAATCTAAAGGCTTCTCTATTAAGCCCTTGTGGGAAATACCCCTCTCTGGATTCTGGAAAGTAGCCTAATGCTGCATTTCTACCGGCTTCACCCTCTGAAAGACAACACTCTATCTGTCCCCACTGGACCCACAGCCCTAGAATGCCTGGCACAGAAGAGAGTTTCCTGCTCAATTGTTGAGTGCATTATCACCTGCTGTGCTATGAGGGGGCAGAAGAGACTGGAGGACCTTCAGGCCAGATAGAACCTTGAGATCTCTTAGTAGCAGGGAAAAGTAGTGTGGCATGAAAACTAGAAACATTGTAGTTCATGAGACTGTTGGGAGGCTCTGCATTTCAAAATCAAACAATGTTTTCTATAGTCTACCACTCACAATATTCTCTTGCTTAAATACTTTTTTACATATCTTTAAATTTTTTATTACATTTTTATTTATTTTGTGTGTATGCATTTATATGTGTGTACACACACATGCCATGGTGCACATTTAGAGGTCAGAGGACAGCATGCAGGAGTGAGTTCTCTCCTTTGACCATGTGGGTCCTAAGGATCAAACTAAGTTTTCAGGCTTGATGGCAAGTACCTTTACCACTGAGCTCTCTCCCTGGACCCTACATCTATTTATTTATCATGTGTGCATGCACATGCCATAATGCCCTGGTGCCGTGGTCAGAGGACAGCTTGAGACAGTCAGTTCATTCCTTCTACTAGGTCCGGCCCTTCCCAGCAATCAAACCTGGGTCATCAGGCTTGGAGCCTAGCACTTCTACCCTTGAATCATCTCACTGGCCCAGTATTTTGCTTTTGCTTAGATCAACCCATCTCTGGGATTCTGTATTTGTTTCCGTATAAGTATAGAGTCATTCAAATGAATGCATAATTTTTAAAATGTAAAGAGAAAACAGTTGTTTTCAAATACTTCATAAAGAGAAACTTGGCACATGAGAGGCATGGTTGCAATGAAATATTTGAATAAAAAAAGTAAAGTACCTTTCTGAGGTCAAGCATATAGTTTGGGGGTTGGACTTAGCTTAATTAAGGAATTTGCAATTTACTTACATGTTTCGTAACCCAGTGGTCAGTGAAACCCCTGGTGACTAAACACACTTGTTTAAAGTAAACTTAAGAGCCAGAGACCCATTGACCTTTGAATATATTATCTGAGGGAGTTATGGTCAGCTGGCTCCCCAAATGACCTGGGGCTGCAGCTGCTCTGCCAGCTGGTTGTCACAGGCTTGTAGCAGAAAACTTGGAGGGGCCTCAAACCTTGCCAGATGCCTTATCACAGGGTCCAGCTGATGCCCCACACAGAGTAAACCAATTCTATCCTTTGTATAGGGTGACCTCATTCAAGTGCAGTAGCTGATTCTTTTAATGTAGCTCAGTGTGAACTTTAATATTCATGTTTTCCAAAGGCCCAGGTCAGATCTGTGGCCACTAGTGACAGCCAGATCCCAGACTACAAGCATTTTGTAAGGAATTCTAAGTATGCAATCACTTTTTGTTTGTTGGAGACAGGGTCTCTCAGTAGTCCCAGCTGATCTGGAACTCACTAGGTAGAATAGGCTGGCCTTGATCTCACAGAGATCCACCTGCTTCTGCCTCCCAAGTGTTGGGATTTAAGGCATGCACTACCACATCTGGCTTGCAATCTCTTTAAAAAATATTTTATTATATTTTAATCTGTTAGTTTATTTCAGTGGAGGACGCATATACCACAGTGTGTCTGTGGAGATCAGAGGACATCTTTGGGAGTCAGTTTTCTCTTTCTCCATGTGGGTCTTATGAATTCAGGTCAACAGTTTTGTCAGCAAGCACCTTTACCCACTGAGCCATCTCGAAGCCCCAAGTATGCAGTCTCTTGTAGTAAGGTTCAAACAACAGTGCTGAGACTTCTTCCGGCATGAACAAAGACAGGATCCGAGGGAGCTACTGGCTTGAGTTAACTTGTACAACCAAAGAGGATCACTCAGGGGAACAGAATGGACAGCTTGGTCTCTGTATTTTCTGATTTGTAAACAGCTAAGCATAGAGCCAGCCAGCACATTGCAGGTCAAAGTTCAATGCCAGGGAGAGATTAGACAATCCTATCAGCGAACCATTGTCTCAACAGGCCATGTGTGAAACCATTAGCCAAGACTTGCATCTGCTCCTGAAATCCAATGTAATGTATCTCTCCTGAGAAGTTAACTCATATCTTAAAGAAAATGTAAAAATAGTATACTCTTTCCTTATGCTGCTAACAGAGTCCTTATTGGGAAAAATGTGTATTAGTTAGTAAAATTATGAGACAGTGCTTCTGTTAAGATGGCCTCTCCATGGGTTGGGAAGATGGCTCCCTGGGTAAATGCTTGCTACAATAGTGTGAGGACCTTAGTTTGAATCCCCAGATCCTAAGTAAAAGCTGGCCACTAGAGTGCACGTCTCTGACTGCAGTGCTATGATTAACAATAGGGGAGGCAGAGACAGGAGAATCCCCAGGGGCCAGAATACCCCCCAACCCCCAGGCAGTGGGCAGTTTTCTCAGCTACTAGAGTGCACGTCTCTCACTGCAGTGCTATGATTAACAATAGGGGAGGCAGAGACAGGAGAATCCCAGGGGCCAGAATACCCCCCAACCCCCAGGCAGTGGGCAGTTTTCTCAGAACCTATTCCAAGGTTCTGCTGCCATAAGAACATACTATAATGATACAGATTATGAGTTAAGCCCCAAGGGTGCAGGTGTCCTTGTGTTGCGATTCACTACACAGTGTTCAGGTCCAGACAAACTGTGTGGGTGAACCATCCTGGCATACACTGCAGAGACTAACAGAGACTCAAACAAGGCAGATGAGGACTGACAACCAGAAACTTTCCTCTGTCCCCCTCAGGCATTCTGGGGTGTACATGCATACCTGCACTCAACCACATATATACTCATCTCACACATGCACACACACACACACACACACACACACACACACACACGTAAATAATAAAATAAAATGGGCTAAGTAGGAAAAGCTGGCACAGAGACCTGCTGTGTATGCTAGGAAGGTTGTGGTAGGGAGACTGGGCCATATGTTGAACTGACTAAAGGCTATAAACAGTATTTTCTAATAGACACAAAACTGGGCATAAATATGTAAGCCAATTTCATGCTATTTTTCTCTTTTGGCATGGCAAGGAATGGCCTAAATCCATCTGCCTGCTTCTGCCCCCCCCCAGCCCCCGCTGTTTTGTTCTTTGCTGCTCTTAATAATAGGAATGAAGGTGGTCACTGGGGTAAGATTCCACTTCAATTGCTTACTATGTGGAAAAATCTATTAATTACTAATTACTATTAAATTACTAATTACTACTAAATTACTAATGTGGAAAATCTTTTAACCTCAGAAAACCAAAAAGCAGGCTCGATTTGGAGTGACACCTTGTCTTTGAGTAACACAGGGTGCTTAGTTGTAGAACACCAATTACCTCAAGGGATCTATATAGTTCTAGTGTGTGTCAATTAGGCCCTGCCTAATCCTTGTTTCACAAATAACTTCAGGGTTTTTGTGACCGTAAGAACTGACTGTATTTCACACAGAAGCCCCTGCCTTATGACAGAAATTGCAGTAGTGCAGCATTGAGTATGTCATTGATTTTTCTCAGAACCTATCCCAAGGCTCTGCTGCCATAGAAAAATACTGTAATGATAGCGATTATTTGCTAAGTCCCAAGGGCACAGGGTGGGGACGTGTCCTTCTGTTGCTATTCACTACACAGTGTTCAGGATCAGACAAACTGTGCAAAACTCAGATGGCCTCCAGGGTCACCACACCTTAACTCTGCAGTTCTTCTTAGTAATGTCTGTTGGGACCAGCCAAGTAGCATGCATACTAAAGGCAGGCTGGGAGGAGAATGGGGTAAAGTCGAGAGAGATCACAAAAATTACAATGCTTGCCTCATAGATTTAGAGGCTTCTCTGCTACTGTTAACAGGAGCTGTCAGGGTCAGAGCTCAGGCACTGACTCCTCCTACCACCCAGACTCAGCCGTCCATCCTCAATAAGCCAATTAAACAGATATGTAATAATAAAAAGCAGAGAAATGAGATTTATCCAATGTAAACACATTGGGAAGAAGAACAAATAAAAAAGAACCTCCCCTTGTTTAAGTTCAACTAGAAGGCAGGAGGTATGTATAGGTAAACAGTCCTGTCAAGATCTGATCAAGGTGCCCATCTTTGACCCATCATTGCCTTAGCTCCAGTCTCCTGCAAGGTAGTCTGGTAAGTTGCCAGAAAGTCTCTTCCTGGGAGACAAGCTCCCAGTCTGGCTGGGCCCAGTATTCAGTCTTTTCCTTCTAACATGAGGTTCTTGGAAAATTTTAGTTCCTTGGGGTTCATTGTTTTGGTTGTTTGATAGCCAAAGAGAGGGCCACAAGCATCTGTTTAGAATAATGTTATTCTTTCCAGGATGGTTAGAATCGTGGTGAAAGATACAACTTGCCTGTTGCTTCATTCTTGGATAGTCTTCCACTCCAAATCATCTCTTTCTAGCCATCTTAATGTCTACTTTGGGTCAGTCCTCTTACACTTTCCTCTCCTGTCCTGTCATTCATCTCTCCACATTGATCTTCTATTCCATGTGAACTTGGTCAACTCTATATGTGTCCTCAGGCAGCTGACCCCACAGGCTGTGCCCTCAGATTGCTCTTTGGACTCATAGGCTTGTCATATATGCTTTCTTCAAATTTCTTTGTAGCTCTTTTCTCCCACTAAAGCCAAACCATTTTAATCCACTCAAGGTTTAAGAGCAATCAGATTTCTTAATTTAAAATCTCCATTCCATGAGTGGTCAGGCAGGGATCTGAGGAAGGCCACAGTCTACAAAGCAACTTCTACAAACACATGGAAGAGCATTCCAGATTGTAATCCAATGGAAGGCTCAGGACTACCTGTAACTCTAGCTCTAGGGGACCCAACACTTGTGGTCTCCTAAGGAACCCACACACACATGGGCATGTATACACACAGACACACACATCTGCACATAAGTAAAAGAAAATAAATCTTAAGAAATAAATCCTTAAAGTTGCTGGCTTTTTAATGATGTTGTTGAATGTTAGTGATGGTTTTATTGGTGAAATTCAACACATTAGGTCTTTGGCTGATATGTATTAGTTCCATATATTTTAGAGATAATTGTCATTGTTCTATAAACAAGGCTTAAGGATCTAGGAATGCTTGCTGCTTGCCCCTTGCCCCTACAGGGATAGCACCTAAATCTAAATTTCTGTATATTCTTTGCCATGGGCTTCGCTATGAGGAATTTTGTCTGACACAACTAAAACTGTAACAGAATCCTGCTAGCTCTTTGCCTTTCATGAAAAGTATTGGGTGAGGAACTGGAAAGAAAGACAGCCAGCTTGTACAACAGGAAATAAGAACCATTTTTATGCCTGTTTGCCAATGTGTGTTTATTTAATAAATGTTTACATATGAGTAGGGAAATCTGGTCTGAGGTTTGCTTTCATGACAGCTCAGTAGCAAGGTCAAACTTCTTCTGTAGATGTCTTGTCATGTGTCAAAAAGAGCCTGTGTTTTGTATGACCAAATTGACTTAAGAATGGTCTCAGTGCTTTGCTCTAATGAGAGTTTGGTTTCATGAAAGATTCCTTATATTAGCTTTTGCTGTAGTAGTAATTTGGAGAACATTAAATGTCTTATAACAACCAACAGTTGTTTCTCACCTGTGGATATACATATCAGTGGCTCTGCTATGTCCCCACTGGACTTGGCTTCAAGCCAAGCTACTGGGTGGGGTCTGCTCTTCTGATATTATCCCAGAGGTCAGAATTCATAGTAATATTGCCAGCTGCAGGACATGTTGTTCTTCTGGTAGAGGCAAAATTTCAAGTTCTAAAGGTGGAAAGGTATACAGGTATGTCTGCCCATCTCTCCTGAGTAGGATGGGTGCTGATGCAGTTTCCCTCTGCATGAGTGGAGGGGCAAAAAGTATCATAAGCAGATAGCATAATTATCACTCTCTAAGTCAAGTGGCAGGGACTTTCAGTCCCCTGGCCAGTGTGATATTGTATTAGTGACTTTGCTCATTGCTACAGATACCTGACAAGAAGCAACTTAAGGGAGGAAGGGTTTATTTGGCTTACAGTTCAAGTAGACACAGTCCATCATTGTGAGACAGGCAGGGCAGCAAGAGTTTGAGGTAGTCCTTACATTGTATCCACAGTCAGTAATCAGAGAGAGATGAATGCTGACGCTCACTTCACTTCTCTTTTTATTCAGCCCAGTATCACAGCTCATAGGACAGTGCCACCTACATTCAGGATGGCTCTTCTCACCTCGATTAACCTAATCTAGAAGCTCCCTCACAGACCAGAAGTTTGTCTCCTGGGTGATTCTAGATACTGTCAAGTTGTCAACCAGTCAACTTCTGAAGCATTCGCTAAGTAGTGTGAACACCCTAAGTTTCTGAGGTGGGAGTAAGTCAGAAATGTGGAAGGAATACGAACTGGCCTTACAGTCATACAGAGAAGTACTGATATCACCATCATAGAACATAGTAATATCCCACAGAACAGCAAGAAGAGAGTTGTCAAATAGACAGTCTCCCTCACTATCTATGAGGGTTCATTCCTAAACCTCCAGAGATGCCTAAATCTGCAGATGCACAAGACCCTTCTATACAGTGGCACAACAATGAGGTGTAATCTCTGTACATCCTCCTGAATGCTCTTAAGTCACCTTGGAATGAATTATAAATGTAATACAATATACATGCTATGTAAATGGTATACAGACAAACAGGATTGAGGATTTAACTTAGTGGTGGAGCACTTGCCTAGGAAGCACAAGGCCCTGGGTTTCAGCCCCAGCACTGAAAACAAGATAAATACAAAAGTGTTGCCATTCAAAAGTCTATTATACGAGTAGTGCTATTAGACCAATTGTTGTAGTTTAATACCAGCTTAATCCACATCTCTAAGACAGAGGAGAGGCCAAGTCCCCTCTCCTTTAGCCACACCTTCAATCAAATGTCTGGCTCTTTTTGGAAGAAGAAAGCTAAATTAGTTGACCATACCCAAGCCCCTAGGCTTGGATAGACTGTGTAACATTACACAGAACATTCTTGTTTTCTGGGTCCTCAGGTATTTCAGTTTGTATAATGAAGAGCATAGAACAGCTTGAGAAGTTTGGGATTCAGCAAAAATAGGTATGATGCACATATTTTAAGACTGTTCTCATCCATTTCAGTGCTGGCTAATCTGTCTTTTCCTTCCTAAGCACCTATAAAAGCAGGCTCATTTGTCTATGTATATGAGATATTTGGTTTTAATTTTAGTTTATTGCTAGATGCTCCCTCTCTTATTATTTCAAGTTTACCAGACACTTATGTTTTAGTTACAGTGTTTTCTGTGTTTTGTGGTGTTTTACACATGGCACTTACCTGTTAGTTTTGCTCATGACTGCCTCAGTGTGACACAGATTTCAAAACAGCCAGTGGTACTTCTTCAAGGAATACTAATTCATAGCACTGGGTGCTTCTGAAAAGGCCCTGGGGCTCAGCTTGTTAAGTGTACAGTACACTGATTGCCCAGTGCTCAGAGAGGTGAGTGCAGTGGAATTGAGTGCCCTTCCCTCCATCAACCCACCTGTCCCCATGACACTCATCTCTGGCTTGCCTAATTGTTTTGAATGCTGTGCTCAATGGATTATTCTTAAATGGAAGCCTGGGAAAATCTGGTTTGGACTAGAAGTCATTCAAGGATTTAAAACAGGAGGGACTAGGATTAGTTTGTTTTCTCTGTTTTCAAACTGTGTACAGACAGGCCCTGGGAGAAAGCAACACAGTTATCCTGAGAGCAAACATTTGTGTTTCTAAGAAAACTTAAAAACCTTCCCTTATGGGCAACTGAACAAAAGAGCCTCCTTCCGTGCAAGTTCAGGCTAAGTTCCTGGAGCCCTTAGTTCATCTACAATACATGACAGATGAGCATTCCTTTTTGAGCCGCACCCTCCCCGTTGCTCATATAAGTAGGAAGAGTTTGTCTCTTTGGCAAGACAGATGTGGTAATAGTGAACCAATGGCAGGACAGAAACATACATTTCCCACTCCATAGAGTGTTCTCCATGGTGGGTTTGAGACCCAGGGAATCTCAAAAGAGTTGTCAGAAAGATTGGATACCTATTAAGAGCTGTGCCGTAAAGAAAAATGAAGTTGTGGAATTTTCAAGAAAACCAGTTGGTACTAAAAAATGCTATAATGAAGTGGAGTGACCCAGGCTCAGAAAGGCAAACAATGTTTGTTCTCTCTCATATGAGGGTCCTAGCTCCTCATTCTTATGTATGTGTATTAATGTGGGAATGAGTGTGAGTAGGGGTTAGGAAAGTAGAACTGGCCCATGGCGCGGGGGTGGGGGGTGGGGTGGGGGGTGGATGAGGCTTTAAGGGAAAGAAGGGAGTGGGAGGGTAATAGGAAAGAAGAAGGGAAGTTCTAGAGTCCTAAGGGTTAAGTGGGGTTGGGGACAGGGAGATGGGGAGAGGAGCAGATGGGGGAGGGTCAGCCAAAACTAAGTATGTATGAAAATGATGCAAAGAAATCCTCTGCTTTGTAATCTAAATAAGAAATAAAATAATTGTGCTAATGACAAAGTCTTCTCTCACTGTGAATGGGAGGAGTATTTGGGTTTGATTGATATTCCAGAAGGTGGGATGTGTTGCAGCCTCTTTGCTTTAAAGGGAGCTAAATTCTGGCAAGGGTCAGTGTTCTTTGGGATTGCAGTTATGTAGCCCAAGTCTGCAGGGAACTGAAGTTACTCAGCAGAAAGCTACATCCACACTCCAACCCCAAATAGAGTCTTGGCTTTCATATTTTTACCTAATTCATCACTAAGCTCTTTTTCCTATTTTCTGATCTCTGTCTCCTCCCTCCCCTCCCCTCCCCTCCCCCTATTCTATTAATCCTCTCCCTTCCCTCCCCTCCCCTCCCTCCCTTCCCTTCCCTCCCCTTCCTTTCCCTCTCCATTGCCCTCCTTCCTTCTCTTCTCTCACACACTGGTCTTTCTCCAATCTTTTCTCCCTCTCTTCCTGCTTCTGTTTCAATTTTCTTTCTCGTGCTTTTTCTTGACCCCCTCCTTCCTTATTTTACTATTTTTTCTTCCTATTTCTCTTTTTATTGCTCTTCTTTCTCTTTCTCTCTCTTCTCTAGCCCTTTCTTCTCTCTCATTTCTCCCTGGTCCCTCTCCCTCTCTTTCTCTATTCTCTCTCCCCTCTCTCTGCCCCTTTTTATTTTTCTCTTTTCCTGTTTTCTACTCTTTCCTCTTTCTCTCATTTTTCTTCTCTTTCCTCTTTTTATCTCTCCTTTCTCCCCCCTTCCTTTCTCTCTCTCTCTCTCTCTCTCTCTCTCTCTCTCTCTCACACACACACACACACACACAGAGACACACCACACACACACACACACACACACACAAACTTTGCATGACATCAGATCAGCCGTGAGTCCCCAAAGACTATACACGTCAACTAAACAACACACTTTGGTAGCGTGAGGCTGCACTGTGGTGTCGTCAGCCTTCTTTGTTCCACCTACTCAGCAGAGATGGGGGAGAGAAGACTGGGCACTAACAGAAGTACCAGACTGCTACATTCTACACAGCATCATTTTCCAAATGGGTGACACAAGAGGCCAGGGGTCAGGGTGACAGAAGGCATTGCACAGTCTACCATCAGGGTTGATGTTCTTAGAATTGCTTCGATGTATGGATTTTCTTGAAACATCTAAGACATATCACATGGATGTGAAATACATTCATTTGAACTGAGAGCCTTATGCTAGGTGTCTGGGCTCTCCAAAACTCAATATAACATTGGTGGCTGGACTACATACATTTAGCCACACATACAAGAAAGAACGTACAATACCAGGTGGGCATGCATATCTGCCACAGGCCATTTACTACACTCTTATGAGATGTTCCATAACATAAATTTACTTGTATCAATTTCTGTATTTTTTATAACAGTTGTCACCAGTAACCAATGATGTGTGGCATTTTTAATTATTCATTAATCATTCCCTTTATAAAAATGAATACCTCTATCCTAATGGGTTTAGGTTGACATTATTTCTTTTAGAACTGACTTTTTGTCGATCAGCTTTGTTATTCCTCTGAGGGCTCCAGGGGAGAACCTTTCTGCCGCCTTCTGCTTCCTTCTGGTGGCTTCAGACATTACTTAGCTTAAGGACAACTTTAATTCCTATTCCATCTCCTCCTCCATGCCTTCACTTCTTCTTCCTGCTTCTTTTCCTCCTCTCCATCTTCTCTCCATCTCTGTCCTTTTAGTGTTTATCATTAAATGTGGGGCTCACTAGATACTATAGGGTGGACTCATCTGGGCATCATGTAACTTAGTGACATCATGACCTTGCTCCCAGATAAAGTCACATTCACAGGTTGCAGGAGCTGGGACATGGGCATATCTTTTCCAGGCCCACCTTTCAACCTGCAGCCATCATAGGCCTGTGATAGTAAGCCTTGGTTGTTGTTTCATGGGCAACTGGTGGCTGGACTTTGAGTAATTAACAATTGATACTAATCTTCAATGATTTTGTGGGTGAAATTATTTTTAAAAAGTTAAAAATTGGGTATGTCAAAAGTGGAAGAAAAAAGTATAGGAGGGGGTACTGGGACTGTAGCTTAGTCAGTAAAGGACTTGAAGACCTGAGTTTGACCCTCAACCCATGTCAAAAAAGCTGGGCAGGGCATGGTGGCTCACACTGGGGACACAAAAGCAGGCAGTTCCTTGGGACTCACTGGTCAGCCAGTTTAGCCTATCTAATGAGTTCTGGGTCAGTGAGAGAGCCTGCCTGAAAAAGATAGTGCTTGTGGAACAATACCTAAGTGTGCTCTCTAGCCTCCACACACATGTGCACGTGCACACACACACACACACACACACACACACACACACACAAGGTAAAGGCATTAGGATACTTGAAAGATTTTTTAAATTTAAGAATACTGGGATAACGAATTGGCTCAGTTTGTAAATGTGCTTGCCACTGAGCTTGATGATCTGAGTTCAGTTTTCAGAACCCACATGGTAAAAGCAGAGAACCAACTCCTGCAAGTTGTTTTTTGGCCTATACATGTGTGCTATTGCATGTATGCCCACACATATGCACACATGCGCACAAATAACTATTAATTTTTTCAATTTTAAGTTAAAAAATTTCAATTTTATATTGAGTAAGAAAGATGAAGATTAAAATCGGAAACGCTTTTGTTGGCCAAAAATATGTTTGTGCAGACATATAGTATTACAGACCAGCTTTATATATTTACGTAGCAACTTAATAGGAGACCAAAATGTGGTCACTATCAATGGAACTTTTCTGCTTTAAATTGGCATGGCTTTATATGTAAACTGACCAGTTTTCACAGTTACTTAAGTCTATTTAAATTGGGAGAACTACTGAGAACCCCTGGGTCTGTCTTTTTTCATTAATTTTAATACACAAAAGTCTACACTGTGCTGTGTAATAAGAAATGGATCCCTTGCTTGAAGTTGTGGTGAATGAATGGAGTGGGTTTTCTGGCAGGTATTTCTAAATATTATTGAAGGTTTCACAACTGCCCCTTTTAATAATGCGCTGAAGGGATTTCTCTTTGTTGGAAACATTAGGAGAATAAGTTTAAAGCATTATGTAAAATGCTGAAAAGAATATCCTCAACTAAGCTTTCCTAACTTAAGTTCTTACCTATCAATAAGTACAGGATCTTTGTGTGTGTGTGTGTGTGTGTGTGTGTGTGTGTGTGTGTGGAGATCACATGAGCGTGGAGATCAGAGGTGTATTCCTCAACTGATCTGTATCTTACTTTTTGAGGCAGCATCTCAGATTGGGCCTGGAGCTCATCTGGTTAGACTGGCTGGCCTGGGAGCTTCTAAGGATTCTCTTGTCTCTGACTGCCATCTTGTTGAAGGCCTGCTGGGATTATAGATGTGCATTATCTTGTCCAGCTTCATGGGGTTCTGGGAATGTTAACTGAGGTCCTTGTGTTTTAGCCACTGAGCCACCTCCCTGGCCTCCTCTCAAATAATTTAAAGCAGTCTCTCCAATATCTCATATTCAGTATTTTAAGCACCTTCTGTTCCCATAACAAACCCTTTCTATCTCTTACTGCTGGCTATTTCATCCAGCCCTAGGAAGCCAACCTCAATGAGTCCTTCTTGTGGTGTCTTTTCATGTTTGAACTCATTTCACCTTGTGTGTTGAGAATGGAAGACTATCCAAAGTTATCTGAAAATATTTTCAGAACAGTCTTTTCATTAAGCACACATGTATGTATATGCTGTGTTCTTGTGCTTGGCATCTGTGTGTGCATGTATGCGTGTATAAGGTCATCATCAAGTGTCTTTCTTAATTTCTCTTCACTGTAGTTTTGAGACAAGGCCTTTAACAGAATGTGGAGCTTACCAATTCAGCTAGACTGGCTGACCAGTGAGTGCCAGGGATCCTTCTGTCTCCACCTCCCCAGTGCTGAGATTATAAGTATGCTCTACTACACCCAACCGTTTTTACATGGATTCTAGGTTATGAAACTCAGGTTCTCATGCTTCTGTGGCAAACACTTTACCAACTGAATTATCTCTCTAGCCACCACAGCCTCGTTTGAAGTCTTTAAACAGTCAACAAAGTGAGCTTTTTATCATGTATCAATCTGCTATATTTCTACCAAGTATTAAAATATTAATGAGCATAAGGGTTAGATATGTTTGTTCATTTAAAATATTTGTATTTATGTGTATGTGTGTGTATATGTATGTGTGCCTTTAGAGGCCAGAAAATGGCACCAGATCCCCTGGAGCTGGAGTTACAGGTGGTTATGTGTCACCGCATGTGGGTGCTGGGAACCTTCTGCAAGAGCACCAAGTGCTTTTAGCCATTTCACCAGCCCTTGCATTTGACATTTTAAATTGGTGCTTGTTCTACGTGGGGAGCACTAAAAACAGCAAATGGTAAAATCCTAAAGGTGACAAAACAATGCTGTATAATAATATTTGTGTCTTTCAAGAAAGATTTGCTGAGTGATTGGGAGCCAAACCCAGGAGATGGAGAGTAGGTGAAAGGTCAAAAGAACAAGGTGGGCAATCCAAGTTCACCATTGAACACCTGCCTCAAGTTCATACAGTTAGTCACTGGGAAGCAGAGAAGTTGAGTACATGGGTGAAAGATTAAAGAGCTGGAGTTATATTTGGCATTACAGACGTTATTGTAGCTTGAATGTAAATGTTCCCATAGGTTCATATGCTTCCCAGCTGGTGGTACTGGCGCCTCCCCACCTCCATAGATAGTGCATTGCAAAGACGATACCATGTGGTAATCGACCAGGCTATCTCCAGGGACACTTTTCTGTCTTCAATGTCTGTTCCTTTATCTTTACATCATTCCACCATGATCTGTTACAAATTGCCTCTTTAGAGACCCTGTCTTAAACAAGGTAGAAGGTGAGAATGAACATTCAAGGTTATAGTCTGACCTCCACATACATGCCATGGTACACACACATACACTCAAGGTTTAAATTATATTAGTGGTATTGTTTTGGGGAGTAAGGGAATGAGGAAGTAAGATGGGTTTTCTCCTTCAGGGTGGTGAATTAAAGAAGAGTTCAGGCCTGCTGTGGGCCATTTCAGGAGTGTTTGACTCCTGGTGATCTGTACCCTGTGTGTCTGCCCATCCTTCCTGATTCTTTCCCTACTTAGTCTTAAAAGCATTCTGTATAGTGGGAATTTTACCTTCTTCCTTCATAAGCAGGAAGCTCAGAGTATGTGACAGAATAAAGTCTATCTCACCACAAGCTGTGTCCTTCCTGTTCTGATTGTAGCTCAAAGACCTTGCCAAATAGTAATAATAGCACAGATATCACAGCCCTGGGTTCAGTTGTGTTCCCTAAATACCAATGTCAACATCCTACCTCCCTGTGTTGGTTAAGGCTAACTGTCGACTTGATGGAATCTAGAGTCACCTAGGAGATGGGCCCTGGGTGTGCCTATGGGAGATTATCTTTGTTATGTTAATTGATGGGGGAAGATTCATCTTAATTATGGTTGGGACTGTTCCCTGATCAGGGAATCCTGGATGTAGCAGAAGGATAAGGTAAGCAAGGAGCACTAGTGTGCATTCATTGCTGTCTTCTGATGGGAATACAACCTGCTTGAGGGAAGGTTTTAAGTTCCTGCTGTCTTGACTTCCACAGCATGATATACTGTACCTTGGAATGTGAGTTAAAATAAATGCTTGCTGTCTTAAGTTGCTTTTGTCTAGGTATTGTATCACAGCAACAGAAAAGAAACCAAGACAGTGTGTCCAGTGTCTCGGAATGGGACCTTGTTTCCCCCTGCGCATGAGGGAAGTCTGGATTCAGATATACACAGGAAAGCACCACTCAGAGATGAAGGTACAGATCAGGGTGACTCTTCTACAAGCCAAGGAATGCCAAAGTTACCAGCCAAGCCATCAGAAGCTAGGGTAGAGCCAGGGCACGGATTTTACCTGCTAGCCCACGGGAGCATGCAGTATTGTTTCATTTAACATTACAAAGGGAATGATGAGAATGCTCAAATTTATTCTTTCAAGACCAGGTGATCAAATCTGCCTTTTAAGTATTTCTGTTCACTGCGGTCTGCAGACCCTGACTGATGCATTTTCACAATGATTCCAAGTTTCCATCCTGTCTTCCTGGGTCTGGTCTCAAGACTAAGGAATTTTACTTTAGTTTCCCTTTCTGGTGATTTCTTTGATGAATTGAGTTGGATGACTTAATTCTGCCTTATTTTTTTTATTTTATTTTTAGGTTTGTCCAATAAAGTGGCATGTAAGATTTTATAAAGAAGTGTTACTATTTTTTCATTCATTCATTCATTCATTTGCAAGACTGGGATAACTTCCAAGGTCTGTGCTGAAGAGTTCAATATCTCTTGTTCTCTTTATCACATAAAACTTTGTGGAATGAATGTGACAGTTCCAATTTTTACATATTGACAGTGTAACCACGATGTTCTCTCTGGTTCTAGGCACCTCCACTCCCTTTTCCACCTTCTTCTGACTCATGTAGGTTCACTCTTTTCCTAGATGGCCCATCAAAGAGAGTTTTTCTTGACCTCTGCATCCCAATGTAGAGACTTTGTGAGATGTTCCATGCATTATACATTCCATAGTCTGATCTACTAGTTTGCTTTTCTCTCTCTCTCTCTCTCTCTCTCTCTCTCTCTCTCTCTGTACATGTAGGTATAGGTGTATATATGCATGGTGTATGTATGGAGGTCAGAGAACAACTTTGGATGTTCGTCCTTAGGTACTTGTTTTAGAGTCTTACTGACCTAGAACTTTACCATGTATCTCAGGCTGCCTTGCCAGTGAGCTTTCAGAGATCCTCCTGTCACTGCCTCCATAGTTGGGATTACAGGCACATAAAATGGTGACCCTGGGCTTTTGACATGGGTTCTGAGGATCCAAATTCAGGATCTGAGACTTGCAAGGCAAGCATTCTACCCACTTCATCAATTAACCCTGATTTGCTTCTTGACTCCTGCTTGTTGATTGCCTTAGGACAAGGACTTTCAGTTTTCTTTCTCAGTACTCATAGTACCAAGGTCCAAGATATTCCTTTCCTTTGCTTCATAGATTAGAAGCTAATAAAGAAAGCAAAAAGACCCTTGTAGCCAGATGGGTGAAGTTGTTATTTCTTAATTTCTATTCATTTTATAGTCTGGGTTAGATAGAATTCTCAGAACAGATGGCAAAAGTTATTTTTAAATTTTTTAAAAAATTTTTATGTGTATGTAGGTTTATGTGTGCACATAGGCATGCAGGTGCCTGTAGAGGCCAGGAGAAGGTGTTGGAGCTCATGGAGCCAGAGCTACAGAGGGTATTAAGTCCCTTGACAAGGATGACTTGGAATAGAATATGGGTCCTCTGGAATAGTAGCAAGTGCTCTTAACTTCTGAGCCACTTCTCTAACCTCACAAAAATAATATATTAAAAAATACTGGTGCTTAGAGCTTTATATTTTATATCAATCTGCAATGGTGCTCTAACTCAGTGTGAAAGATGAATGTAATTTATGTGTGGTTATAAACAGCAACAGTTCTTTGGGTATCCCAGATCTATTTTATAGTGTCGAAGTGGGCTTGCTTTTTGTTTGTAATTAAAACAGCAGGAATTTTTTATTAACTATTGCTCACAGTTCAGTGCTTCTTGAATATTTCCAGAATCTCTGGTGGTGGCTTCTAGGCAGGTGCAGACAAATGTGGACAAGTGTGTAGGAATAAGCACATTTTTGATGAGAGCTTTCATGTACTTAACTAAAGTTCAAACAACTTGGAACGAATAGACATAACCAACCAAATCTCAAAAGTACTCGTGGTTGTAGGATTCAGACAAGGTCAGACTGGCTTTATTACTCCATGGCTCACTGGCTTATAGTCACATATCCAGTAAAATAATTGTAATGTCTTATTTTTCCCTAGGAAGCTCTGTTCCATGCATCCTCATCTAATGCCATGTTCATGAGTGTGGCTTCCAGAAAGAGCTGCTTGGTTTCAGTACTGACTGTGAGCACAGACCAGGGACTCTGAGATGAGCAAGCTTGATACTTACCTTGTTAGAGGCTCTCTGCTGGGGACGTTCCAGACTTAGTCCTCTTCCCCAGAGCATGGGGTTCTATGTTTGTGGCTTGATGTTCTCTATGGTCTGCATATCATATGGGACATTACCCAGGAAAGCCAAGGAGGTGGTCATCATTGGCTAGTACTCTGATTGTTCCCAGAGGCTAAAATGGTTTCCAGGTATCAAATAGAAACCACCAGAAACTGTTTCACCTCTTTGGTTTTGAAGTATAGCACAGATGGTCTTGTTCTATGACATATACACAAGTAGTGACTGTTGACTATTGAAATTCCCTTAGAGAAGGAGGAGGTAGAGATGATCATTAGAGCCTCAACTAGTATTCCAGCCATGCCTCCTAGCCATTTGTATGCAGTTCTGACCTAATTGCACCCAGCCTTAAGGTCTTATAAAAGGTTGGGTTATATAGGCTAGGGAAGGTTAATTGGAGGGGGCTCCATTCATGTGGCTGTGGGGAAGAAGCTATCATCCATGTTGTGTGAAGACTTTTTGGTGGTGTGGCTGGTCACCCATACTCCTACCAACAATCCCTTACTCATGCTCTTTAAGTAAGCTTAATAAACTCTTTGGTTCCCTAGGGTGAGCTTTGGTAGAATCATACTTTGGTTTTTTGTTGGGGCCTTATAAGGAGGAGGTCAATGTTGTTTATGTCTCCCTAGGAAAAGAATTCTCTCAACATGTACATTTAGGTGGGTAGATGGATGTTATCCATCATTCTCAGTTGCCAGTATAGATTAGAGGTGAGATCAAAGGCTACTTCAGTGCTGAAGATTGGATAGGGATATATCAATTATTATCCAGAGAGAAGACTGTTCTAATCAAGATATTGTTCAGAGGTCTTGAATTCCACACTGTTGATTAATGCATTTTGAAAGTCAATTTTAGTTTTGGGAGTCTGCTGATGAAGGAAGGAGTCAGTAGATAGTCACACTGAGATCAAAGTAACTTTGTGTGAAAAGAATTTAATTCATTGCCTGTATTATTTACTTTTCTCATTGCTATAGTAAAACACCTGTCAAAAGGCTCTTGAAGAGGAAGGGTTTATTTTAGCCCACAGCATTAGGATACAGTCCTTCATGGTGAGGAAGGCATGGCAGCAGGAGTGTGAGGCAGCTGCTCATATTGCATCCACAGTCATGAAGCAGAGAGGTAAATGCTGGTGCTGAGCTCACTTTCTCCTTTAGCCAAGGACCCCAGCTCATAGAATGGTGTCTTCCCCACTTTATTAACCTAATCTAGAAAGTCTATTACATACATATCCAGAGGTTTATCTCCTAGGTAATTCTGAGTCCTGTCAAGATGAAAATCAATATTAACCATTACTTTGACCAACACTGGAGTTCTCACAAAAGTGGGAAGGCATGAGAGAGAGAGAGAGAGAGAGAGAGAGAGAGAGAGAGAGAGAATGAATATGCAGGAGCTCAGACCTGTACCCATGAGCATATGCACTTGTAATTATTTTACTGTACTGTGATCCAGTTGGCTGTGACAGAGTTTAGAAATATGTAGACCAGGCAAGGCAGCTGATTACCAGCTGTGGATGTTGGGAACTGCTTACAGAATATGACAGAGCAGAAGAATGCCATGCTGACTGTTACTCTTTTGCATTGAATCTCTAATAAATGCCAGAGCATTATGAACTTTCTACTGGAATGTTCTGTTGCCCTCACTTTTCAGATTATTCATTATCAAGTACCTATGGACTTGACATTTCTATTTCAATATGAAGTGTGACTCCTAGGTGGGAAATTTAGTCTGAGGAGACAAGGTATCTTGGCAGTCTCTGACTCCAGTGGAAGAAAGTTTTAGGAACATCTAAGTCTTAGGGTGTTTGTGTCTCCCAAAGACTGACTACTTTGTGGAGCTAAGAAGGAAGGCTTTATGGGTCACTGACACAGTGCTGGAGCTGCTTTCATTCAGCAGTCCCAGAATGTATCACTCTTACCTGTGCCTGGAAACTGTGACTGATTATTTTACTAGTTGCTTTTTGTATCAGTTACTTTTCTTACTGCTGTGACCAAATCCCTGACAAAAGCAATCTAAGGTGATGCTGAGATGGCTCAACAGTGAAAAGCACTTACTGCTCTTGCAGAGGACTTGAGATTAGTTCCTGGCACCCATATCAGGTGACTCACAACCATCTGTGATACCAGCCCCAGGGGATCTGTACTGGATAGCTTTAGTGTAGACTTGACACACCTGGATTGAGGGAATTGGGGAATTGCCTCCATAGGACTGTCCTGTGGCCATGTCTGTGGGGATTCTTCTTGATTGTTGAGTGATGTGGGAGGGCCCAGCCCACTGTGGGTGGTGCCACCCCTGGGCAGTTGGGCCTGTGTTGCATAAGAAAGCAGGCTGAGCAGGGTCCAGGAGAGCAAGCCAGTAAGCAGAGTTCCTCCATGGCCTGTGCTCCAGGTCCTGCCTCCAGGTTCCTGCTCTGAGTTCCTATCTTGGGCTCCCTGATAAACTGTGACCCGGGAAATGTAAAAGTAATAAACCCTTTCCTCCCCAAATTGGTATTGGTCAGACTGTTTTGGCACAGCAATGGAGAAACAAACTAGGACAGGATCTGACACACTCTTCTGCAGGAACTTGTACTCACATGCATATTCGAACTCACATGTGCATGCACATATGCACACACATAATTATAAATAAAATAAAAGTTAAAAAAATAAGCAGTTTAAGGGAGGAAGGATTTACTTTGGCTAATAGTTTGAGAAAAGATACAGTCTATCATAGTAGTAGGAGTGAGAAACCATCTGGTCACATTGCCTCAGCTGTCAGAAGCAGAGAGCCAACAGGAAGTGGGGCCAGACTCTGAAGCCTCAAAGCCTGACCTAGTGTCCTACTTCCTCTAGTGAGGCTCCATCTATTGAAGTTTCCACAACCTTCCCAAACAGTGCCACCAGTTGGGGACCAAGTGTTCATATGCTTGAGCCTGTAGGGAGTACATTTCACATTTAAATGACAACACAGTGAATAGGGGCACTTAAGCATCAGGCCTTCATTATTCATTCCTTTATTCATTTATCATTCATTCATTGAATATTCATTGAGTTTATTTATTGGTAAAGTACTGAGGATGAAATGATAAACGGAAAGGACAGGAGCCTGTACTTAGGGGCTGTGCAGACTTCTGAGAGTGAGGTTGTGGGTGAGGAGACAGGCAGAAATGAAGCGATACCCTAATTAGAGGATAATTATAAATGGGTGCATGTCTCCTACAGAAGGAACACTTACCTGCGAGATGCGACCTTCCCTGGGGTAATTTATAAAAGCTTCCTGAGGAAGTGTGTCGGGAATGAAAACAGAGGGAAAGGCATCCGGAGAAAAGAAAGTGCCTGTGCAGAGGCCCCTTGTCAAGAGGAATTAAGAAGACACAGAGCCTATACACAGAGTTTGGGAAGTACAAGGCAGTAGTAAATAGCTAGGCTGGGTTAGATTTAATGAGTGGCATACTCAGAAATCTGATTTGGAGAAAACATTTTTCTATGATGTAGTTTAACTGTTGAGGAGGTAGGCATAATATGTGTGAGGAGACTGGTTTTAATAATCTGTTATAGAAATGTAGGTAAGAGATGGCTGTATTTCTGACTAGCATAATGGGGAAGTTAGAAGCACTCTTTCTCAGGATAACATTGATACCATGCTGGTGGTTGGATGTGAGATTGATGCTCAGTTGCAGTGAGTGATGGTCTCATTGATAGGAAATAGAAGGGACTAGGTTGCTTATTGTTTTGCAGTGGAGATAGTTCTCCTAGAAATAGACAAGGATGGGAAGGTTAGGAAAAGAAAATGGCATGATTAACTAGTGATGTCTGTCACTGGTATGGAACAGAGAGGTTGGAAGAAGAAAGTAGTATGATTGAATACTTAGGTCTGTCATTGGTAAGGGAAGAGCTTTTGCTATTGTATCTTACCATTGCTTTTCCAATCCTGAGCCCCCTGATGGCTGGCTAAAGACTCTTACCAGAGGCATGGTCTGTCATCATATGAGTTTGGTCTTTTTCCCCGGAACTGGGGAATCAATTGCTTTTCTGTTTCTGTATCTGTATATGTGTCTCTATCCAGGTTATTCTGCCAGCAGCTTCTGTGTATTTAAGAGCCATCTGGTGCAATGGTAGAACATTTGTTAAATAGATCCATTTCCTGTTGTGCCTCTGTCATAATTACCTGTGTAATTTGGCCACTACAGCCTCTTATGTGAACGAAGAAGTCGAGCTATATCATCTACATGAGTCCTTGTGGCTCTTACGTTTAGTGATCCTAGTTTCTAACCTCAATCTCCATTAACCAGTTTGGAAGACAGAGCTGGATGTTTCTAGATGTAGGAAGCAGTCTTGGCCATTTTTGCTCAGGTACAGCTCTTCATTTCTGATAATCCACATTTGTAAATCATTCATTCATTCATTCATTCTATCATTCATTCTATCTTGGGTGAATATCTATTGTTTCTGTGACTGATTCTATCACTGAACCCTCTCTTATTCCCCTGTGCAGCCAGGCACCTGCTCAGTCCTACAGGGACAGACTTCTCTGTCTTAGACTTGCTGAACACACTCTGCCACCCCTTTCTTGATGGTGCTGCTGTTTGAGACATCATGCCCAACTTCCCTTTTGAACTTCCTGTGTTCATGTGCATGCTTACTTAAACGATATTTGACCTTCAGGTTATTATGTATTTCGTTCTGCTCCTTTGCATGTCTTTCTGCATTGTACATTTAACACATCTGGCAGTTTCGAAATAGGAATGCTAGAAAGATTGGTAAGTGCTAACTGTGGTACATGGGCCTCTGCAGCCTGTCATAGGCCATTGAGGATTCTCATGTGGCACTATGGCCAAGGAAGAGGCTGGGAAAAAAAGTAGCATGATTGATGGGTGAGATCTCTTGTTGGTATTGGTAATGTGTGTTGTTGGAATGGTTATGTCATGCTTTGTCATCCTACTTTTGAGATCTGGCTATGTTTTCCCTGCCAACATCTCAGCACAATATGGTGGCTTAAGTCAGTAATTAGAGGTTGCTAAACATTTCCATTGTCTCTTATGGTGTTATGTCATTTCCCACTCTTTGGTGGGATAATTAGGAATCATTTCCTCAGATCTGGCATGAAATGTTGATATTTTTTCTCTTAGTCCACAAGGGTTTATTGAACACTTGATATATAGCAGGCATCAAGCATCTGCACATACCAGGTGCTTGGGATGCAGAAGCAGACAGATGAGAAGAAACATGACATTCCTGCTCATATCACACTGTCAGAACAACTGTGAAGGTTGATGTGCCTATCAACTTGACAGAATCAAGAATTGCCTAGGAGACACACCTCTGGACAGGTCTTTGAAGATTTTTTAGATTAGGTTAATTAAAGTAGGAGGACACATCCTGAATATAGGCAGCACCATTCAATGGGTTGATGAGCACCAGCATTCATTTTTCTCTGCGTCCTGGCTGTGGATGCAGTGTGAGCATCTGCCTTGCTGGTCCTGTACCAAGGCAGACTGCACCCTTGAACTATGAACCTAAATAAATTCTTCTTTCTTACATTGCTTTTGTTGGCTGTTTTGTCACAGCAACAAGAAAAGTCACTAAATGACAACTAAAGACAACGGTATGGGGTGTCTCACTCTGTTTTAACCATAGAAAATGGGTTTATGGGGTTTTCAGAACAAGACATTCCTGCTAACTTTCTTCCCTTTAGCTAAGAGGCTGAGACCATCCCTATACTCGAGACTCCTTCCCCAGCCTTGGGTAGAATGCAGTTTGCACACATCTGGAGTTCAGATACAGGGTGGGGCAACCCAGAAAAATCATTTCCCCCTCTCCAAGGATGACTCAAAGGACATGGGGGGACAAGGCTAAGAGGTTGTTATCATTTTGAACTGAGAGAGATGTGTGTTCTGGGATTCACAGGCTCTGCAGGTAAGCTTTATTAATTCATCTGTTAGGGCAATGAAGTGTGAAATGATACCTTTTGACCAACGCAGTGGTGCAATGTGCATTCCTGCTGCACTCTCACTGTAAACCTCTTTTGCGGCAGGCACCAGTGGCATATCGTGGTAATAGAGTTCTATCATTATCCGTAGACCACCATTATTGACGAGGCAGCTCTTAATAGCATGGCTGCATTATCTGGATATTGAGAACACCAGGATTTATTTTCCTGTGGCATAAGTTACTTTACGATTAGGATTTCTTATAAAGCTTGTTTAATGAAATAATTAGAAACAAATTGTTCGCATCCGCATTGGCAGATAAGCTCCTTAACAAATCACCACTCCACAATTGTGAGCTTCTGGAAAAAATACCTTTATAGACTGTGTCAGGAAGGATGAAGACCATATAGGTTTTAAACTTAATACTGGGTAATCTTCTGATGGTGGTTAAGCTGTACTTAATAAGCTTAGGCTCTGCAATTAAGATGTTCAGAATTGGGGTGAGACAGACCGGGGGAAGGTTTCCTTCAGTTTTATTAATTTCCTAGGTGGCAGGTGTGGTTTTCCCTGGCTAGGGAATGCTCTGCGGCTACTGGATCCTCCCTAGACCTGGGAAGGGCAGGAGTTCATTACACCCACTACTCCTCATCCCCACACCCGACCTGTGTCCTCTGCATGGCAGAAAGAAGCTAAGAAGTTGGCTCTAGATTCTGTAAGCTGGCTATTCTGTGAGCGTGAAGAGTTTCCATAAGAATACAATTTGGGGCTGGAGAGATTGCTTAGTGAATAAAAGAGCTTCCTAAGCAAGCCCTGGATTCAGTACCTGGAACCCATGGTGAAATAAGAGAACCGACTCCCCCAAAATTGTCCTCTGTCCTCCACACATATAGCATATAGTATAGCATGCACACTCCTGCACTCATAACACACTCCCCCACCCCATGTAATAATAGAATCCAGATTGTTAAGTGTCTGTAATTTAACACTACTCTATGGAGCCTGTATTAGTTACTAATCTTATTGCTGTGACAAAATACTGACATTTCAAGAGCTGTTAGCTCTTCATTTCTGATAATTCGATTTTTAAAATTCATTCATTCATTCACCCAATCAGTGTCGACTGAATAGTTACTGTGTCTGTTACTGGTTCTATCACTCAGTTTACTCTTGTTCCCCTGGGCAGCCAGGCACCTGCTCAGTCCTGCAGGAGCAGACATCCCTGCCTTGGACTTGCTGAACACACTGCGACCCCCTTCTTCATGGTGCTGCTGTTTCAGACATCATGCCCAACTTCCCTTTTGGATTTCCTGTGTCCATTTTCATACCTACCTGAAAAATATTTGACCTTCAGGTTATTATACATTTCTTTCTGTTCCTTTGCACATGTCTCTGTGTGGTAAGCATGTGTGTTTGTGCAAGTTCAAATGTATGTGTGCACACTTGTGTTTGGGGGGTGTATGTGAAGGCCCGAGGCTGATATTTAGAGTCTTCCTCCGTCACATTCCACCTTATGTATTGAAGCATCTATCAGTAGAACACAGAGCTCCACAATTAGACTAGTTGTGCTAGCCAGTTTGCCCCTGGGATCTCTTGTTTCTGCCTTCTAAGCACTGGAATTACAGGTGGACTGCAATGCCCACCCATACTTACATGGATACTGAGTATTGGAACTCTGGTCCTTCTGTTGTATGGCAAGAGCTTTATCTATTGATTCTTTTCCCCACCTCCTATTACCCATTTCTTTTTCAGATACTTAATTAATTGATCAGTATTTTAATAATTTCTATGCATATATTTAACTTATTATTATAAATTGGAGGGGGTGTGTGTGCCATGGCACGTGTGTAGAGATCAGAAGACAGCTTGCAGGAACTGGTTCTCTCCTTCCACCACATGGGTCCTGGGGGTCAAACTCAAGTTGTCAGAGCCAGGAGAGCACAAGAGCTTTAACAGCTTAGGAAGGAAAACATTTTGAAAAGGAGGGAGCAGCTCTTCAGATCTCAATGTATATGTCAGTGAGAACATGTGTTATTTTTATGGCAAAACAGAGGATACAGTAAAAACTTTATATTCCAGATTGTATGTGAGAGAACTCACTCTTCCATTCACCTTTGAAGAAATGTTTATTGTGTGCTTATTGAGTGATCTGATGCTATTACAAAAAGGCTTGATCTTAACTTCTAACTGGGTGTCATTTCAACTTCCATGTTCCTTCCAAACACCCAAACACTAGGAGACTTTAAAAAGACATTATTGTGTGTGTGAAAGAGAGAGAGAAAGAGAGAGAGAGAGAGAGAGAGAAAGAGAGAGCAAGCATGTGTACATATGCACATGTAAGTCAGAATCCATGTTATTTTAGATAGAATTAAAGAGCATGTGAGCTTCATTTGCTCAGAAATCAAATCATATACCCATGATGCCAATGAGATGGCTTAGTGGGTAAATACTCTTGTCTCCAAGCCTGAGGGCCTACGTTCCATGCCCAGGATGCACATGGTGGAAGGAAAGAGCCAATTCCTACAAGTTGTCTTCTGACCTGTGTGTGTGTGTTTGTGTGTGTGTGTGTGTGTGTGTGTGTGTGTGTGTGTACATTTGCATGTAGAGCTCAAACTTAGGTGTTCCTCATGCACTATTTAGGTAAGTTTATGAGACAAGTCTGTCATTGGCCTGGTATTTACCACTTAGTCTAGGCTGTCTGTCTCAACCTTCCCAGTGCTAGGAATACAAACACACACTACCAAGCCCTAATTTTGACACGGGTTTTTGGACATGTCTTTCTCAGGTCTTCATGGTTATGAGGCAGTACCTTACCATTGAGCCATCTTTCCAACTCCCTTACCAGAGACTTTATATTGAAAAGCAGAAAGTTTATGTTTCACTGAGCAGGTGCCTGAGGACCCCTGTCCAGCAGTACTCCTGTGATCTAGAGGCGTGTTCTAACAGTTGGCCAATTTGCATGAATGAACCTCATTTGTTACCTTCAGGTCAATAAGCATCTTCCACATTCAAAACTCTGTAACACCCTTTTTGTCAAATCCCATAACTTCTAAGAAAGAAGGTGTAATCTTTAAGTCTTACCTATAATATATTTGAGAAAAGTGGGAAAAACCTAAGAACAAACCCATTTTGATGATAAGGCCTTTAAAAAATGCTAAAAACATTAAACCAATTTTTAAAAATGACTTCATTAACTTCTTGAAATTGCACATACATTAAATAGGGACTTTATTATTAATTCTTCTCATTTGTTTATACTAGACTTTGAAAGGGGTCTTATTATTTTCCAGAGTCTAGCTATGCATTGATGAGTCTCATTAGGCGTAATGGAATCTGGCAATTTATCACCCAGGTGAAAAGCCTTTTCCACGTAACCTTCATTTAGCCTGATATGTAGAGGCTCCTCCTTAGCATCAATCAAAGGCACAGTGTAATTGCCAGATTTCTCAGTAACAGAATCTCTACGTCGCTAAGATTGCCCTTCCTCTTACCCACCTTTCCATGAAGACTCAATTCTTTGGATTCAAGTGAACTTGTTCAAAGCACAGTTAAGTTGTTTCAGTAAATGCAGTCTCACTTTTTCTATCATTTCTTTCCCAAGCCTTTTCTGGTTGTATTTCCTCACTGGAGCCTGTTCAGTGGGGGAACTATCAGAAATCAATGCCCTTTGCAAATGCTAAACAGCTCTTTCTGGTTGTGAATAGAACATTAGCCACCTATGGCCCCCTATCTTTTCCCTTCATGACTAATAGCTTTGAAATTTCATCAAGGTCTGCAGCGACATAAAAAAAGACCCAAAAAACAAAAAAACAAAACAACAACAACAAAAAAAAAACCCAGTTAAACCTTAAGTGGATTTAGACTTCCTCTGATCTCTGAGATGAAATTCAAAACACTGTCTATTTAAAAGTTCCGAAGCAGTGATATACCGGCTGAACTCACTATTTTTGACCCAGCTGAAGTGTCTCTAGTAAAGCAGATGGACTAGGAGGAATAAGTCATTTTGAACAAATATTTTATTTTTAAATTTAGAAGTCTGTGATTATTAATATTTATTATTATTTTTGTATGTGTACACAATGTATGGGGGTGATGGTATTGGGGGGGCACATGTCATGGCACTCTTGTGGAGATCAGAGTGCAACTGCGTGCAGTCAGTTTTCTTTTTCCACCATGCAGGTCCTGGGGATAGAACCTTTACTTGCTGAGTCATCTCTGAGACCCTTGAACAAACATTTGTATTTTAAGTACTTGTTTATTTTCATTTTATTTGTATGAGTGATTTTCCTGCATTTATGTTTGTATGTATACCATGTGAATGCAGGTGCCTGCAGAGACCAGAAGAGGGCGAAGAATCCTCTGGAACTGGAGTTACAGACAGTTTGAGCCTCCATGTGGATGCTGTGAATAGAACACAGATCCTCTGCAAGAGCAGCCAGTGCTCTTCTAACTGCTGAGCCATCTTTCAAGCCCCATAACAAACACTTTAAACAAAATGAAGGATAGAATACTTAAGCAGACTCGAGGAAGACACAAATACTCTTACTCTCTCTAGTCCACCTCTGTGTTTATAATCCCTCTTGTCTCTTTCACAAATAAATCAAAACATTTGGATGCTATTTATGCCACTTAAGGGATTGTAGGCGCTATGTGCAAAGAAAGTGCCATTGATCTAGTGTTCATGTTCTGGGAATGTTGGCTTCTTTTGAATATGGTTTTCTTTTAATTGGAATTGCTGTTTCTGTCTCCTGTACTTCAGTCTAGTCCAGTGTTTATGAGCGTCAAGAGGTACTGGGGGGGGGGGGCGACTGAAGCTTCAGTGAAAATCAAGCTGTATTTCCAATTGGAACTTTGAATGTAGCCCTTTAGCTTCAGCACTCAGGCCTAGCAGGTTAGACAGTGACATTTTTTAACAAATAGAAAGACTTGCTATTTTCTGCACATTCTACTCCTTTCTGAAACACAGAGCTTTGTCTTAAACTGTCTTTCTCCATCAGGGAATTGCTGTTTTCAGAGACAGCCATTCAAAACCTTGGAACCTGTGCATTGTAACTCGGCCCTTTATTTTCACATGCAATTCTTTTCATTTAGTTTATTTATTTATCTAGTTATTCAGTTGGTTAGTTGTTGTTTTGAGACAGGCTTTTGCTGTATAACCCAGCAAAAGCTCAAACTCATAGTAATCTTTTATCTTAGCCTCCCGAGTGCTGGAATTACAAACAAGTACCACCATGTCCAGCTACATAGATTTTTTTTCCCACCCATGTGCACATAAGCAAAAGATCTGCCTGTCTGTCAATCTACCTACTTATATAATAATAAAAAACATATACCACTCAATGGTATGGGGTAGGCATGTTTTCATTTCACCAATTTTTTATTTTATGTGTGTGAGTGTTTTGCCTCCATGAAAGTACACCAAGTACATGCAGTGCCTGTGGAGACCAGAAGAGCCTCCTCTGGAACTGGAGTTTCAGATGGTTGTTAGCCACCGTGTGGGTGCTGGGAACCAAACCCCATTCCTCTGGAAGAATAGCCAGTGCTCTTAATGGCAGTTCCATCTCTCCAGTCTCTTCACTAGTTTCTTATGGTATCTTATAAAGATTAAAGCATATCGAGTCCCTACTTAGGAACTTTAAAGAGTGGCATATGCATAAACACCTACGCTGATAGCTGAAAATGTTTGAGATCCCATAAGAGACCTGACTGTCATCTTCCATTGATATATTTTCAGATTTCGTACAGATCCTAAAACTTTGCTCTGCCTTTCTCACTGAATGCCCCACTGCCTGGAGTTCAAGGCCATCTGATTGGTTTGGGAGATAAAGTTCTTTACATTCTTATTTTAAGAGTCAATAAGTATTTAACTGACTGGAGCGATGGCTCTACTGTTAAGAGCACTTGCTGCCCTTCCAGAGGACTGGTGTTAGGCAGCTCGCAACCTCCTGTAACTCCATCTCTAGGGGACCCAATGCTCTCTTTTGCTCTCTGTGGGCAGCTGCACTCTTGTGGCCTTCACACACAGGCACACTCATAAAGTAAAAATAAAATAAGTCTTAAAAGGGAAATATTCAGCAAATATTTCTCTGTTAACTATTCCTTCATAGTTTCCAGGCATATTATATTTTTAAGCACTGGAAAGACTTATAAAGACACATGTTTATTTAATTGCCAATATTTCAATATTTCATTCAAATATGTATTTAGTTTTAATCACTGCCATTTAAAACAGTTCTCTAACACAGTTACTTCCTGACTTTCTCACTATTGATAAGAGATTTACAAATGGATCTCAGAATGGTAGCTATTACTCAAAATAGCCATCTAAAATCCACAAAAAGAGAAAGAAAATGTAACTATAAAAACAATCTCACTAAACTATTTTTGCCCATTCTGCAGGTTTTTCATTTTTTAGATGAACCATTTATTTCCCTTATTCTTTGAGTATATCTTTTAAGGGTGTGATATGGGAAAGTGTTTTTAACTGCAATAAGAAGAGTATGTTGTTGAATAAGGCATTTTCTGCAGACAGGTCACATCTTACATGGGCATTTCAGTGCCGGCAGGTGCACTTAAGTCCTTTAATAATTAAACACTTCCATGGTAACTGAATTGTAGAGCCAATGCTTTTCAAATCGAATGAAGCTATAGTTTTCGGTCTGTATATATCTAACAAGAAAAATTAGAGGAAAAAATGCTGAAATCTACAACATGTATAGAAATCAAATCAATAAATAAAAAGGGAATCTCTTTATGGCCTCAGTCATCATATCTGTATAAGAAGGATGGCCACTGATGGTCTCATAGCAAGCTCATTTTGTGTTTAGTTGCAAATTTGAAGTTGACTATAAGCTGATCAAGATGTGAGAAAACACCCCTCATCTTCATGACATGTCTGTCTTTCCACTGGAAAATAGAATTGAGATACATTTATTATACTGGCAGAATATAAGGTGAAATTCTAGAAAACTCCCAAATACCCGTCATGTAGTAAGCCTGGCTTATAGGTAGACAGGCATCCACAGTCTTTCCTATTTCACAGTAGGTACTAATTGAGTATTTGGAATATCACCCAAGTTGGTATTGCCACTCTGTGTTCAGATGTACATCTACCAATTTCTTCCAGCATGCTTCCCAAGCTAGTAGGGCTGCCGTAAGGACCAAGGACTAAATTCTGGTAGCTCACCGACTAGGTCAATCTAGTATTTGCTTCAAATGTATAGGCACTGGAGACAAAATTAGAGTTGATATTAATTTTTGGTAATAATAATTGGAAAAGCAAGTAGTTAGAAATAGTCCTAATATAATCGGAACTGTTCTCTCTCTCTCTCTCTCTCTCTCTCTCTCTCTCTCTCTCTCTGTGTGTGTGTTGGAGCTAAGTTATCTCTGAACTTACTGACTTTTCAGTCCATAAAACAAGAAGAGAGATTTCCCTCATAACCTCCCTGTTATGATGTACTAAGGGCATTACATCATTTCTGTGATATTTTTGCCCCAAATACATAGTCTTAGTATGATGATGAGAAAAGATTGGGCAGACTCAAACTGAGTGACATAATAATTTATATTCTTCCAGAGTATCAAGACCATGAAAGATAGGGAAAAGGAATTGTTACGAACTGGGGACTCTGAAGAGAAATAGCTAGTAAATGCAGAGTGGAATCCTGGGTAGGATACTGGCACAGAAAAGAGTATTAGGAGAAAATTTGGGACATTTAAGATAATTATATTAGCTAATAGCAGTGTACCTGTACCAATTTCTTGGGTCTCTGTGTTGTCCTGTATCTATGGAAGATACTTCTGTGAGTTTGTTTTCTTAAATTTTTTAGGGGCAACTGTTGGGAATTGAATACAGGGTCTCATGCATTCTCATGTATGTTAAATCCTTTCTCTACACTGGTCTGCACACCCAGGCCTCATGTAAGATGTTAGAATTGGGGGAAGGGGAGCTGATAAAAAATATAGCCAACTTTTATACTATTTTAAAGTTTTTCTTTAAATATAAAATTAGCTCAAAATCAGAAATTTTCTAAAAACCTTATTTTTCATAAATTACTGTTAAATCTGGATACTTCAGAGAATTAAGAGTTTTGAATCATTCCATCAAGATTTACGTTGATCATCAGTAAACTCAGTCTCATCAATACTAATCAATTGCCCTAACATATGGTGATTACAAGTTCAAAGTCAGGATGATGAGGGTTTTTTAAAATTTTTGAGGGGATTTATTTATTTATTTATTTATTTATTTTTTTAAATGGAAGAAGGGCTTATTTTGGTTATAATTTCAGAGGATACAGCCCATTATGGCAGGGAAGGTTGGCAGCAGGTGCAGGGACTGGTGGCTGGGCACATGTCCACCATCAGGCAAGAGCGGTGAATGCTTGTGCTCAGCTTCTTTCTCCTTTCTATTCAGTGTAGGACATCAGCCCATGGAACAGTAATGTCCACATTTAGGGTGGGTCTTTCCACATCAACCTGCTTTTAGATTAATCCCTCACAGATGTTCCCAAATGCTTGTTTCCATATTGATCCTGCATCCCATCAAGTTGACAATCATGATTAATTATCACTGACTGTTGAGATCGGGCTGTGCTCTACTCTAAGTTACAACATGTTGTATAACAATGGTTTTTCAGGTGGTGCCTTGCCCTAGAGACTCCGTTTAACAAGTAGTGATTGACTCCATTTTTAAGGAGATGACTGTAGACTCTGGGTGGACCCAGAAACAGCACCGTCTGTCAGATACCACCTATCCAGCACAAACTGATAAATGACTTTTTCCTGGGAGCTCCTCTATAAGTTTATTGATGTGAATTGAAACTGTGGGGTATATGGGCATATTAAAATCACATTAGGGAAACCAGGCCCAAGAAGTGATTGGAAATGCCAGATCAAAGAAAGGGTCTAACTCCCTACCAGGACCTTATAAAGTGATGGACGTCTAACACTGAGAGGGAATGGCCCCACACCCACCTTTCATCTGATGTCTGGTGTATGCAGCAAAGACTGAGACTCAGCTGTTTTTAGAGCTTTGGCTCGGCTCAGTGCCCTGACTGACAACAGCCCGTCTACCTGTTTATCTATCTGGATCTGGACCTGACCCATCATTTTCAGTTCTTGTCCTGCACTTGGACCCTGGTTCAACTTTCATCTCACAGCTGAATTCTGAAGCTTTGTCCTCAGACTTGACTCTAGCAGGTCTAGCAGCAGCTCCCTCCAGCACTGGTCTGGTTTGTTATTTATCAATACAAATAATTTTTCAGCCCTCTTGAGCTCTGTTACAGCCTCTTTAACTGTGTTCATTCTGTATATATGCATATACCCATTATATGCATATAGATACATTTATTACATGATGTGTGATATAATATTAGTAATTAAGGTTGGAATAAAAAACAGCATTTGCCTTGGCCAGGACACCAAGATAAGTGGATTACATGACAAATTGCTGTCATTAAAACAGCTAAACATTGTGAATTTATTGTTATTCAATAAATTCTGACACCGTGGAAACATAAATATGTTCCTCTATGGTTCCAGCATGGTACTTTCCTCCACCTCCTCCTGGCTTATTTCTTCATTTTAGGTCTCCCATCTCATTTTACTGGGATTTGTAAGAAAATAACATCCATGGACTGTCCATGTTCCATTTCTTATGCCCTGGTCATTAGAATTGGGAGGGGGGGTTATAAGCATATCTAAGCTTGCTTTGTGATAGATCAACAGCTATTTTTCAAGTGTCCTGGCTTGCTTTAAAAAGGTCCAATTATTTTGGTAGAGGTTGACTTAGAGCTTAGAATTTCAAAACAATACTTGTTTTATTTTTTTTCCTTTAAAGATTTCAGTAACTCTTCTAGTTTCAAGAATAGCAATCAAACAAACCTAACAGCCCTAGGCATAACAAGCAATGATATACATACAGTGTTTATCTCCAAGGTTGGAGTGATGGCTCAGCAGTTAAGAGTACTGGCTGCTCTTGCAGACAACTGGGGTTTGGTTCCTAGCACCACAACTGGTTGAAGCTCCAGTTCCAGAGGATCTGACGCCCTCTTCTGACCTCTGCAGGCATGGCACCACAGGGGTGCACTTAAATACATGTAGGCAATACACTCATATGCATAAAATAAAAATAAACATTTTTTGTTTAAAAAAGAGGATGAATTTCCCTTTTTTAAAGTCACTGTCCTTTTGTTAACAGAGATCACATCACTTTCATCACTGTTTTTCTCATTGGCATAATAAGCAAAGCAGGGAGAAGCAGCACTGCAGCCCTGGGCTGTTTCTTTCCTGTGACCTTGATCTTAGCTGTGATACAAGAAGAGGTGGTGACAGGCACAGCACTTGTAAGCTCTCATGTGCAAACACTGGTTTTGTTTTTTAAAAAGTACCAAGTATGAGTATTTTGCTTGCTGTATGTAAGTGCACCTGTGTCATGCAATGCCTGCAGAGGCCAGAAGAGGGCATTGGATCCCCTGGAACTGGAATTAGGGATGGTTGTTCAACACCATGTGGGTTCTGGGAACTGAATCCAGGTCCTCTGCAAGACCAGCCAGTGCTCTTAACTGCTGAGCCATCTCTCCAGTCCTAGGAAGATGAGGTTTTAAACTCTAGCTCTTTCAGTTACCAAATAGTTGACTGGGAAGTTTCTTGTTTCCATAGGCTAAAGTTTCTCATTTATATAGATGGGGAGATGAAAGTGAAGATGCTACTGCTGATATTTATGGGAGGGTGATAATGATAATGATGATGATGATGGTGGTGGTGGTGGTGGTGGTGGTGGTATTGATGGAAGTGTTGATGGTGATGATTGGGGTAGCAGTGGTGATGGTAGTGATGGTGATGGAAGTGGTGATGGTGATAATGCCGAGGGTGATGATGATTCTAACACTTCACTAAGTTGGGCGAATAAGTGAAATAATATGTGGTTAGTAGTAAGTCATAGTAGGTCATTTATAAGTATTAGTTGTTGCTTTTGATGTTGTTAGCATTGTTTAATTTTTTTCTTTTATTCAACAGCAAAATGTAAACAATGTTCAAAGTCTGTTATAAGAAATAAGCTAATGTATCTAAAACTATATGTGTCTCTGGTACATAGTCATAAGTAAAGTGTACTGTATTAGTTACTTTTCTGTTGCTGTGATAAAACACTATGGCCAAGGGAACTTATAGGAAGAACAGTTTATTTCAGCTTATGGCTCCAAGTGTCAGAGTCCATCATGCAGGGAGGCATGGTGAGGTGGCTGGAGCAGGAGTAGAAAGTTAAGTGCTCATGCCTTCAGGTAGGCACAGGAAACAGAGGACAACTAGAAATCCAGCAAAGCTTGAGAGCTCTGTAAGCCCACTCCCTGCCAGTGACATGTTTCCTCCAGCATGGGTATACCTTCTAAGACCTCCCAAAACATCGTCACCATCTAGGGACAAAATGTCCAAATACTTGGAGCCTACAGGGGACATTCTCTTTCAAACCACCACATGTAGCTACTATTATCATTCCCTAATCCAGTCACTCATCCAAAAGCTCATCTAGTACTTTTGAGAGTTTCCTTTGTACAAAGAAATGACAGCCTTCCTTGATTCCTTTCCTCCTTCTTGCCCCCTTCCATTCTTCCTTCTTTCTCTTGTCCTTTCCTTTCTCTTTTATGTCCTTCCTTTTTTCTTTGGTATTAGTGGTCAAATCCAGGGTCTTGCTTATGCTAGCAAGGGCTCTAACACTGAGCTGACATCCTTAGATGTAACATGTCATCAGTGTGAAGAGTATAGCTGTTTTACTTTGAATGGAGAAAGCCATCTAATATTTGCCTTATTCTTGTGTAGCATATTTCAGTGCATGGAGACCTTGCCCACAGATCATGTCATTAAATACCTTCCAAAGCATCTTGCTGTATTTACCAATTCCTTTATTGAGGATGAATGTAACGAGTAAACCAAAATAGCAATGACACAGTCTAGTTTATATAACTCATGAAGGATTTGACAAAACCTTTCTGTAAACAGCTGGTAGTAAATATTTTAGCTTTATGTACCATACTGTCCCTGTTCCCACTACTGAACTCTGGCATGAAAGCAGAAAAGGAGCCACAGAACATCAGTAAGCAAATGCACATGGCTGTGTGCCATTAAAACTTTATTTACAAAAAGTAGGCAGTAGGCTGAACTTGTGAAATCCTTGACCAAGTAAGTACCAGTGTAATTTCTCAACCACAGATTTCTGACTCCAAGTCAAGGATGCTCTGGAGCAACGATCTAGCATGGGTATTAGGCACAGACCCTCAAGATTCCTCTTGCAGTCCCATCTATGATCTAATTCCTATTTGTTGATCATCAAAAAATATTTTACTGGGCTCGGGCAGGAGTTCCAAGGTAGAGTACTCACTTAGCCTGCTGGTGACTCCTGGTTTGATCCCTAGCACAACAAAATAAACCAATGAGATAAAAATACTTCTAAACAACAATTAGTTTATTAATTTCCTAGTAAAATTCCAGACTCACTTTGCTTTTACCCAAAATTGTATACCTAGGAGTCTTTTTTTTTTTTCATGTGTTTGTGTATATGTATATGTGTGTATGCTTGTGTACATCTGTATGTGTGTGCACATGCTCAGAGGCCAGAGGTCAGTGTGTGTCTCCCTCTATCACTGACTCTCCACATTATTTTTTGAGACATCATCTCTCACTGAACCTGAAGTCAATTGGGCTAGGTCAGCGTGTGAGCTTCCTGCCCCTGCCTCTCCAGTGCTGTGCTTGACTTTATGTGGGTTCTAAGGATCCAAACTCAAGTCTTCATGCTTGTGTGGCACTTTACCTACTGAGCCATCACCCTAGTCCATTCTAGGACTTTTTCTTAGGAGGCTTCTGTGACTTCTCTTGACCATAAGGTTCTATTTTGGATAGATATATACTCTATTTTAAAACTTTTCATTCTAGAAGTATTATTTATGGAGTAGGACAATTAGACTAAAAACTGATTTTTAACTTCCAAATACAACTATTTACTTTGATTGGAGGAAAGAAAATTTGAAGTACTTTAAAAAACTTCTCACACATTTCCTTGCTTTTAACCAGGGCCCCAGTGACTCTTCTTGGTTTCCCAGAGGGCCAACAAAGCCTCCTCTGTGGCCTGAGAGTCCTGTCAGTGCCCCAGGGTATGATTTACTGCTGATGCTTGGATTTATGCAAAGCAGCTTGCTGGGCTCCCTGGGGATCGCCTCCCTTATCTCAGACTTCATGCCTTCCTCTTTTCAACAGAGATCATTGGCCTTGATAGACAGGGTGGAAGCAATGTTAGGAGCTGAAAGGTTCTGTTTTCCCTCCAGCTTCTATTCCCATTATGTCCTTTGCTTGGAGCAGCCCCATCCTTGTTCTCCATTGGGTTAGAAGCACACCTTAACCTTACACTCCTTATGGATCACCCTGGGTTTTGCAAACCTTGGCTCACTCTGGACTTCGTGACAGTTTTTACAGATTCATGCGTCTATTTGTTCTTTGATTTTTGTGCTTCCTTCCCTGAACTCCTATTTTTAAAGAGCAGAACCTACATAAATTTATAAATTCAAAATATAGAAGCAATAAAATTCAAATATATGGCATGGCTTTATTGTAGCAGATGGTGGTGTTTGCCAAGATATTTGCTAGACTAGTCTTATTTGTAGCGTGTGTGTGTGTGTGTGTGTGTGTGTGTGTGTGT
>NW_008337291.1:2052367-2074910 GCF_000622305.1 Nannospalax galili
TTGTTTTACTGATCTTATCTACTAGGAATAGGTCTTGTGCATGAGGTTTCGTTAATATTGTATATGTGTGCATACACATATATATATAAATATACATATAGTCCTCAATATTTATATAATATATGCAAATTACAGTTATTTTTATAATAAATTCAAAGAGGGAAACTGGTTTTCTACAATAAATGAATAAAAAACTAACACTGATTACATTAAATACTCAACAATACTAATTCATTAAGTTTTTGTTGTTGGTGGTTTTGTTTGTTGTTTTTTGTTTACAAGGCTCTCCTTGTAACCCCAGCTGGCCTAGAACTCTTGCTATGTAGACCTTCATCTCACAGAGATCAGCCTGCCTCTGCCTCCCAAGAGCTTGGATTAAAGGCACGTGCCACTGTGCCCAGCTGCTAATATGTTTTTAATTGCTATATCTGCTTTTAATTTTTACATACAAGTTTAACATATTCTCCAAAGTTACATTTTCAGATTATACCATAGGTACAACATAATTAATATATTAAATTTTAATATAAATTATGGCAAAGTATGTGTAATTAGTGATAGATTTTAAGGGATGTTTGGATAGACTTTCTTATAGTCTTCCTAAGGGATAGAGACAAGGGTTCAGTTGGCATCTTTTTAAAGTGTCTTATAAGAAGTCCTTTCTAAATCATGAGAAATTTAACTGCCACAAAGTGCTTCTCCTTAGTGGCGAATTCAGTCACTTCTCTGGTTATGTCATTTATGAAATTACTTCTGCTCATAGATATTCAAATATATGCTGCTGGTTATAATCCCAGAGAAAATATGGGCCAAAAAAAGTTTAAAAAAGGATTCCTGAGTCAAGAATGTGAATTATCTCAAACACAATAGATTTTCTCCATGACAGATCACATAGAATTTCCATAGCAACCTCACATAATTATGCGTAAGATTTTAGTGGAGTAACCAGAGGCTAGAAAAAAATGTGAAGAGTAGATATAAGGTGAGACAGATGTAGGGGTTGGCAGCTCATGGGAAGATGGAAGAGAGTCAGTTCTAAGATGAAACAAATGTGCAAAGAAAAGAAGAGATTGCTGGCTTTGTGCTTTGGAGAGTGTAGACGAAGTCATTGCGTTATCTGGAAACTGTGGACTGGGAGTCAGGATATCTGATAATACAAACTGCCTGTTAGAACCACCACTGTTAAAGGGGTGTCTGCCTTTCCATTATAAATAGTTTTTTGCTCCATTTATAACAGCTTTAGCAAAGCCTGCCTAGAAGACACACTGATAGTCAAGAATGAAATAGGGAAATCACTTTATGCTTACTTTTTGAATTTATAAAACTTGCTGGAGCTCCTAAATTAAAAAACACTAAAAGTACTTCCATATATTCAAATAATATCAACTTCCATTATTAAACAACTGGGATGCTTCAACACAAATAGCTTTTATAATTTAAATAAATTTGTGTATACACTTGCAGGAATGTGCATGTCACAACATGTATGCAGGCATCTGAGGACAACTTTAAGGAGTCAGTTTCCCACCTTCCAGCATATTGAGATGGTGTCTCTCTTATTTCTGTGTTCAGCATTCTCAAGACTGCCTGGCCTGTAAGCTTCTAGCCCCTTCTCCCGAATCTGCCTCCTATCTCACCTTAGAAGTGCTAGGATTATAGATCCACACCACTTCATCCATCTTATTTATATTGATCCTGGGGATCGAACTCAGATTATCAGGCTCACATTGCAAGTCCTTTTACCCATGGAGCCATCTCACTATCCGCTTTTTTTGTAAATATTTGCACAAAGCTAAGTCATACTTGACTTTTCTTCCCAGCTGAATTCCCAACTTAGATTCAGATACTGTCAGATCAACGTCAGCAACATGGTTTTTGTTAACTGCTGTGGTAGAATGAATCTGGAATGGCTCCCAGAGCCTCATGTGCTGAAGAGTTGGTCCCTAGCTAATGGTACTGGTGGGAGGTGGTGCTTAGGAGGTAGAGCCTGGTGGAAGGAAGTTAGGTGACTGGAGGTGTGCCTGTAGATGGCATAGCGGAATCCTAGCTCCTTCATAACTCTTTATCCCTTTTGCTTTAGTCACTAGGAATTGAGCAGTTTTCCATGTCATGTTTGTGCCAAGATGGACTGCCCCAACACAGTCCTGAAAGCAGCTGGTCCAGGTGACCATAGGCTGAAGTCTCTAAAACTATAAGCCAAAATGCACCTCTCCACCTCTAAGCTGATTCCTCACAAGTATTTTACCACAGTGCCAACACGTTGACAAACACTGCTCTAGTTTAATTTCTGCTGCAATGACAAATACCCTGACAAAAAGCAGCATAGAGAAGAAAATATTTATTTGGCTGAGAATTCTCAGTTATAGTCCATTATTGTGGGAAAGGCAACATAGGAACTTAAAGATCACATCCACAGTCGAGAGCAGAAAGACTCACTACATGGAGCCTTGCCTGTTGGTGTGTCTGCTACTCGCTGGCTTTCTTCATTCTTACACTAATTATTTTTGAGACAGAGTCTCATGTAGCCCATGCTGACCTTCAGCCTCCCCATGTATGTGAGGATGACGTGAACTCCTAATCTTCCTGCCTCTACTTTCCAAGTTCAAGAATTATAGGTGTGTGCCACCCTGCCTGCTTTATGCAGTGCTGGAAATGGGACCTAGGACTTCTTGGAAGCTGGCAAGTACTCTACTGAGTCATATCCCTAGCCCACAGCAGGGCATTCAGCCAAGCATCTAGGGAAAGGTTAACTAAACTTTTCCTATTTCAAACTTAGTTTAGCCTGAGAAATTTTTATATAAACCTAGACATTTAGGCATATAAAATAGGTATAAATTCTAACATTTTCTGATAATAAATCATAAAGAAATTTATTTTAAAACAATATTTAGGTTTACATAAGACTTTACCATTTACTAAAGGTGAAGGTAAATTTTTATTAATGAGATGGGTGCTGTGTTTATTTTTACATAAAGAATTAAATATTGGCTGACTATTTGATACTATAGTGCATAGAGCATCTTCAATGTTTTTCAGAGTTGCTCTGTATTTTGATATTAAGTCATCAATGCAGAGAGTGCCTCTTTGCATATTAGTACAACATAGAATTTAAGAAATTGTTAGGTATTCTGTCCTAATCCCAAATCAAAATCTATTGAGTATTTTTTAATGAAACTCAAGTCAGCAACTCAAAAAAATTTTTTAAAATCAAACACTGTGACATAATATGATCTAAACACACTAATTTGATACTTTAAAGCTGAAGAATGACAATAGGAAAATATTAAAAATGTCTTTGTTTTCTGAAATTAATCTGCCATGTTTCAGTAAGAGCAGGAAAATTTTTATGTACAGGAGAAACGCTGTGATTCACAACATACAGCAGAACTGAATCTGAGCTGAGTTGTTTCAGGCAGCCTTCCTTGGCATGTGTGATGTAACAGCATGCACACAGCAAAGTGTGTATGGTGTGTATTCAGAATCAAGGCTGCAGTGAGGTCATGTGATACTACATGGGTAAACCCTGCCAGAACCATCAGGAATTCATTATTTGTTTGATTTTTGGTTATTGTGTGTCCAGAAACCTTTTAGTGTTTCTTTTTTTTTTAACCTCGACATTCAGTTACAGGGCCCTGTATGATGTTTGACCCAAGTTTAAGAATCTGGGTTCTAAAGGAGGCTTAAAAGGGTTTTTATTTGTGTGTATGCAGTGTGTGTGTGTGTGTGTGTGTGTGTGTGTGTGTGTGTGTGTGTGTGCAGCAGCATGCACCTATGCATGCATATTTGCAGGAAAGAGGCTGACGTCAGGTGTCTTTTTCAATAGCTCTTCACCTGAGTTTTTGAGGCAGGGTCTTGCCCTCAACCTGGAGCTCATGGATTTGGCTAGCTTGCTGGCTAATGAGCTCCAGGGACCTGCTTCTCTTGCCACCACCCGGCCCTGGTGTGACAGATGCATGCCATTGTCTTATCTTTCTACATAGATGCTGGGGACACAAAAAGGTCCTCATGCTTGCTCAGCAGGTGCTTTACCTACTGAGCTATCCCTTTGCTCCAGAAAGTCAAATTTGAAGCCCAAACCTTTCCAGTATACTTTGTCCCAAATAATGGGGGTTGATTTTAAGATCTGTGAATGTATTTGTGTCCTCTCTAACCATGACAGTCTTAACTTAAATTTATTATTCTGTGGGTGATTTTTACCCATGTTCTGATAAGAAGACATTGTTTTTTGTTGAATTTTGGGTTGTAGAAACCATTCTTGTTTTTTTAAAAAAAATATTTAAGGGAATTCATTTATTATAAATCCAAATAAGTTTATTGGGCTTTCTAACAGAGCTTAGGGTGGGGGTTTATTTATAGAAGAGTGGGTGCTCCCCCCATTTATGGCTACATTGGAAGTCCAGCCTCAGATACAGATCCTGTGAGTTCCCAACAACCACACAAAATGGCGAGAGATGCCTCATTGAGTTCTCAGCTTATAGCCTCAGCCCCTCCCCCACATGAAGCTAAGGTTGGCTGATTGGGTGGGAGGGGTAACTGACTTCCCAAATCAACTCCTTGACTAGCATGGGAAGGAGGTGTGACTATAGCTTGCCAGCAAAGTGGTAGGAGGACATTTCCAGACTCTTTCCTCTGGCTCCTACATTCTTTCTGCCAATCTCTTCCACAAAAGTCCCTGAGCCTTGGAGGAGGTGATAGGTGTGAGATTATCTTCCTCCCATTGTGGAAAGGGACTGAAATTTCTGGTCTCTGCATCACCTGTTTTCCATGGGTTGTTAGCCCATTTCAATGGGATTCCATCTCCCATAAAAACACAGTAAGAAGCAAGACCATCTAAACAGCAGCTGCTATAATAACTTAACCTATGAGTGTAAACACAAATGCTTGGATGGCACTTTATCAGGTGCATCACATCCAACTAACAAAACAATTGCAGTGGCTTCCCTACTGGGGTCTGTGTCCTCCCCTGCCACAGGGGGATGGCCTGGTCTGCAGTACCAGATGTATGTTCCACCTCTAGGAGTGGGCATTATATCTACCCAAAAATTTGCTGGTTGTACTTACACTAGACTCGAGCACCACTGTTGCACCAGCTGGAACATCTTGTTTGGCAGGTTGGTAGTGCAGCATGTGAGGTCTGTCGTTGAGCAGAATTACAGGGGATAGTTCTCCCCCAGCCATCTGCATGTTGCCTTCTAGCACCATGAAAGCCACCCATCCAATGGCACGGAGTTTCCAGCTTAGTTCAAGCTTGGTCCTCACCTTCTGCCATGTGGGTCCTTGTCCTGGGGATGGCACTCCTGTTGTCAGGTTTCTCTCTGTCTGTCTGTCTGTCTGTCTGTCTGTCTTTCTCTGTCTCTCTCTGTTTCTGTCTCTCTCTCTCTGTCTCTCTCTGTATGAATATCTGTATGTACTGTTGATGCTGAAGCACAACTCTAATCTGAAAGGGGGTAATGACTGGAGCCAAATATGAGTGACCATGACCCAGGATCCCCCAAATTCCATACTCCAACTTGTCAAGAGTTTCATGAAGTCTCTAGTAACAGAACAAAGAAAGTCATAAATCAAGACACTTTTCAAACACATCAGTGGAGATTTCAGAGAGGTGGGCTATAGTAAAGCAGGGAGAAGTCTTTTATAGGCCTTAGACACTATCTGACAGCATCCTTAGCCCTTGGGTTGGTGGAAACTAGGCTTTGGTCAAAGGTTTTTGTCTATTAGTTATAAGATGTTAGGTCAGACACAGATGGGCAAGGAGAGCTATTTAGGGGGCTAAAGATAGCCCAAGATAAATTATAACTAAGCTCTGGATCTTCAAAATTCTGAACTCTCCACAACGATTGAAGTTCCAATCAATTGATCAGCCTTGCAGAAGGTTCAGTTTGAAGATGCAGGTTTTATTTCTGGGAACTTTCTTTCATAGTCCTAAAGGGAATAAATGTTAGGTGACATAGCTTTGGATGAATAAACAGGGCAATAGGATTAAGCAAGCATCTTTTCATTTATTATTCATTAACTTATTGTATCCATCAAGCATTTTTGAGAGCCTATTGGTGAGGATTCTTCTGATCCAGACTGAAGCAGGGATATAAAAATGTATAATGAACTTTGCCCTTGTAAAAAAATCAGTCTAGTAGGGAGGACAGATATTATTAGTTCAATGACAGTTGCATTAACCAATTGGTGCAAATATATCTCCTCATTCCATTTAACCAGTTCTTTCATTTTACATTAGTCAAGAATCCCAGCCTTTCCCAGCTGCCCACCAGGTGTCCTAGAATTCCATGACAGAGTATGCTAAAATTGAATGTGTGCAAGTAATGGGTTATTATATGCTATATACAAATCCTAATTTAAAATTATAATATCCAGACTTAAGTTCAATTATGAAACTTTGCCTATTTCTCAAGTATAAATGTTTAGTTCTGATTCTTGAATGAGTGACTTTCTACATTGTTGGATGCAAGGGTTTCTCAAAATGTTAATATAGGGGTAAGGAGATGGCTCAGCTGGCAAAGTGCTTGATATGCAAACATGTGGACCTGAGTTTGGATCCCTAGAACCAACATAAAATGTCAGACATGAATCGACATGTCTTTAATGCCAGCTCTGGGGTGGAAGAATTGGGAGAATCCCAAGGACTTGCTTGCCAGCCAATCTTGCATAACAGGTGAACTATGGGTTCAAGGAGAAACCCTGTCTCAAAAAATTAAATGGGGGACTGATGAGATGGCTCAGGAGGTAAAGGTTCTTACTGTACAAAGACCCGAGTTTGATCCCTAGAACCAATGTAAAAGTGGAAGGAGAAAACTGACTCCACAGAATTGTCTTCTGACCTCTACATGCATACCATGGCACTCATGCACACACATACATCATGCATACACACACCAATAATAATATTAATTAATTAATTAGTTAATTAAAAAGACCCAACATCTACCTCTGGCCCCCACAGGTACATGCACACACAGACATGAACACATATGAATACTTTTACACACACATAATATCAACTTATACAACAGAACCTCCCAGGGTGTAATGGTGCCTTGGTTTGGTGACATAGCCCTCAGGTGCCCTCATCTTGTTCTTGAGTTCCTCTTCCTCTCTAAGATCCTTTGTCCCTGGGGAATTAAATGCATTGGCTAGGAAACCAGAGTTCAGTTTTCCATGTCACATCATTGAACTCTTCTACCTCTCTCTAGTTTCCTGGAAAGACAACAAACTACAGGGCGAGAGTTAAAATGAAGATTAGCTACTTTCCATTGCCCCTGCCCTACATGGTCAGTGTTTTCCTTATAGTGTTCACTCTATACAGACAACCACCAAATTTGCATAATATGCCCTTGTATTGAGTAGGTGGACCATACTATCAGACGTCATTAATAAAAACATAAGGTACAGATCTGATATGGGATTTGAGATATAAGAATAGTGTTCCTACTAATGAGATAAGAAAAATCATGGTTTTTAAAGTGATATTTTCATTCAGAGATCTAATTCAAAGACAGTAGGTTAAAATAAGACAAAAATACAAATATGTAAAGTGATATATATGCCATGTGCTGGGTTTGTGGAGGTTTTTTTGTGATGCCAGGTAGTATTCATGAAAACACCTTAGGAAAGCTCAACTCAGAGGTCCCGTTGGCAACTGAGAACAAACCAAGTTTTCTAAGTATGTGGGTTAATGGGAAAAAAAGGTTAGAGACAAGTGAAGATCCAAGAGAAATATACAATTAAAATAGTGAGGACTAGAGATGCCTCAGGTGGTAAGGGGCTTGCTGTGCAAGCAACAGCACCTGAGATCAATTCCCAGAACCTGTGTAAAGTAAGCCAGGTGTGGTGCCATGCGTTTGTAATTTTAGCAATGGGAAGGAGACAGATGGATCCCTAGAACTCACTGGCCAGCTAGTGAGCTGGTAATTTCCAGACTAATAAGAAGCTCTGTCAGGGGAAAGGTAGAGAGTGCCTGAGGAATCACAGCCAACGTTGTCTTCTGGCCTCCATTAGCACACACACACACACACACACACGCACACACATACACATACACACACACACATACACATACACACACACAAAACACACACGCACACATGCACTCATACACTTTTAGCGTTAGGAAATCGCGGTCCTATACAATCTGTTAACTCCAAATAAAACTCAAAATATATGCCCAAATCTGCCTGAGCTGTGAGCAAAGACAATATTTCCAGTTGTATCTGGATATTTTGGGAACAAATTCCAGGAGAGCGTCCCCTTGCTGAGTGTAATATGAACATTTCATATCATGCGAAGCTCTGTCTGCTGTATGAATCATAAGATGATTTTTCAGTAGATATATGTAGAACTTTTCATTCAAATCTCAGTGCATTTTATTTGCATATAAAGTGGCACATTTATACTCAACAATAACTAGCCCTGAAGGAGTGATATTTAATAGGGGAATGCAATTATCCCAGTCAGACCATAACATTTTCTTTAGGGCAATGGCTACAATTTAAGATAGCCTCATAATTGCTCATGTAAAGTACCTGGGTATTCCCAAACCAAGCCAGAGAAAACTTAAGTTACAAAAAGATTGTGATTGCATTTGAATAAAATATGTTTTTACTTACCCCTAGTTTAGGATTAGATTCGTGAAGGTCAGGGAACTGGTAAATCTTTAGTTTTGATTCATTAAGAAGGCTTCAAGCGATTATTTTAAGTATAGATATTAAGAAATATAAATATCATATCCCATGCCATGTTAACCAGCCAGCATTGTTTTACTTTTTAGCTGAAATAATGACATTATATAGACATTATATAGACATGAGATAATGACTTTATATAGACATGTAAGTATTTAGTTAATGAATATGAACATTTAAGCAAGTTTCTTCAGAATATCTTACTGCCTGCTGTATGTACCTTGGTGCTTGTATCAGTTACTTTTTTTCATTGCTGTGACAAAATACCTGTCAGAAGCAACTTAAGGGAGAAAGGGCTTATTTTGGCTCACAGTTGAAGGTTAAAAATACAGCATGGCAGGGAAGGCATGGCAGCAGGAGCATGAGGCACTGGTCACGTTGCATCCACAGTCAGGAAGCCGGGAGAGATGGATGCTAGTGCTCCGCTTGCTTTCTCCTTTGTATTCAGTCAAGGACCCCAATCTGTGGGATGGTACCATGTGACATTTTCATACATGTACATAATGTATTTTATCATATTTAACCACCCTTGTACTCCTCCTCCTCCCAATTATCCACTTCCTCTTCCCCACTTCCTATTTTCATGGCATGTGTGTCCCAATGAGTTTCATTATGGTTACTGGAACCAGTGACTGCACTACTGAAGAAAATCTCTCTCCTACTCACATCCACAAGTAACTATCTATATAGTTCCTTGGTGAGGAGTTGATGAGCCTCTCTCCCCTTAGAAATGGAGGTTTTAAGATCAGTAAGTAAGTAGTTGAATGCCAGTATTCAGAGGGATGCTGCAGGTGGTTTTAACTTCATTTTTCTTGAAGCTTGTCTTGTCTTATAAGGAACAACTCAGCTGAGCTTTTATCCATGCAGTCAATAGCTATGAAGTAATTGTCTACTTGTAGTAATTTTCATCCTTGCTCTGGGGTGTGATGTCATGCAAATTCAAATATGTCTCCTACCTTCTAACTTGTAGATAAAATTGTAAAATTAGAACTGGGATAGACAGTTTAGAGAAACTGTCCAGAATGTGTGGGAGTGTTTAACAGAGGGATGTGACCTGAAGGTCTGAGGAGAGGGGGGATAATTTCATCAAAAGTGGGAGCTAGCTAAGGGAAAGAGAAGATGTGGAATATTCCAGGCACAGAGGCCAACATGGGAAAAGGCCCTGTGGAAGAAAGGAATAGTGTACACCCCACCTATCCTGCTCTGAAGGATGATCTACATCATGGATGATCAGGAGCAAAAAGCAAAACTGTGGTCTATGCTAGACCAAGTAGAGCATGTGATGAGATGACCATATAATGCTTATCACCCAAAGCACCACACTTTGGAGACCACTGCAGTATTGAATGGGATAGTGTTGGTACAGCCTGTGAGAGCCAAATCTGTCCTAGCTGAGCTAGAAGGGTCCTTATTACAAGAGTGACAGGGGTCTGGGGAGATGGCTCAGTCATCAAAGCACTTGCTGTATAATCAGGAGGACTGCATTTTGATTCTCAGAACTCATGTAAAAAGCAAGGTGTGGTGGTATGTGCTTGTAATTCTGGTGATGGTGAGATAAAAAGTGGAGACAGGTGGATCCCTGGAGCTCACAGGCAGGCTAGCCTAGCCTACCAGAAGAAGTTCCAGGAAGATGAGAGACCCTGTCTCAAGTGGTGGAAGGAATGTAGGAATGATGCCTGAAGTTGTTCTCTGGCCCCCACACATGCACATCTATACATACATACACACACACACACACACACAGAGTGAGGAGAAGCAGACACCATGATTGGTTTTGGCAAAGTAGGGACGGTTGCATGATCAAGTACATATTTGTAAACAATTTCTCTGAGGTTATATCACAGGAATATTCCAGCATCCATTTCCTGTGCATTATGTCTAGGGTGATATAAAATGTTATCATTGGGAAAGTAGGTGAACGGTACAGGGAACTCTCTGTTCTGATTTCTTTGGAAACGTCTGTAAATCTGAAATTAGTTCAAAATGCAAAAAGAAGGAAAGATGCTGAGCACACAGGAGACAGATGGATTGGAAACTGTGGAGAGGACGCTGGTGCTTCACACTGCACAAGTCTAAAACATGATAGGGGAGCTGGGAAGAAGTGAGCTGGTAGCAGAGACATTTAAGTTACAAAGCCAACAGCTCCTCTGAAAATGTCGTTTCTATGTGTTTTTAGAGCCTCCTCCTCTAAGAGCCCACCAACAACTGGAAGCCTGGTTTCACAGTGGGAGAACCAGTTTCCATCAGCTGTAAGTGAAGAAAAACAAGCACCGGGGGCTGGAGAGATGGCTCAGTGATTAAGAGTGCACACTGTTCTTGCCGAGGACTGGAGTCTGGTTCCCAGTACTTATTTTGAATGGCCCACAACCTCTAGCTCCAGGGGATCTAAAATCCTCTTTTGGCACCTACAGGAAGTCCACTCCCCACCCACCCCCACCTATCCCTGTCCCAAGTAAATTAAAAAAATTTTAAAAGAGAGAAGCCAACAGCATGGGAAGCCAACAGCATGGCTCTGCTGGGCTAAGGAAAGGGAAGATGTTTCCAAATGTTATTCTCATTAAGAAGCTAAGCTGTTGACTCTCCTTCATTATCCAGGGCCCTCCAGGGAGAGAGTGCTGGAGGAACCCTAGGAAGGGGGCAGCCTTGGTTCTTCCCCCAAGAGGAGAAGGGACTCAGGAAGCTGGGAGAGGGGAGGCTGGAGGTGTCCCACTGCTGTCAGGGAGGAAGGCTGGAGGCCTGGGCGTTGACCTTTCTAACATACCATTTTCCTCTGTGGACTGCAAACTCTTTTTCCTGGGGCAGTCAGAGTGGTGGCTGGGAAATTCCTATTTACTCGTTTCCCACCTTGGGCTTACTTCTTTCTCAGGAAATAAGAGAGATTTTCTCCAAACAAAACACTACAGAATGGTGGGTAACAGAGTTGTGAACAACCAAATGCAGATCATTTCAACATCTTGCCTCCTATCAAGGGATAGTGGAAAGAAAAGAGTTGACAATATTTTCAGATTGCTAAGGAATATGCTCAAAATAAGCAAATTTTAAATTATTTTATTTATTTTTAAATAAATAAACTATGCGTTTGAGTGTTTCACTTGCCTGCATAGAAGTACATCTGTGTGTGCAATACCTATGGAGGCCAGAACAGGGCATATGATTCCCTGGAATTAGAGTTAGGGATGATTGTTAACAACAGTGTGGGTGCTGGGAACCAAACCTGGGTCCTCTGCATGAACAGTCAATGCTTTTAACCACTAAACTGTCTTTCCAGCCTCCAAATAAGCAGATTTTAAGAACACTTGAGGGCTGAAGAGATGGCTCAATGGTTAAGAGTGCACCCATGTCGGATGACTGGCAACCACCTGTAACTCCAGCTCTGAGGGATCTGACACCTGGGGCTGGCCTCTGTGGGTATCTGCACTCACATGTGCACCTATACACATACACATATTTAAAAAAATTAATTAATTAAAAATATGCTTAACAGCTATTTAGAGAAGAGCCAATTTTTATGTTATTCAGTATGAAAGAGGAGACTTCAGCACTGCAGGACCTCTGAGAGATTTTTCTATTTGTTTATTTTTAATTATTTAATTGCATGTTTGGTAATTTTCTGAGCTCAGTCTTTCTTTATTACTATTGTTCTTTATTATTTCTGGTAAATCCTTCCCCATCAGACAGCAGGTCACAATATTGATAAGATAAATCACCTTTACAGGATATTAAACTGTCCTTTAATTATTAACAGTCAGCACAAAAAGAATGTTTCTTGCATCGTAGTTTATGAAATGGATACAGCAAGACATGGGGTGGCAGTTTCTTTCACTTTGAGCCATTCTTAAAACTAAATTTCTAGAGCCTGGAGAGATGTCTTGGTGGTTAAGAGCATTTGCTATTTTTCACAGTAGGCCCAAGTTTAGTTCCCAGCACTCAAGTCAGGTGCCCTACAATCGACTGTAACTCCAGCTCCAGATTGGATTCCCTCCTCTATCCTCCACATGCACCTGTACTGCGTGTACCCATACCCCCCCCAGACACAGACACACAGACACAGACACAGACACACACACACACACTTAAAAATAGAATAAAACACCAAAAAAACATAATTTCTGGGACTAGGGGGATGACAGTAACGTGCTTGTCACATAAGCCTGAGGACCTGAGCTTGGTCTCCAGAATCCATGTAAAAACTACTGGGTGGGCACATATCTGTAATCCAAGTGGTGGGGATAGTGGAGACAGAGGGATCCCTGGGGGATGATGACCAGATGGTCTACCAGAATTGGTGAGCTCTGGGTTCAGTGAGAGATCCTGACTCAAAAGAGTCATTGAGTGATTGAGGAAAGCACTGGACGTTGACCCTTGACAAGAGCATATGTGTGCATGCACATACTCACACACATTCCTACCCCCAAAATGAAATACAGGTGTTATGTTTTTGTCACACTAGGTAGATAATAAAACAAATGGATAGACATTTACAATATTAAAATGATCTTGAAGCAGTTTTCACCAAATAAAACTTAACACAAATTTATAGAACAGATCCTTGCTTACTCAGTGATTATATTCATTGAATGAATTTTTACTTCACATTGGTGTGTAAGAATTGATTTTGAAGTCAAGGTCTCCCTGTGTATCCCAGGCTAGCTCGGAACTTGCTATCTTACTGTCTTGGCTTCCTGAGTGCCAAGGTTTTAGGTCTGCACCATCACACAAAACTTACTACTGAGTATTAAAAAAATAATCTAACCATGTGATTGTGTATGTGTGTATTCCACATGTGTTGGTACCTGCAGAGGCCAGAGGAGGGAGTTGGGGCTGTTGGGGCTGGAGTTACGGGTGGTTGTGAGCTGCCTGTCTTGGGTGCTGGAATCTGGTCCTCTGGAAGAGCAGGAAGTACTTTTAACCACTGAGCCATCTGTCTAGCCCTAGCTCTTAAAGTGTTTACTTTTGTACTAGAAACAGATAGAGAGGAAAGAGAAAGGACAAGGAACAAATCCTGCTCCCAACCCTTGTGACTTCAGCCTGAGCAGCAGACACACACAAATGTTTGTGTCCTGCCATGACTCACATTGTCCTTCAGAGGTTGGGAAGCAGGGACATGGAATCACGTCATTTTTCTCTCTATCCATTAAGTCTGTCTTCCTTAGAACAGTGTTCTATGTCTCCTGCTGCATTGCATAAGGGGGCTGCCACACAGCTCAACGTGTCTCACTTCAGTTAAGCAGAAATTCCAAATCCAACTAGAGTCTCTGTAACTATTTCAAATTCCATAAACAAATCTGTCCTTTCCTGGTTCAACTGATGTGGCCAGAGGGCAAGTACAGCTGCCTTGGGCCTCACCTCAGGGTGAGAGAAATGTCTGCTGAAAGCAACCCAGATGAGCCTGATGCAGATATCCTGAGAGGATCCCAAAGCTACAATAGGAAGACGAGGAAGGAGGAGGATGAGGAAGGAGGAGGACGAGGAAGGAGGAGGACGAGGAAGGAGGAGGCAGGCAAGCACCATGGGTTGTCTAAGACTGAGAATTTCCTTCCCATGCCACTACTGGACATGTCTGCTCTATAGAGTCTTCACCTCCTCTCATTTTCAATGAAGTATGAACTCATAGTGGAATAATGGGAAAAAACAATATAATATTCACATTTATATTATCTATAAGGCCATCCATTAAGAATATTCCTTCTAGCCTTTTCTCTATGCATGTGAGGTTTTTTTTTTTAATGTGGAGTTCACAAATCAAAGAGTAAAATTGTTTATGATTTTATATATGCTGATCAACTTTTGGTTAGAAAATTAGTCACTTCAGGAGCAGAGTCTGTAGCAGTGATTAAGTTTCTAACAAGGATGTATAACTTTTTGACAGTGTAGTATGATGTTGTTATCCAAGAATGCACTGGGCTGCATTCATAGCTAACAGGGACTCATGCAGCCCATACAACATGCTAATATAGCTGATGAATCTGAGAAAGCGAGAAAGCCTAATGCAGTTTTAAAAGATTTATTATTTTTTAATATGTGTATGTTCTGCCTGTATGAGTTTATGTGTACCACATGCATGCAGGAGCCCACGGAGGCTAGAAGAAGACATTGTGTCCTCTGGAACTGGAGTTTCAGAAGGTTATGAACCACCATGTAGGTGCTGAGACCCCAACCTGGGTCTAAAGCAAGAGCAGTCAGGGCTTTAATCCACCATCCATCTCCACAGCCCTCACACTGTAGTGTTTAGAGTTCACATAAACTTATCCAGTCTTACATTTGTTGAGATGATTGATGTCTTCTAACAAACAAGCTGCAAGTGTACATTTTTAATTATTTAATTTTGCGTGTGTGTGTGTGTGTGTGTGTGTGTGTGTGTAGCTCAATCTTCACTTCAGGATTCTTCCTCAGTCTTTCTCCCCATTATTTTCTGAGACAGTCTCTCCCTGAACCTGGAGCTCACCAATTCAATTGGCCAAGGAGCTCCGGAGATCTCTCTATGTCTCCAGTGCTACTATGACAGATGGTGCTACCATACCCCACTTTTTACATGTTTGCCCTTGTGCTTGTGTGACAAGCACTCTATAGAGTCATCTCTCTAGTCTGCAACTGATTATTATAAGCCTGGTCTGTGACTTGGTAATATATACTAGGTGATTCCCACTCTCTGGGAACATGTTCCGCCATCACATTGTTTTAAGTACCTTGCTTCTGGACACCCAGTCACAAAGCCTCATACCAGTTTGCAGACGGTCACTCCATACTATTTTAACAGACCACCTTACCATTACATGCTCCACAAGGGGCGACAGTCCTGAAGGCTGCCAGATGGCTAATTAGAATATTTCAGATTATCACCCTACAGCTATTCTCTAAGAGGCTGTGAGACTAATTACATCTTTCCTAGCATCTTTTGCCTCTGTTGAAGTCAGAAATTTAAGCATTACAGGAAATCTATTAACACCCAGACCTCTTAACCTAGCACATCTCAGCCAATCTTTACATGACCCAGTTTCTCTTCCCATCTTACCCTCTAAAAATCCTATTGAACTCAGTCTTTCTCCATCAAACTCTCCTCTTTTTAGATGTTCTACTTGATAGCCTTCCCTCAATAGGAGCCCCATTCTGAGGCCTTTGGATCTTCTGTAGATTTATAAATGGAAAGTCTTTTTTCACCGCTTTGTATTCCTGGAAGCTTATGGCTTAGATTTGGGCGTATTATCTGTGCCTCCCCCTGCTCTGTTTGGCTCACTTTCCACAAATACATTAAGAGATGAAGGTAACCTGAAGTGATGTGGTGACAGCGATGGGAAAAAAACACCCACCAGAAATTTCTATAGACTGTATATATGAGTCTTTTGGGGTCATTATGGGGAAGGCATGGTGACAGGAACTTGAGATGGGTAGTCATATTGTGTGTTCACTTGGGAAGCAGAGGGAGATGAATGCTGGTGTCCAGTTTGCTTTCTCCTTTCATGCAGCCCAGGACCTCAGCATCTGACTGGTGCCACCCGCACTTACGGTGTGTGTCCATCTTCCCACCTCAGTTAACCCAATCTAGAAACTCCCTCACAGACATACGCAGAGCTTTGCTTCTGGTAGGTTTACATTCTAGATCTCACATACATAGGCCAAATCCTTGCATTTTTCAACACCCCACTTCTGTTCCTCTGCTCCAGGCCACTCACATTTGTTGCACTGATTTGTGCTAAGCCCTCATTGGTCATAATCATGTCTCTTTTGCATGGATCAGGTTTGCTCTAGAAACAGTGTTTTTCTCTACAGAGTCTCATTCTTTAAAAATAGGAATCACACCATCTCTCTAACCTTATCAAAGCTTTTTAGTGCATTACCATATCATGCTTAAAAAATATATAAATTCCAAGCAGGGGAGATAGCTCAGTTAGTCAAATAGTTGTGTTGGAAGCATGGGTACTTGAAGAGTTCAGATCCCTGGAACCTATGTTAAATGCCATGCATGGCTGCATGTATCAGTAACCCCATGAGAGACACGACAGGCAGAACCCTCGAGGCTTGTGGGCCAGCTAGCCTGGCCTACATGGAGAAGTTCCAGGCTAATGGGACACCTTGTCTCAAACAAAATGTGGGAGGGGCCTGGGGAATAACACTTGAGGTTGTTCCTTTCACACGTGTCATACGTGAGGATACCCAGACCCATGTGTGCACCCACACCTACCCCCAAACACACATAAAAATGCAGAGTCCTCCTTATGCCCACAGTGCCATGGCCTCTTCCTGTCTCTCCTCTCATATAATCTTTATGTGCCTCATATCTACAAAGCTATCTCTTGCAGAATTCTGGGACTTTCACTCACTCTTTTTTCCCTTGGTATCTCCAAATTTCTGTCTCCTGTTTGTGTGAATTCTTGTCTCTTTGATCAGGTCTTTGCTCAACTGTTACTAGGGTACCTAGTCTGACACCTACCTAGAAGGTCCAGAATTACCTGTGCTCTTTATGTCTTGCCCAACTTTGCCTCTTCATGCTACACCTAAACCTAGATGGTTCTGCTCCAGAGAAACAATTGCATATTCCTCAACTTCTCAATTACCAACGTCCCACTGGTCCTTTGAAACTGTCCGCAGCGAGAGAGTTTGTACCAAAGCAAAAACTGCAATCTAAGTCCTCCTTTACCCCAAGTTTGATGCTTAATATACCACTACTGTTCATGACTGCATGTTTTTCTTAGATTATTTTCCTCTTGCTTTGATACAATACCCTCACAAAAGCAATGTACAGACCCATCCTTTGATGGATTTATTTTGACTCACAATTCAAGGTTGTGAAAAGTCATAGCAGTAGTAGATTGGGCAGCTGGTCACATTGCATCTACCCTCAGGAATCTAGAGTGGTGAATGCTTGTGCTCAGCCTGCTTTCTCCTTTCTACACACCCAGGAACCAAGCCCAGGAAATGGTGCTGCCTACATATTTTGTGGGTCTTCCCACTGTAATTAACCTAATCAATATAACCCTCTCAGGCATTCCTGGATGTTAAATAATTCCTCACAGGTGTGGCTGGAGGTTTGCCTCCTAGATGATGCCAGATCCTGGCAAATTGACAATGAACAGTAACTATCACAACACAAATCCAAATTCTGTGGTTTATTATGATTCCCATAGAAGCATTTAAGGTCGGTGTGTGTAGCACTTAGTTTGCCTTTTATGTTGATCACATCCTATCTGTGATAATTCTGAGAGGTAGTGCTCTAGTCCATATTTATTACATGTAGGAATGGATGTCAGATGTTGAGAGCCATCTTAATTTTCAGATACAAAACTTTTCAGAGTGAGACTTCTTATTTCATCTCTCCTTACATTTTCCTTATCCTGTAAGAAGTATCCTGTATAACTCTCATGTCTTAACAAAGTTTCTTTCTTTTTAAAAAATTTGCATTTATGCAAAAATATTTGCATAAAAAGTTTGCTTTTGCTGGACTAGCACATTGGTCATTTTCCCATAATAAACTTTGTCTTTGTTTTGTGTAAATGTCCACATTCAACATCAAAATGTTTGATGTTATTTGCAGATATTAAGTCTGGAAAGCCAGGTTAATATATGTAATAATGAGTGAATTGCTATGACATCAGAACATACGATATGTTTAGTGATATAACAAGTTTAAGAGGAATGTTTATTCATTGATTTCATTTGGGATACAGTTTCATTATCTTTTTTTGGGAGGATGTGAACAATTATCTGTGTGTATGTATAGCCCAGGGTTGATGTCAACTTTATTTACTGAGGCAGGGTGTCTTGCTGAACTCAGAGATTGCCAGTTCAGCTGGCCCTGCTATCTTGCTTGCTCTGGAGATCCTCTGTCCCTGAAGTAGGAGAGCAGGAGGGCTGCCTTATCCATTCAGTTTTCCATAGGGTCTGAGGATCTGAACTCGGCCATTCATGCTCGGCATGAAATACTTTTTCAGCTGAGTCATCTCCCCGTACCTGTAAAAGGCAATGTTGTGGGTCATGCAATATCTCTCTTGGTTTGTCAATCAGATTATAGAAATCTTTGAGGTCAGGTATTGTATTTTATTTGCCTCTTCTACCCATTCTGTTTTGAAGGCTATCAGACACAATTTATATAAGTCAAAATAACTGTATTGGCCTTGATGAAGGATTCAACTTAATCCGTAATGAAAATCTTACTAAATGTTTGTAGATTGAAAAGAGTAAGGAAACAAGACGAGTTGGGTTTCTAATATTTAGAATCTCACAGATCTCTTGTGGAAAATCTTAGTTTGGACATGACTTTTGAGGAGGAAATGATCTCTTTGAACACTAATATGAATTGACCAGGAGCTACTTTTCATTCCTAAAGTGCCTTCACCCACTGAGCCATCTCACCAGTTCCTGAAACCATGTATTTGAAACCAATGACCACACTGGGCTTTGTAGAAATGTAGCCGGTATACCATGGTATCTTCTCAATTATTTTCTGAATATTGTATGGCCTGGTGATGGAATGAGGTAAAAGAGAAAATAACAATGAAAGGCAGTTTGAAAAGTGAGATTAGTATTTTAAATAACTAGCTGTTTTTCTCCAAAGTTAATATGCATAGCACTTTATCAGTTGTTAATTACAAACTGAAGAATCGCCTTGTCAAGAGACAGCCTATCTCTTTCACTCTGCTGGAGCTTTTTCTAATCATTTTCCCCTGTGGTATCAAGGATAAGGCCATCTATCTTGGTAGAAATAAATTAATGGCTGCCATTGAGTATACTAGCATGCTTGGTTAAAATATTCCATCTCTGTTCTTGGCAGACCAGTCCTCTGGTTCATTTAGCTTCCCTTTACAGCAGAAAGATTCTCATATGTCAAAAGTCATGCAATACTTTTCTCTCATTCTACAGTCGAAGAACAAAGACGAAAGCAACCAGTGTTCATATACTTAATTAGAAATAGCCTGAAGCCTGAATCTTCAGTCCAAGGGACCTGTTTCATGGATTTTTTTGTCCCCAGCGACATGAGCCTTATGTTCTTCTTAGAGATCAAAAAGAAAAAGTTCCATAAACTTCTCATTATTTCTAGAAGCTTCTTTCTTCTGGAAGATTCATTTGAAAAATGTATACAACTTTGACTTTTTGTTGCTGAGGGACATGAGAGAAGAGAGAGAAGCAAGGAAGATGGGTAATTGAATTCTCAACGATTTAGATTGTATTGATTCTATCAAAATTATCCCCCCCACTGTTATAATGATAGCCAAGTCACATAGAAATGGAGTAGTAGTAGTTTTGTATTTTGAAGAAAGCACAGATGTCATAGTGTAGTAAGAATAACTTTGAACTTCTGATCCTCCTGCCTCTATTTCAGGAGTACTAGGATTATAGGTGTGCCAGGCCAGACCTAGTTTATGCAGTGCTGCAGGTTGAACCTTGGGCTTTATGCATGCTAGACAAGCACTTTACCAACTGACCTATATCCCCAGCCCAGACTTGAGTGCTAATGGTACTACTTAGCAGGTCTAGAAAGTCAACTATGACTCCATTTTCCTACACACTGAAAAGTAGCCTAATAGTCATTTGCTGGATTGCTGGGAACAAATTATTTGCTATGACCAAAATATCAGGAAGACTTGCCAAATACTTTTAGCTCTATTGGTTAGGATTCATGGAGGGATATATTTGAATTTGAAGGTAGAGTTGCAAATTAAAGTTTTATAAAGATTAGAATAAAAAGAATTAGGCCAGTGAAAGGACTCAATAGGTAAGAAACTTGCTGCCTAGCCTACCAACCTGAGTTTAATCCCTGGGGCCCACAACCTGCTCTCACGGGTTGTCCTCTGACTTCCATGTATACATACACACCCACACAAATACACACATGGACACACAAATAAACATGGGCTAGAGAGATGGCTCATCAGTTAAGAGTGTTTGCTGCTGTTCCAGAGGGTGTACATTCAGGTCCCAGCATCCATGTCAGGAGGCTCACAACCACCTTTGACTTTAGCTCCAGGGGATCTGACCCCTCCTTTTGGCCTCCACAGGTACTTCCATACACGGGCATATGCAGCACACACAGACACACACATGTGCATAAATCAAAATAATAAATAAATAAGATGTAATAAAAATTTAAAAATAGCCGGGCAAGGTGGCACATGCCTTTAATACCAGCACTTGGGAGGCAGAGGCCAGCAGATCTCTGTGAGACTGAGGCCAGTTGGGGCTAGAGGGAGACTCTGTCTCAAAAAGACCAAAAATTTTTCTTTTAAAGATTTTTATTGAGATTTTGTACATTTCATACCACAGTTCCCAATCATCAGTGACCAGGTGATAGGTCAGACTATCTGAGATTGACAGCTTCACTGTGAGATTTTAGGCCCCAAATACTTAAGCACTTTATTATTAATGGTTAGGAGGCAAAATAATATGTGTGCACTTTTTTTTCAGTAGAATTGCATTCTCACTAATAGAACTAGTCCATTTTTACAGAACCCTGCCTTTCTGAATATTTCCTGGTAGCTTTAGAGAGTGGTATGTCACTGTTGCTCTGTATATAAAGGACTTCATCACATTATTCAACACATTAAAAATTATGTCCTAGGGATGGAGAGTCAGTTCAATAGGTAAAGCGCTTGCTGTGAAAACATGATAACCTGAGTTAGGACCTCCTGAACCCATATAAAGCTTTGCACATTAGCATACATCTGTAATGTTAGTGCTCCTGAGATGAGATGGGAGTTTGAGACAGGACTTCCAGAAGATGGAGGTCATCTAGCCCGCCATAAGCAGACCCTGTTCTCACCCCAAAGAAGGTGGAAGATGTGGACCAATATCTAAACTTGTCCTGTGGTATGTACACACACACAAAGATAAAAAATGTCTTTACTGATCTGTTGTTTAGTGTCTATTATAAATTTATCATTTTATCTCTCTTATATACATCATGGAACAAAACCAGGTTGATGGTATTTAATGACTGCACCATGGAACTAAACCAGGTTGATGGTATTTAATGACTACACATCTGACTCCTAGAGCAGTGAGACTCAGTAGAGATAGCCCCTCCTCCAGCCTGTGTCTGCCAGTTTCAGAGAAGGTACCTACCATATCAGCCATTCTTGGAGCAAAAGAATAGTCTTCCTAAAACCTTTATTCCTTCAAATGAAATATATTAAGACCAAAGTGGTGATGGACAGTCTCAAGATCTCTCAGGTTAATATTAACTGCTTCATAATCAGGACTTCCATTTTGTCCCAAATTTGGATCTTTCTTTCATGTCAACTCAATAATTTCAGTAATTGATGTGAAACTATTCTTTGAATTCTTACTTCAAATGTATCTTCAAACCCTGATTTTATACATTGTTCTCACTATATTTACCATAGTATAATGGCCAGGAGAACATATTTACTGTCATTTGAAAATGAACACATTAGTGTCAAAAGGCAAAATCCTCATGAAGTTCAGTGTTATATAAATAAATAGATGCTGTGGAGTTGGAGAGATGGCTCCATGGTTAAGTTTGCTTGCTGTGCAATCATAAGGACTGGAGTTTGGATCCCAGGACCCACATAAAAAGCTGGGCATCAGGCACACACAGTTCTGAGGGTTGGGTTACAGAGACTGGAGAATCACTAGGGCTTGTTGCCTTTCAGCTTAGCTGAGAGAGTACCAGCCCCAGGTTCAGATAGAGACCCTGCCTTGAAGGAATAGGTGGAAAATGACAGAGGAGACTATCCGATGCCCTCTTCTAGCCTTCATGCACAAACATAGGCACAGACACCTGCACATGTGAGAATATACTCACACAAATATATATTTACACATATATCTTCACACACACACACACACACACATATATATATATATATATATATATATATATATATATATATATATGT
>NW_008337291.1:2074921-2075342 GCF_000622305.1 Nannospalax galili
ATATATATATGAATGAGAGAAAGAGACAGAGACAGAGAGAGACTCTTCAGTGCTAGCTGGAGTTACGGGTGTGTACCATCATGTCCAAATTCTGTGGTACTAGTGATTGAACCCAGCACCTTGTGCATGCTAGGTGAGTAATCTACCCAGTTAGCCACATTACAAGCTCTCTCTATATGTATTTCAGCCATTTCATTTGGCAGGCTTAATGGAAGGGGAAGACCAAGGTCTTCTGAGCCAATAGACTGGGTTTATCCCAGCTCAGTCACTTCAGAGCTATTTGGTAGACCAAAAATTAAATGCCCACTCTGATATGGTTTCCTTAGTTATAAGAATAATAAAATAACTGCCTCACCAGATATCATTAAGGAATAGAGAAAACATATATTTTATTGATCTTCTTGCAGGCACACCTAAGACT
>NW_008337291.1:2075394-2086258 GCF_000622305.1 Nannospalax galili
GAGGTAATGGTGATTTTAAGGGACAGAAGGTGTGGTTTTCCAGCCCTCTTGTACTGATTGAAGGCCTATACTTCTTCATTCCTGGAATTTCAGACACCTAAGACTCTATAAAATGAGTCACTTGTCTGACATATTTGCTAATCAGTAACATTTTGTCAAGATCAAAGACCTTACTACCCACCAAATTCCATATATAAAGTGTCAAATATAAAGCTTGACTAGCGATTCATTTTTCTTATGTGAATTATATCTGAAAATTAACATATAAAATCACTGTTAGGAACATAAGTAGAAAATGAAATTTCATTTCTAATTACTTTACTTAGCAAAGTGATTCTTAAGGAGGGCAGTAATTTTCATAATGGGCAATTGATCACAGTGGTAATGTGGGAAATGAATAATTATTTAAATTCAGCTTTTTTCAGGCCTTCTAATAACAGCATACAATGTGTGAGCATGGAGATATGGCCACACAATCAATGTATCATTAGGCTAAAATTTTTATTAAATATTTTATGTTTTTTTCTTTTACGCCATATTTTTTTATGGAACAAGCGATGTATTTAAAAGGAAGAAGATTTATACAGGTAAAATATCAGCAAGATTAAAGGGCTTTTGTATTTGCTTTTCTTTTTAAAAATATTTTATTTATTATTATTTAGTTATTTTATGAGTGTATTGCCTGCATGTGTGTAAGTTCCCATGTTGTGCAGTACCTGCGGAGGTCAGAAGAGGGTGTCAGATCTCCTGGAACTGGAGTTATGGACAGTTGTTAGCTGCCATGTGGGTGCTGGGATTTGAACCTGGGTCTTCTGCAAGAGCAGCCAGCATTCTTAACTGCTGAGTCATCTCTCCAGCCTTGTAATTGCTTTTCTTTTGATGACTTGCTTATACTAAAAACTGATTTCTAGAGGTCTCTATGCCTGAATGATAATATCTTCCATCTTTGGGCTACAGAGATGACTCAGTTGATAACTGTGCAATCCTGAGGACCTGAGATTGATTCCCCAAAAGCAGTGTAAAAAGTTAGCATGGTAGTATCCATTGTAATCCCATCACCAGGAAGACAGAAACAGAGAAGGATGAGGACAGGAAATGAAATGCTATCTCCATTGAGAGACACGCATCTTATACACCACTAGCATCTGGTTCTTCATTGTTCCCCAAAGCCACATGTATTGGAAGTGTGGTCACCTCTAATTGGAAGGTGCCATTAATACATACTGTGGCTGGAATGGTGGCTCAGTCAGTAAAGTTCTTGTCTTTCAAGTATGAGGACCCAGGTTGAATCCCTGGCACTCATGAAAAAAAGCTGGTGTGTTGGTATGTGTATAATCCCAGTACTGGAGGTAGAGACAATTGGATCCCTGAGCTCATCTACCAATCAGTCAAGCCAAATCAGTAAACTCCAGGTTCAGTGAGAGACCACATCTCACAAAACAATGTGAACAATTGAGAAAGGCATCTGAGGTAATGCTGTACATGCACATGCATCTGCATGCCTTGTACACATGCACTCATGAACAGACACAAAAGACCAATCCCTCTGTCTTTGCTTGCATGTGTTTCTACTACTGAATGAAGGGGAATGCAGAGTCATTCATCCAGAGTCCTTAGTTACCAACCAAATAGGAAGAATCACTAGCATGTGAGGAGTTAGGATTTGATTTGGGCTTCCATAGTCAAGGAGAGCAATGTATTTGCTTCAGGCAGTTTCTGGCTTTGATGAAGAATTACAAAGGAAGGAAACATAGCATAGTCACTCTAGCCCAGAAATAAAATGCCTACATTTGTGTTCCAGATTCATTTAGACATTCTTTGATGTCATGACAAGTTGTACAGTATGCTTGACTCCTCTGTAGTTAATATGGACATCTGTAAAATCAGATTGATAGCATACTTAAACCTTGGGCCACATGAAACTTAAGGAAGGTACTTTGTGTAGAATATGCTGCTCAATACATGCCGTATAATTATCCTTTGGCAAATATCTGCTGCTGTTAAAGAAGACTGAGTGACCCAGAGAAGATAGATAGGTCTATGCTCAGCTTTCTATTTCTTTCCTGTTCCTAGCACATCTCTAGCTCAATCAGATAGTTTAAAGACATTTAACTGGTTGGATCTCTGTTACCAAGATGCAAAATATAACAGGAGACAACTTTTATGTATCCTACCAGTATGAAGGGCACCGTTATTCAGGACTTTCTGCTTTTTGAGACAGGATCTCTAGCCTAGGCTGGCCTTGAATTCCCTGTGTAGTCAGGAATAACCTTGAATTCACGATCCTCCTGTCTCTTCCCAAATGCTAAACTTGCAGGTGTGTACCACCACACCCACTTTATCTGGTGCTGAGGATGGAACCTAGGACTTTATACTTGGTAGGCAAGCACTCCAACAACTGAGCTACAACTCAGCCCCATTTGTAATTTTTGCTGGCAATTTTTGGCAAGGTGTGTGGTGCTCAAGTCCACATTAAATGAACATGCACTCCTTCTGTCTTTAAGATAAGAAGCAGCCTTGGGAAGCAGAAAGTTCTAATGGGTAATGAATTGCTAACAAAGGTTACTCTACATGCACTCAAGGGAAAGAAATTCTTTTTATTTCTAGATACTATGGAGGAGTGGAAGGAATAACCATCAGGGAACTGGACAGTTAAGGGCTTGCTCTTTGCCTCCTGTGGGTTGTTAGAAAAGCACAGTGCATGAGATGTCATTTATGAAGTGGGGCTGAAACTGTTGCTAGGATGTTCACTTGACTAAGACAATGAACATAAAAGTATGTAGGCTGGCATCTGTCACATGACATGCCCTCCAAGACAGAGGCTTTGAACCATGAGTCCTGCAGAGCCAAATTAGTTTTCAGGAGAGACAGCTGTCATTTACATGGAGCTGGGGACATGCTCAGTCAATAAAGCACATGCCTTGCAAGTGTGAGGATCTGAGTTTGATCCCCAGAACCTATATTAAAAAGCTATGTGCAGTGACTTGCACTTATTAGCCCAGTAATAAGAAGATGGGAGGTGGCGAGAGGAGGATCCTTGGAGCTCAATGGCCAGCTAGCTTAAACTATTTGGAGAAGTTCCAGACCAATGAGAGACCCTATCTTGAACAAAAAGTGAAAGGTACCCAAGGAATGACATTTGAAATTGTCTACTGACTGCCACATCCAGATACTCACAAACACACATATATACACACAAAAATGAATTAACCCCATAGTAATTTAGGAATCATCATTATTATTACTTTCCCCATTTTACAGATGAAAAAACTGCACCCCAAAGAAGCTGAGGTTTGTTAAGCAACCAGTGAGTGCAGAGGCAGTCTTTGAAGCTGGGTGGATGGTTCAGTGACCAGTGACACCGTCACTGAACTAACCCATCCCTAAGGGACTAGTCACAAATCTTCTGCTGCTTCTCCTTATATCTAATTGGATCCATTCTTTGGCATTTAACATACTGCTTTGTTTGAGTCTGCTTTCAATTGCTATGAGAAAACACTTTGACCAATACCAACGTGGGAAGGAAAGGGTTTATTTGGCTTACATCTCCTGGTTCACTGTTCATCACTGAGGGAGCCCAAGGCAGGAACTCAGGATAGGAACCTGGAGCAGGAGCTGAAGCACAGGCCATGGAGGAATACTGCTTACTGGCTTGCTCCCTTGGCCTGTGTTCAACCTGCTTTTGTATACAATACAGGACCACCTTCCCAGGGGCAGCACCACCCACAGTGGGCTAGGCCCTCCCATATCACTCCACAATCAAGAAAATACCCTACAAACATGGCCCAAGGCCAGTCCAATGGAGGCATTTCCCCAGCTGAGATTCCCTAAACCCAGATATGTCAAGTTGACAACTAAAGCTATCCAGCGCATGCCTTATCCAAAGTTCATGTGTACACATGTCTGTTTAACTGGAGAACCTTCCTTATAACTTCTTTTGTGTGCCTCCCAGCACTCAGCACTGCATGAAGTCCCTTGCTGTGTAGGTGAGTGAAAGTTAGTGGAGAAATGAAGCAATGGGCTGCTGAGATGGCCCCAACACTCAAGTTCTTTCCACACCAGCATGAGGACCTGGTTCAGTCCCCCCAAACCCACCTAAATAAATTGAGTTACGGTAGCCCATGCCTGTAATCCCAGAGCTCGGGATCATTTGATGATGCCTGTGACTTTCTGGCCAGTGGGCCTAGCTATATCAACAAGCTTCAGGTCCCAGTGGGAGACCCGTCTCAAACAAACAAAAAACCCACAAAAACACATGCACATACCTGATCTATAGCTTCTACATGCATGCATGCCTAAACACACACACATAAACATGCACACACATATAAACAGGTAAAGAAAGAGAAAGAAAGAAAGGAAAACAAAGAAAGAAAGTAAGTAAAATGTAGGTAGAGGCTTTGGGAAGGCTTCTGTGACAGGACAGACCAGCAGCACACTGTTGAGCAATGCAATCTAACTGGCTCTCAGGACATCTTCAGATGTGATTATAGGACGTGTTGAAGAACCATGGAAAGAAGCTGGGTTCCCACACTCCTGGCTCTACTTGTTGTTGACAAGCCTGGACAATGGATGACCAGGAGTATTTCTGTATGAATTCACCTCCATGTTTTGCCTTTAGAAGTCCATTGAGGTTCTGGCTTGGCCCCATTATGGAGGAAGCAGAAAGCAGTCATGTTCACTGTCAATGTCTTTAGGGCCCAGAGCAGGGGGCTTCAGATTAGCCCTGAGTGACTCTGAATGATGAGGAATGAACCTTTCCAAACTCCAAGAATCTAGGATTTATGAGAGAGAGAGAGAGAGAGAGAGAGAGAGAGAGAGAGAGAGAGACATTATCATCTCCTGCTTTTTTTTTAACCTAAAAAACTCTGAAGTGAATTTAGCAGCAATTGCCCATAAAACTGAGAGCTGCTAGTCAGAGGGATAGAAATTGTACTTTCTCAGTTAACTCTGGGAAGCATTAATTTGCAGGGACTTTGTATGTATGTACTTTGTATGTATTTGTTTGTATGTATGTATTTGTATGTATGTACTTTGTTTGTATTTGTATGTATTCTGCCAGGGAAAATGAAATTGTAGAGAACCAGTGGTTCATTTTAGATTCTTATGTAATACTTAAAATTATTTGTTTATTGTTAATGTGTATTCCTGGGGGGGTATGCCTGCCATGACCCATGTGGAAGTCAGAGGACAATATTTGGGAGGCAGTTCTTTCCTTTCACCCGGGGTTTCAGAGATCCAACTCAGACTTGCATGGCAAGTGCTTTTACCACCTGAGCCATGTCACCTGGAGCTTAGATTACTTTTTAAATATTTTTTTTATTTAATTAATTTATTTGTTTGTTTTTCTGTGTATATATGTATATCTGCATGAGTTTATGTGTACCACATATGTTCAGGGCCCATAGCAAAAGCAAGAAGAGGGCACCAGATAGCTTGGAACTGGAGTTACAGGTGGTTATAAGCCGTCATGTAGGTGCTGGGAATTGACCTGAATCCTCTGCAAGAGCAGTAAGTGCTCCTAACCATTGAACTATCTCTCTAGCCTCTGGATTTTAAATTCTTAATTATAATGAAAGAGAAGTTGCCAGAAGTGCCATCCCTGCATAATAGAAATTCTTCTTTTGAAACTAGCATTTTGCCTGAAAAGAAAGCAAGCCTTTGTGACAGTGGTGTGGAGGTGCCCCCCCCCCCTTGCAGGGACAGGTGGACTCCTGAAGTGCTTGGCCACAGCCCCTGAATCTGAGTTGTCCTGGGTATTCTTATGGTGCCTCACTCTGGGCCATTTAACCTCCCACTGCAGGCCACCCAAATGTGAGGAGGGAAAGTGCATAGAACAATAGCAATATAAAAGAAGTATTTGGAAATTTTGCTCTAGAATGCCAAAGATATACAATATATGGGTGCATATTCCATTTATTATTAGCTGAAAATATTTTAAAAATTTACATACAGTAGAATTTGAAAAATGCTTCAAGTTTTCAGTACAAACATGGCAGTGGTGATCCTTTTGTCCTTATCTGATGCCTACATGATTACTGTCTCAAGGTAAAATCGTATTCTCTTTCTAGGATGGAAAGGCTAGGGAAATGGCTCTATCAGCTCAGTCAATAAAGCACTTGCATAGCATGAGTACCTGAGTTCAGACCTCAGAGCCCATATAGAAATCTGGGCAGGATTACTTTCATCTGAAGTCCTGAAACTTGGAAAGACAGTTACTTGCCAGCCAGTCTAGCCAAAAGAGTGAACTTGAGGCCAATAAAAGACAATGTCTAAAGAAAGTTTTTAAAATGTAGAGAGTAATTGAAGAAGACAACCGATGTCAACCTGTAGCCTTCACATGCATGTACACACACAAAGGAATGTATGCATGTAGAGCACATTGCATTACACACACACACACACACACATGCGAGCACTCACACACAGGTAGGTAGAAACTGGACCATTGAGAGAATTGACACTAAGAAAAGCTTTGCTTGTTACTTTTTGACTAAAATGATCCTATACTCTTGAACACCGATTCTTCTTCAACTGGATTCTGGTTAACTGGGTACACCAGAGAGTTAGATTCTGAATATGGAAGCTCAGCTTATTTATATAGTATGAGATGCTACATTTGGTCCTTGATGGAAGGCCAAATTCTTTAGCACAGTGCAGCCAAAGTAAATTAAAAACTAACCCATGAGGAAATGTTACATTGCGTGCCTATGTCATGGCATTTGAGCCCACAACTTAGGAACAATTGAGATGCCCCCATATGATGCAGAGTTCTAAGGTGATGCTGTGAGGTGACCCTGAGGACACCCTTCCTTCTTTCACCTGGAATCTCTTCCCTTGACTCTTTGGTGAGAACAGTGTTAGATAGGGGTTGATGTGCGCAACCCAGCAGGGCTGCCCAGGAGAGGAAGAAGGAGGAATGGCTGACAATTCTAGGGAGAACATCCACTCTATTAGCTGAAAGTCTGCCTGAGAAACAGTCCAATATGCCTGTGGCACTGTCGGGAAACCAAGGGATCCAGTGTTGGAACATCAAGGCAGTATCCTCCCAGTCACAGCTTGTCATTTTGTGTGTGGGAATGTGGTGTGTTCCCCTAACAGGGGAGCTGCAGACTCTGGAAGGTCCTCTTGTCTGGCAGCTTTTTACCCTTTAATGGGCACCTCAGGTGACATCAACCTGCAGTCTAGCTGCTGTTGCTAAGGTTCAGCCACTTAAAACCCATCCTGGGTTGGCTGTTTATACACAAGTGGAACAGTAAGACCCAAGCAGCCCCCGAGATTTAGCAGAGATGCAGTAATTGCTTTCCTTTCGACCACAGGTGATGCATCTGCCACTGTGGACCAGAGCACACTGCCTCTCTCAGTCACAACGGCAGCAATGGGAGGGAAGCACAGGAGGAAATAGAAAATGTCAAAGAGCTTCAGGTTGGAAATTGCACTTTGCAGGTGCCATTAAGCTCTGTCAGGAGGGAAGATGAAAATGCTAATTGACAGCTTTAGTTATGTTTTATTGTCTTGGAGTTGCTGAGTAAGTCATCAGACAACGCCATTTAATCATTAATGGAAAACTTTAGAGGGACCTGCCAATTGTTTGCTGTTCATTTTTACCTTTTCTACCAAAATGTCTTAAGCTGTTATACCTTGCCAGCAAAAAGGGAGACTAAGATTATAAATATTTATATTCAGCCTAAGAACTGATAAAAGCCTTAATTGGCATAGCAAACGAATATCAATTAGTGTAAAAATTCTGTCTCAGTCAAGGAAAATTGGGATATCCTTTATTCTTTTTATTCATTTTATTGAGACGGGGTCTCAGGTATCCCAGGATGGCCCTAAGCTTTCTGTGTAGCCAAGGATGTCCTGGAACTTCAGATACTTCTGCCTCTGCCTCTACCTCCGAAGTGCAGGAATTACAGGCATGTACCACCACACCTGGTTTTAGGATGTCTTAATTTTTTATGTAGCACCACATACACAAACAAGCACACACATATACATATACATACCCATCTAAGAATATAGACCTAGAGCTTATTTAATTAAAAATAAGAATAGTACATATCTGATTGGTGTGTGTGTGTGTGTTTGTGCACATGCACACTTGTGCACTCTCACACGTGCTTATGTTTGCATGAGTTTCAAATGGGTCAATAAATGTACTATGAAGAGTTTGTGCTCAGGACTTTTTAGCTGTCATTAATACTATACGATACAGAAAGTTACTCATCAAATAAAGCTATAATTAAGAAGCTTGCACACTGATCTTTTTCTTTTTGTGCATGTGTATGTCCATGTTCTTGTGTGTACAGGTACGCATGCACGTGTGTGTGTGTGTGTGTGTGTGTGTGTGTGTATGTGTGGTTGAATAGGGTGTGTCTTTTCAATTACTCCTACCTTAAAATTTATATCTTTAATTTTTATGACATTTATTTATTTTGTGTGTGTCTATGTGCGTGTTTAGATATGTGCACACACATGTACTTGGATGCTGGTTAGCTTTAGTGTTAACTTGACACACCTGGGTTGAGGGAACCTCATGGGGAATTGCCTCCATTGGACTGGCCTGTGGCCATGTCTGTGAAGCATCTTCTTGATTATTGAGTGATGTGGCAGTGTCCAGCCCACTGTGGGTGGTGCCACCCCTGGGCAGGTGGGTCTATATTGTATAAGAAAGCAGGTTGAGCAAGGGCCAGGAGCAGGCCAGTAAGCAGTGTTCCTCCATGGTCTGTACTTCAGCTCCTACCTCCAGGTTCCTTCCCTGAGTTCCTACCTTGGGCTCCCTCAGTGATGTAAGCCAAATAAACCCTTTTCTCCCCAAATTGGTATTGGTCAGAGTGTTTTGTCACAGCAATGGAGAAACAAACTAGAACAACTTGTGAAGGCCAGAAGACAGCTTTGTGGAGTTGGTTCTCTCCTTCCATCATCTGAGTCCTGAGGATTGAACTCATGTTGTCAGGCTTGGTGGCAAGTACCTTTACTGACTGGTCCATCTCACTGACTCACCACCATATTTTTTGAGACAGGATCACTCACTGAACAGGAAGTTCACTAAATCAGCTAGACTGTCTGGCCAGAGAGGCTCAGGGATCTGCCTGTCTTTCTAAAGCAGAGATTACAGGAGTGTGCCACCATATCAGACTTTCTTGTTTTCTTTTTCTTTACACAGGTTTTGTAGGATAGAACTCAGGTCCTCATATTTACATAGCAAGCACTTTACTGACTGAGCCATCTCACCAGCCTCCACTCTTTCAAAACTTGATGGAGAAAGAGTGAGTGGTAGACGTTCTTGGTTAAAGGAAACATTTAAAGGAAACTCTAAATTTAAATTGAATTCCTTTTTACTGTCTCCTCCTTTATGATAAAAAGTTCATCATTACCATGGGGTATTTTCACATAAAGGCTATATTTGATCATTTGTCCTCAGATTATGGATCTCCCAGGGGAATAAAAGTCTCATGTTAGAAAGATTGCTGTGAGTTGTTTTTACCACAAAAGTTCCCAGCACTTAATGATGCCCAGAACTGTTCATATGGGATTGAAATGCCAGTATATTTAAAATGAGATGGAGCCCCTGGATCTAGTCTACCCTTTGAATAATATTTATATTCATATCTGTCTTTTGTGGATAGCTCTATGGACCCAGATAGATTAGAGGCTTTTGCTCCTTGTTATCAACATACTGTAACTGAGTTCAGCGTCTGATGTTCCCATGGATCCCCTATGTATACTTTATTTAAGGCTTTCAGATATTTAACACCTTAGCTGCCAAAGTTTGTCACAGATAGCCCAGGCGATGAAGACTATCTGTGGCAGGAGAAGTCTGAAATCCTTAGTCACCTTCAAATGTCTAGCCCTGCATGCATTCATAGTCTAGTCTCAAGTTTTTTCCTTTAAAAAAAAATATACCACACTCATATACCATACACACATATACACACAGTACAAGTAAAATGTTTTTGCCTTAAATATCTTGATTCTCATGAGAGCTCAGCTGCTCTGTTAAAATCTCAGTCTGTTGTATGTTGTGCTGTCTCCATTTCCAAGTCCCAACCCTGGATAATCTCCCTGAAACTGACATAAGGAAAGCAGATTCTCAGTGAACGTGGATGAAGACTAGGATGTGTAATTTGTAAGAAGTCCTGTAAATCCACAGGAAAAGATTATTTCGGTCTCCCAGGTAGCAGGAGATATCATGTTGGGATCAAGAGAATATAGTGTTAATATTTAAACCTATAATTTTTATAAAATATGCATGAATGGAATTGCTCTCTCTCAATCTGCAATATAAATGTATGATGTGACTAGTGGACATATATTCTGTTGGTTTTTTTTGCCTCTACCACTGATTTGAATATGCTTATATTAATTTTTTAAAAAAATATAATTTTCAAAGCAGAGGGGCACTTTTAAATCCTGGTTCTACTAACTGGGTGTGCTGGAGAGCTTTAGTTGTTAACGTGGCACACCTGGGTAGAGGGAGCCTCAACTGGTGAATTGCCTTCATTCAGCTGGCCTGTGGCCATGTCTGTGGGGCATCTTCTTGATTATTGAGTGATGTGGGAGGGCCCAGCCTACTGTGGGTGGTGCCACCCCTGGGCAGTTGGGCCTATGCTGTATAAAAAAGCAGGTTGAGCCTGGGCCAGGGGAGCAAGCCAGTAAGCAGTGTTCCTCCATGGCCTGTGCTCCAGCTCCTGCCTCCAGGTTCCTGTCCCGAGTTTCTACCTTGGGCTCCCTCAGTAATGAATTGTGACCCGGGAGATGTAAGCGGAATAAACCCTTTCTTCCCCAAGTTGGTATTGGTCAGAGTGTTTTGTCAAAGCAATGGAGAAACAAACTAAAACACTGGGCCACCTTAGGCTACATT
>NW_008337291.1:2086582-2151953 GCF_000622305.1 Nannospalax galili
ATATATAAAATTTATATTATATACACATAAAATGTGTTACATACATATATAAAAGATGTTATATACATATATTATACCTATATGTTATAGAAATATGTATATCTATGTATTATATAACATATCTGTATGTATGCTATAACACATATATAATCTTATATAAAAATTCTTACTTTTACCAGCTTGTATTTCAATTTATTCTTCCCCAAATTTGTCATTCAAATTTCTCTCACCTTCCTCCTCACTGGATGTGTGTAGCTGGGAAAGCTATAAGTCTGCCTTCATAAATAAAGCTGTCCTGGCTCCCTGGCTCCCAGATGTCTGTAAAGATGAACTGTGGTGGTGATGGACTGGCCCTGCCTGTGCTATCCTGGTTCAGTGCTGTGACTTCTAGGCAAACACAGACTAGCTGCCTGAGTTTGCAGACTGAATAGCTAAAGGAGTAAATTTTAGGCACTGATGTGTAGGTTTAGAATGTGCTCTGACATGCAGTTTGTTATGTTTGGTTATGTGATTACAACTGAGGTTCATGTGTACCTCTGCAGAAAACTCCTTTTTTTGTTGTTTTTTGGTTAAGTTCAGGCCTTCTTAGTGAAATCTTTAATAGAAATCCTGAGAATTACTCCTCCTGTCTGATTACCTTGCTTAGCCTCAGATGACTCATGGAGATCAGAGGTACTAAAATTTTCCAGTAGGTTCCCTGGCTGTTCAGTCTGACTGAGCTAATTGTGCAAAAGACGTTTGGAGTTCTGAAAGGGATGGATAAAACTTCAAAATATTTGTCTAATTCCAAGTAAATATTTTTAAAAGATTTTCTCAGTGACCTTGAGAGAAAAATGAACCTCAGAGAAACCAAAATGCCATCTACACCTCCTGTTCTCTCAAAGGCGGTTGGCCTTCACTGCTCCCTGGAGCCACCCTGAGGGGGAATTACCTGCTTGCACAGCAGGTCTGCCTTGTCTCCTCCACTTCCTGTTTGAACACCGAAGTCTGTGGGTGAAGTTCTGCACCCTTCAGTTTCTTGTTAAAGTTGGTTGTATTTCCAACATCAGATTTTAGTTTGGAAGGTTCATGGGGTCAGGGCCAGGGGAGCAAGCCAGTAAGCAGTGTTCCTCCATGGCCTGTGCTCCAGCTCAGGTGAGAATTGGAATTTTTAGAATTTAAGAGTGAAGATTTGCATTTGGAGCTCCTGATAGGTTTCTCCCACTGGGTCACTTCTTGCCGTTTCCCAGGGGGAATTCTGTTTGTTCTTTCTCCCCTCCTATTTGGACATAATTTCAAAACTTGGTGTCAGTCCCAGGGGGACAAGCACTTTGTAGAAGCTGAGCTCAACCAAAGATACCTCCATGGGGGATTGATTAATTGATGATTGACTTACTAAAACATTGCAGAAAGCCTGCACCATTTGAAAATGGTCTTTACTGGTGTAGCCACTGGGAGTGCTCATGTGTCTATAAATAACCCCTTACCCAGGCTCCTGTAAGCAGTGTTTAGGAAACTCATTGATTCACCAAAATTAATTGAAGAAAGAAATAAGACACGAAAGACTAAAGTAGAAAGCAGAGGAGTTGGGAAGAGAAAGGATGAGTGGGAGTGAGGAACAAAAGAGGGTATCTGGGGTGAATGTGATCAAAATACATTTATATACATGTATGAAAAATGTCTTAATGAAACCTGTCCTTATAAATTAATATATACTCATTAAAAAACTAAAAATAAGAGCTGGGCATGGTTATACATGCCTTCAATCCCAACACTTGGGAGGTAGAGGCAGGTGGATATCTGTGAGAGAGCCTGGTCTACATAGCAGATTCCAGACCAGCTGAAGCTACAGGGAGACCCCATATCCAAAAAACCAAACCAGACCAAAAAACACCTAGAAATAAATAGATGAGTAAATGAATAGTTCTCTACAGGTAGTCTAAATGTTAAGGATATTGTCTTTCATTTTATACTTAAGCTCTTAGGGGAGTTAGGGGTGCTTTAGTGGTTCTGAAAGCAAGTCCCTGGATACACACACAGCCTGAGCATCCACATCCCCTGGGGATATGTTAGAATGCAAATGTTCATGTCTCTTCTTCAAGCACTGAATCAGAGGCTCTTGGGGCCGCCTGTAATCTCTTTCAACAAGCCCTCCAGCTGATTCTGGGGCTCACCATCTAACCCACTCTAACAGCCTGATCTGACCACACTTCCTCATCTTAAGAGGAAGCCAGCAGACCTCCAAAGCTCAAGGTCATGCTAGAGGAAACATATTCTAGAATTTGATCCCAAGACAGAGTCTAAAATGCAGTTCGTAAGAGACTATACTGAGTGAAAATTGAAAACTACTGGGAAAAAGGTAAGATTTCAGCATTAGTTTTGGAGGACCTAATAAAAGGCTTACTTTCAACTACCCACTAAGATATTGTTACCTGAACTCTTCAGGCCCATGGCTCTCATCCCTAAAACAGATGGAAATTCATTTTAGTGTCATGCAGTAAATGATAATTAAGCAAATTTTACAATTTAGGAGGGTTAGAAGGAAAAAAAAAATCTAGCCTACAACTTACTTTCCTACAAGCTCAGTCTTGAATAGTCTTGTCTTACCTGCACCTGGATGGAGTCAAGATGGGACAATGCTCTTGGTGCAGAATATCTGAGCAATCTACTGGGTTGTGCCTTTTCTTAGCTCTGCACTTGTTCCTCCTCCTCAGTCTCTTAGTGGCATCTTATGCAAGGTATCCTTTCCGTATTCTACTAAAATTTTCACTGACTTGACTACTGGCATATGTAAAGATCAGAAAGACTATGTTTAGTCAAACCTTTAGACTTTCTCTTAAGCAACCTTTATGTTTAAAAATGGGCTTCACAAAAATGAGGAGTAGGGTTGATATTCACATTACAAATTGACTTATGAGGTACAGTAGTTTTTTCAAAATTACACAAATTTTATAGGATCCATTATTTGTGTAGAATCAATTGTACAAATATATTTAGTACTTTAAGATTTAACTGGTTATGTTTAATATTGGGCTTAGATGAGGTATAAAATTGAGAACGGAGTACTGACTGTGAAAAGTTACGTTTTCTTTTGGAATTGGGACTTAATATAGATTTTCTTTTTAAGTTGAAGTGGGATAATAAGTAGCAGGGTCAAACACATTGTATTTGGACAAATATATTTTATTACCCAGCTTAAAATGTAGCAAGATCCAGATACAAAGAAGTCAGATGTTTTTAATAACCAACCTTAACAGGAAACTAGATGTTTCCATGTATGGGTCACCAGGTCTTGTCCCTCCCCCACCTTTTATGTTTTACCAAATATCTGTACCCTATTGGTCATTTTTTCATTCTAAGAATGAATATGACATTCAAACACTGAAATTTTCTCTCAGCTTTAGTACAGCTTTAGCATCCTCTTTTTGCTAAAAACATTGCTCTAAAAACTTGTTGTTCAGTACTTGATGCTGATATAGAAAGAACTTAATAATCCTGGATTCTAGAGTAACAGTTTGCTCTCCAGCCCTCTGAGAGTCTCTAAGACCACACAAATGTTCAAAGGGTTGCACCATCCATTTCTAATCAATTGCAGAGTATACCTTTGTAACCAGAATCCCAGAGTTCACTGCTGGCTGTCATTCCAGGATGCCAGTGAGCAGAGATATGAATTCACAAGGAATGAATTTTTAAAACTGTGCCATATTCGAAGAGTAAGCAATGTGAGAAGACAAGCTAGTGGATTCACATTCCCAAATCTGTCATCCATCCCATCTCCATCCGGCCTATTATAAAGAAGTGGGTGGGGACAAAGGCACTCAATCATTCTAGAGGTTAGTGTCACAGATTTGGTCAAGTGATCAGCTACATTTCTGAGACATGTGGTGTCTGTGTTTTCCCCATTATCATCTCTGTATGATTTCTGTGGGCGCAGACACTTCTTGAAACACTGAGTCTAGTTAATATCTGTTGGTATCACGCTTGTACTCCTCCAGGGGCATCTAGCCTGGGATGGATGAACTCAGAACAAACAGCCCATTAACTGTGTGTATGCAGCTAAACTGGTAATAACACATACTTACCAATTCTTTTCTGTAATGTGGAATGCCAGTGTCTCTCTAATACAGAATGTAAAAGTGGGCGTACTCCTTTAACAAAATTTGAACCTCTGCAATACCCATGTGGAGCTGGCAGGCATAAACTGTGACTATAACTGAGCTTACCTTGGTTGAAGGGCTGTCTCATTAAAGTCCCATGAACTGAATTCAGGTGATGAGGGGGTATGAATTTCCCCACAGGGAGACTGATGATGACTTTGACTTTGATTGATGATGAACCTTTTGAGTGGATGGATCCTCAAGGTGACAGAAACTTCTTTATTCCTTGCTGGTACCTGGGTCAATGACAGGGCTTCTGAGAAGGATATTTAGTAACTAAAGAATAGGAAAAATCCATCCCTGGCTTTGGGGTGTCTCAGTGTCTTGAGAGTTCACTGCTGAGCCCATGACCAAGGAGGAGTTTCTAGCATAGCTGAATCTCAGAGGCCAGGCATGAGCAGCTTGGAGTCATGAGGAGGCTGGGGAGAGAGTGATAATGGTACAGTAGCCACTTTGTCTGGCTTGCCCAGCACCTGCCCAGTATGAGTCCTGGAAGACTCATGCTGTCAGTCCTAAACAAACAGATGGGTTATACCTCCTGGCCCTCAGAGCCTAATTCCTATGTTTCCCAGGATGAATTGCAAATAGCGAGTTTAGCTATCAAGAGGAGATTCAGAGTCTGCCTATTAGTGGGGTTGTGACAGAATGAGTCAAGAGAATCCAATACTCTGGAAAGCCCTGTTCTCTACAGTTCGTAAGTCTGGGGCAGGCTGAGACTGAGCAATAATTGCATTTCAGAGAGCTATCAAGAAAGAAGTTTGACTTTATTCTGGTGAATATTAAAGTCTTTCCATAATAATGAGAGACTCAAACACTGTTGATGATTGAAACTGTCTACTCTTAAAAACTTGTAATTGTTGCCTCCATACAAGTGTCCTCCCTAGGAACCCTACCAGCTCTTGTTCTAGTTGGTTTTGTTTGACCCCCAAGTGAATAACAATACGACCCTGGCAACTAGGTTCACCTGAGGTTTATCCCAATTTACAGCCTTTCAGGCATAGAAAAGAGTTCTTTGAATTTGTTATTACAGCAAATTTAACTTCAAGTGAAAAGCCCGATAACAAATTATGTGACATTTGCATACTCAGAACAAATTCTCCAAAATATTTGAATAAATTTTTGGTTATTTCCTATGACTCTTTAACAACCTCATCACAGCAAACTGCCTTCCTAAATTGATTTAGCACATCTGCCTTGGCTGAATGTGACTGATTTTCATGAAAAAAAAAAAGAAAGAATTAGGATAGGTAAATTACTTTCCACTAATAAATGAACTTTCTGTGATGCTGCACAGAGTATGAATATGTAAAACTCGAGCCCCTGTTTTGGGTAACTGCCCTAGGACAAAGTATAGGCATGAGCCCAGCTGTGTCCTTGGCTCCCAAAGGTACAGTTACCTCACAGAATGGGTATAGCAGCTTAAGGCTTTGCAAGAAAATACTTAATGGAACCAGCAAGATGGTTCAGTAGGTAAAGGCTCTTGCCATCAAGCCTGAAGACCTGCGTTCAATCCCTGGAACCTTCATGGTGGACGGAGAGGGTGAACCTCTGCAAGTTGTCCTCACCTCTACATGCATTCCTCCATACATATATACAAACATAAAATGTAAACTTCTAACAATAAAAAAAAATAAGAAGATGGACCAATGCTGTATTACCACAGACCCTACTTGGCTGACTTAAGAATGGTTAGCACAAATGTGGTCTTACAGTAGCATTGCTGTTGCTTTTTTGCATTGTTTTCATTAAACTTGGATATTTTTACCTGAAGCAAGGAAACCACTTTCCTTTTCCCCTCTCCTATCCTCAAAATGAGATTTTAAAAAGAAACCTGAATAATGTGTTCCAAAGGATGCTGGAATCTCATGAAGTTAATGGTAGCCTCAAAGTATAAGGAGAGGAGGTGGTTTGGGCATGGAGAGGGGATGGATGCACTGATGGTGGATATTTAGTGAGCTCAGAATCACCTGGTGTGCTTGCTAGAAACAGATTGCTGGGGCCCTTCACATCCAGAGATCAGGAATTTTGGTGAAAACCCCATCAAATGGGCAGTTGTAGCAAGTTTACTGGTGATGCTCATGGTGGACTAATTGTGCTGGTTGGGAGACCGCAATTGGAGACTCATTGAATCAGATCTACATTATAGGAAGGATGCTTTTATGAAGTGGATATTTGGCTGAGGCTGAGGGTTCCATTTTGGTCAGACCTAGTAGAAGCCAAAAGGGAGGATGGCCAAATAATGGGAAGAGATGAATTGCTATGCGCCCAACACTGCTTACCTCCTGAGGGAGGTTTGGCACCTTGATGAAGGCTCTAGATGCAAGATCTCTATCTGAATTAAAAGTTAGTACATGCTATAGTATTTCTGTCTTGATTCTCCAGTAGGAAAGACTCCAGATTCCTATAAGCATGTTCTATCACATCTTCAGTTTGCCTTGTCTTTCAAGAGATAGGAAACTTCTTTCCTCCCGAATCAAAGAGAACTCTTACAATCAGTAAAAAATTGCTTTCTAATTACCTTTCAACCAGAGGAACAGTGCTATTTACTTCAGGTGGCATCAGCCCTCCAGGTTACCACCAATAAAAGCTTGTTTTAATCAGAAAAATGGTAATCACTTTAGACCAGAAGATACTTGGGGCTCTTCTAAGGATAATCTTAAATTGCATCACATATAACAAGCCAGAGTTGAGGGTAGATGCTAGAAACAGATTTTGCTTAACTTAGTCTCTGTTTGGTGGAAAGGGAAAGTTTAATATTGAGTTTCTTGGCATTACAGAAGGAATGAATACATGGGATGATGGTGGGTTAGTTGAGTATTTGTTAAACACAGACTCTTGAAGTTTAATGAGGTCAGAGTCAAGTGGGGGACTTCCTAAAATCATAGGTTGCTGTAGAGGTAAATGGGTCTGGAGAAACAGATGAGAATTATTTATAATAAGTTTGCTGGTAATGCTTGTGAGGGATTGTATTAGTTATGTTTCTGTTGCTGTGATAAAACACCATGACCAAGAGAATTTATAGGAGGAAGAGTTTATTTGAGCTTATGGTTCCAGATTTGAGCAGGGTTGGGATCTGTCATGACAGGAAGGCATGGTGAGGTGGCTGGAGCAGGAGGAGAAAGTTAAGCATACACATCTTCAAGCAGGCACAGGAAGCAGAGAGCTACTCGAAATCCAGCAAGGGTTAAGAACTCTCTAAGCCTACCTCCAGTGTCATGCTTCCTCCAGCAAGGCCATACCTTCTAAGATCTTCCAAAACAGCGCCACCAACTTGGTACAAAATGTCCAAATACTTGGAGCCTATGGGGCGCATTCTCATTCAAACCACCACAGGGATTGACATCACAGGTCTTTTCTCTCTGTTGTGTGAAGCCATGCTAGAATATTTCTATGTGGTTGGTACTTGATTTCTTTGGAAGTTATTGATCATTATTGTAAGGCATCAGCTAAGGCCTAGCTGATTCTCAGGAAGCCAAGTGGAAGAAGAAAACACTATTGTCTCAGAGGCATGGCTGTTACTCCAAGGTCACCCTTGTCCTTGACAGAGTTGGCTAAGCCTTCAAATTAGAATGAGGACTGCTCTGTGAAAACATCGCCTAACCCCCTATAGGATCTTTGTTTCCAGAAGGGAGAGACCCTTTGCTAAAGATAAGCTCTCTCTCTTTTGTCTCACCTTTTGGTGTTCATTTGCACTGTCAAGGTGAGAAGTAAAGATCTCATCATGGTTCACATTGATTGTCAACTTGGAAGCATCCAGAATCACCTAGGAGACAAAACTCTGGGCATGTATATGAGGGAGCTTATACATTGGGTTAATTGAGGTTCTACCGTGCACACACATGGATACACACACACACACACACACACACACACACACACACACTCACATGTGTGTTGTCCTTGGTTATATTCCTCAGACCTAGAAGCACACGAGAATATAATGATATTCAGATATTTGTAGAATGTTTGATTCCGGTCATTTTTGCATTGCTCTGCTTCTCCTAAAGAGAACAAAGGACTGTCATAAAGCTAAGGATAAACCAATCCCTGTTACTAGAAGCTGGTGATCTGTGAAGAGTGATCTGAAGAATAGCAGGATTATCTGGAGACTGTTTCAGATGTAGCCTCTCTGGCCCCATCTACATTCCTCGATCTAATTCTGGGGCTGGGCAGGGGCAATCTGTGTGTTAGCTAGCTCTTCAGGTAGTTCAGCTGGCTGCACAATTGGGAATCCTTAGCAGGAGCAAATTAGGGCTATCCTCCCTAGGTGGCACTGTAGTGCAGGTCCACTGTACCACTCCTGTCTACCCCCTCCTGGCAGAGCCCTGTGCTAGATGCTGGGATTTCTTGCTGTGTTCAAGAAATGGAAGGAGTCTGGCTTCACCACAGTCCCAGGACAGATTTGGGGAGTCACAGGAAATAAAATTAGAACATAACTGGCCAGAGTCTGAAGGGTAGTGATAATAATAAGCTCAAGGGACCCTGATGGAGGGTAGTAAGTGAAATGGCATTTTGTGATCCACTATTCAGGTGGAACGAGGTCTGTAGCATAGATCCATCAGTCATTTCCTGTTGTGCTTTGATATGCTACTGGCATTTGGATTAGTCCTTGAACTTCCACTTGGAGTGGCTGGGGACCCAAGTGAGGCTTTCCATGTATATAAGGCTTGGTCAGTGTTTCTCCATCAATACGGAAATGGAGACTGGATGAGGATGCTGTGAATTACATCATTCATATTTTTCTGGTAACTTTTTTTGTATGTTCAGTCCACTGCTGTGCTGACAAATGACATGTTCATTAATTCACTCATTCAGTTACTTAATCACCTTTGAGTAAGTGACATTCCACGTGTGATAGAGGGGATTGGAGTGTATAAAAATGGAGGAAGCTGAACTTTTTGTCATTGGAAGCACATGCACATACAGGAGAACCTGTTTAGACTTACAATTTCTTCCTTAAGAGGGTGGTATGGGATTGGGATGAATATTTGGATGCCTGGATTATTGGTGGGGAAACTGTTAGTGGGATTTTCTAGTAGAAAGTAAAAGAGGCCCTAGAATTGAACCTTGGTTCTGATACTGGGCCAGAACAGGGAATGAAAAAGACTGAAGACCTCAGAGAGAGAGTTCTACTACTTTCAGAGAATACCAAGAGTTAAAAGGTCAAATGCAGAAGAAATTGTCATAAGATAAAGACCATGGGTTCAGAAATATGAGAGTGTACAATGAGGAGGTCCTCACTGGCTCAAATGGAGAAGCTTCAGTGAAGAGTTTTCAGCAGAGGCAAGCTTGCAGTGCTTGAATGGGAAAATAATTAGAGATGGTTAGTCTCACCAAAGTGAGACTCCTGAATTGATTTGTGTATTTAACAAAGACCTCCCTTTGGAAGAATGTGTGTTGGCATAGATTCCAGTTAAGACTGAGATACCTTGCATGCGTGTGTGTGTGTGTGTGTGTGTGTGTGTGTGTGTGTGTGTGTGTGCTATATGCATGTGTATGCACATATATGTGAGGGTGTGCTTAGTGGGGTGGAGGCTGAGAATCAATATTGGGTGTCTTCCTCTATCACGCTTTGCCTTAGTTTTTGAGACAGGCTCTCTTACTGAATCTGGGGCTTGCCATTTTGGCTAGGTTGGCTGGACAGCAAGTCCACACCCTGCACTGGAATTACAGGACCCATTGAACCATCACCTCAGCCTGAGAGTCCTCTCTCTTACCTTGCTGTCGCTTTGACCATCCTTATTATTCCCAGGATGGCTCTGTCTAGTATTTTAAATTTGCTGTACAGATGTACCTTTCCATTAAGATGACAAAATAAGTTTTTTCAAGGGCAGCATTGCTCCTTACAGTAGTTTGTCATTTTCTAATTGTGGAAATTCTTGCATATAATGAAGTTTCCATTGCTCTAAACATCTGGCTTCCTTGTGGTTGCTTCTTTGCCCAGAGGTGGATTGGGAATTCCACTGGCAGGGTTTTATAAACTCCACTGCAGTAAATTATGCTAATCAAAATATGAAGACTTTTTGGAGTGACTTCGGAGTGATTTTGGAGTTCGGCAAGCTTTGATAGACTATTATATTTTTAAGTCCACTCCAAGTGAGTGACACCCAAGATCTTCACTTCCTAGGATTGAGTTCTAAGGACCAACCTCAGAACTGACCTATTTCAGATGAGAAGAGGTTCTATAAAATGCTGCACGAGTAAGCGATCTAAACCTCTAATCCCTTTCAGTGTCTCATACTGATTGCCCCAAAGTGTTTGCACTAAGTGAAAGGCAAACTTCCTGAAATATAGCTCTCAAATGATTCGAATTTACATAAGTTTTAGCCAAGGAACAGATGTCTCTTTAATGCTGTACCTTTGAAAAATTTAAAAGCCATATTGTATAAATAAGAATTGCTGTAACTTGGTGTTCCTTACTCCCTTATTCCCAACTTTGTTCTTATCAGGACACTGACAAGGGCTAACTCTAACTTTGTTTTTGCTGGTACACTTACAAGGACAAGGAGAAGAGAGTTTCATTTGTTTGAAACCTTACTTTGAGAATAATGTAGAAGAAATTGTTTCATTGTTTCTTGTTTTCCAAAATCAATTGACAATTTAATCTTTGTGGGCCTTATTTGCTGAGGCTGCATTTGGAAAATAACACTCACCACTCTTTATATGTGTGTAGTAATCAGAAAATGTTTTAAAACTGTAAAAGAGAAATATATTCAAAAGAAAATTAGATTAATTTGTAATATTGCTGTGTATTACTTATTTTAAAAATTTTCAATCTGTGTTTTATAAATTTTGGCAGAATTATGCAACTCTGAGCCTTTTCCACTTATACTGTTCCAGTTGTATTACAAATTGTTTTAAATTTTTTATTTATGTGTATGTGTGTGGGTACTTGCATAGGTCAGAAGACATCAGGTTATAAGTAGGTTGTGAGCTGCCTAATTTAGGAGCTAGGAACCTAACTCTAGTCCTCTGGAAAACAGCAAGAGCCTTAACTACTGAGCCAGTTCTCCAGCGCACTTCATATTCTTTGTGCAGTTTAAAAAGAAAAAACTCTATGGTATTTCAGATAGATTAAACTATGCTATATTTTAATCATTCCTATATTTTTCAACTTGTTACAAATATCTTGAATTCAATTTGCTCTAATTTGATTGTTTCCTCAAGATAATTTCCAAGTATGAATGCCTGGTTCAAGGCTGTCTAGATTTTTGTGACAGGGTCTCCCTGTAGTCCCAACTGGCCTGGACCTCACTATATAGAGTTCAATCTGGCTTCAATCTCACAAAGATTCACCTGCCCGTGTCTCCAGAGTGCTGGGATTAAAGGCCTACACCAACATGCCTGGCTACCTAGGTATTTTTAACTCATAATACATGGTAGGAAACTGTTTTCCCAAACTATATGAAGGTAGATAAAATGTACTCTTCTTATACTTAAACATTTTTACTTAAGCCTTACCCACACACTAGCCTAATCTGGATAATCCTTCACATGTGTGTCTGGAGACTTGCCTCCTACATGGTTCTGTAGCTTGTCAAGTTGATAGTATTAACTATCACTCTCTCCTTCACATTTCAGATCTTTTCTGTGATCTCTTAATTTCCTTCATAGCATGTATCTGACTGAAAACTCTTTTCATTTATTGATGTCTCCCTGGATACCATATTAGCCCCTAGAGGGAGGGGTTCTTGCTCTGTATCTATAGAACTTGGAGCTGCACTTGGTGCATTGCAGATATTTTAAAGAATCATTGAATGAAAATGAATATAACTAGAACTGGAGAGCTGGCTCAGCAGTTAAGAGCACTGGCTGCTCTTGCAGAGGACCCAGGTTCAATTTCCAGCATGCACATGGCGGCTAACAACCACTCCAGTTCCAGGGACTCCAATGCCCTATTTTGACCTCTGGGCATTGCATGGCATAGGTACACTTACATAACATGCAGGCAATACACTCATACATGTAAAATAAAAATAATAAATAATATATTTTTAAAAAACAAAATAAATGTAACTGAAATGTGCTTCTACTTGGGGAAAATTTAAATTTATTTTCCAGTTGAACATATTTCAGAATTGATGCATTTAGCTTATTTCACTTAACATGAATTCCTAGTTCTGTTTTCCTACAAATGATGTTATCTCATTCTTGATAGATGAGTTAAATTTCTCTCTCTCTCTCTCTCTCTCTGTCATTTTCTTTACCCAATTATCTGTTTTGTTGGACATCTGGGTTGATTCCATGTCTTGACCACTGTGACTAGTGCAGCTATAAACAAGCTGAACAAGCATCTCTGTGGTCCGCTTTGGTTTCAGTATGCCCAGTAGTCTTGTTTAAGGACTCGTTTTAGAGCTATCTGAAAATAGATATTGATTCAATATCGTAAGACTCTTATCCGTAAGACTCTTTAACTAATTATATGTTACAGGATTATAGTGTCTTAGAGTCCTAAGTTTTTAGCTATGCAAGTACTTAGCATACCCCTGCTGTGTTAAAGTGTTTTTGGAAAGGTAATGAGATACCTTCAGGTCTATCTGGGTAGATCCAGGGTCAGGAACTGAGGACTAAACTCTTCCAATTGTATCACTCAAGTCTAAGTTGCACCCCATGTGCTTATTCAGTGAATATTCCTGTAGGAGAGATAGATTATGTAAAATGCTTAATAATAAATCTGTATTTCAGAAAGAGAAATATCAATATTAGTCAAAGCTCCTAGTATATTCCAAAATCCATAGAAATAAAACAGCATGCTTCCTGGGACCTTTAAATTTGAAATAACTGTGCACAGTTTAGTCCCCAGAAGTTGCGTTGTAGGCGTAGACCTGAAGGCTAGATCTACAAACAGGAAGGGGAGGAAATAGCACATCCAGAAGAAAGCGGCAGCATGCCACAATTTTCACCCTAGATTTCCAAGTAGCAACTGAAGCACCATCATATGTGGTCCTCATCCTTAGAAATAACAGTTTAAAAATCTGATGTCAGCTGTCCATTTTCTCAGTTCTATGCTGGATTATTGTCTGCCTGAGTTTTAGCTGAAGAAATATTGGTAACTGATTGCTGCTAGATGAAGAAGAGCTGATCTTTCTAAAACAAGGGACTCTAGATAGGCTGACTAGACCTCAGTGGATGGACTTGCACTGGGGAACGGCTGGGGACACTGATGACATAGTAGGCCTTAACAGGGATGGCAGAGTATATGGGCTCCAGTGGGGGGCTATGGGGGAGTACCAGTGGGTATGGGGGTATAAAGATGATTAAGATTGTTTGAGATGTTCTGTATGAAATACACAAAAATTCAATAAAAACAAATTTTAAAAAATCTGATGTCAGAGTTCCTAGAGGTTTCTGCACAATTCTCATGTGAAAATAAATTCTTCAGTTTTTCAGGCAGGTTTCTTGAAACTGTGGTTTGATTCACCTGAATAAATTTATATACAATTTTAAGATTAATTTTAAAATATATAAATTTATAGGCTTTAGTGCTGCAGAGGTAACTCAGTAGTTAAGAGCACTTACTGCTCTTGCAGAGCAGAGTATCGAAGTTCAGTTCTTAGAACAATATCTCTGGCAGAAAAAAAATCCTAAAATTTATATGGAAGCACAAAAGACTGTGAATAACCAAAGCAATCCTAAGCACTAATAACAATACTCCATCTAAAATTATACCACAGAGCCATAGTGACAAAACCAGCATGGTACTGGCAAAAACACAGACCTGCATACCAAAGAAATAGAAAAGACCCCAGAAGAAACCCACACAGCTGCAGTCACCTGATTTTCAACAAATGTATTCAACTATACATTGGGTAGAAGACTACCCTGTCTACATACAGATTTTTATAGAACAAGATACACTTTATGTTTTGACTGTTCTTAGATGCTGGCCTTTCTTCTAGGACTAAAACCACACAAACATAGTTGTGTATTTATAAGAAGATGAAGAAAAGCAGGTATGTCCAAAGAATAGGATGCTGATATAAAGTGCTGTATATAGTTTATTCTTACTTGAAAAGAACTACCATGCCCGATGTGGTGGCACACACCTTTAATCCTAGCACTTGGAAGGCAGAGGCAGGGGGATCTCTGTGAGTTCAAGGCCAGCCTGATCTACATAGTGAGTTCTAGGCCAGCTGAGGCTACAGGGAGACATTGTCTCCCCAAAAGACCAAACAAAACAAAACAAAACAAAAAAACACAAAAACAAAAACAAAAACCTACCATAGGACTAGTAAAATCTATCTACTTTATTTTTCTTCTAGAGGCATCAATAATATTGACTCCTTTACTTTTATATAGAACACATGGGCTACAACATTCAAATTTGAAATGCTGGCTTTTCTAAAAGTCATAGCATTTTCCCACTGACTCAATAATACTATGCCCAAGTGACTGACTGCACATGTGGCTCATAGAGGCCTAGGCTTCTAGTACTGGGAAGTGATAAAAGTTATCTTGTGGAAAACAGTTTTGTTTTTAATGAGAGATAGAAGTAGATTCTTAGAGACTGGCAACTGTTGCAGTGAATTTGTGTGTGTGTGTGTGTGTGTGTGTGTGTGTGTATGTGTGTGTTTCTGTGTGTGTCTGTGTACATGTGTTTGTGTGTGTGTATTCAGGTGTATGGCGGTCAGATATCAAACTCAGTGTCTTCCTTAGGACACCATCCATCTCGTTTTCTTGTTTTGTTTTTGTTTTGAGAAAGGGTAGCCCCAGCTGGGCTGAAAGTCATAATGTAGGCCAGCCTCCGATGGTTGATCTCACAGCCATCTGCCTGCCTCTGCCTCCAGACGAAGGGATTAAAGGTGTGTGCCAGTGCATCTGGCCCACCATGTTTTTTGATGCAGGATCTCACATTGGCCTGGAACTCAACAATTCTTCTGGATTGGCTGGCCAGCAAGCCCAGAAATCTATCTGCCTGTCTCCATCTTCCAGTGCTGATATTATAAATACAGGTCACCATACCTGGCTTCTTTTTAAATGTGGGTTCTGAGTATCAAACTCAGTTATGAGGATTGAACACTGGTCCCCATGCATGTACTTTACCCACAGAGGAATCTCCATAACCCACAATGATTTTTTTTTGGTGACTAGTGGCCTCACCTTTTATATGATAAGTTGAAATAAGCTAACAACATTGTTTTTAATTGTTCACATGAACTTTCCTTTACTGGCTATGAATCTATAGTGAGTTTTGAATCCATCTTGTTCTGTTTCTGCAGGAATACATGGACTCTAATAAATGCATTGAGCACCTTCTCACTCAACTCAGGGAACAACACAGAAGCCTCTGGCGGTGAGTTCAGTTCAAGTACTTCTCTTGTTAATACAGGTAGCAGCCTCTATAGTTTGATTTTTTTTTTGTAGCATTTTTACACAGTGGTGAGTTTTAAACCCAGTACTGTGGGCATGCTAGGCAAGCATTCTATCCTATGAGCTGAAGCCCTTTTAACTGGTCTTGATCATGAAGCAAGGAATCAGACAAAAGTTATCTTCTTCCATTTGGTGCTAGAATTGTCTGTGTGTGCAAGAACACCAGGGGCTGTGTAGAGCCCAGCCTCTCAAACTGTGGGCCATAACCCAAGGAAGGGTCATGGAACTGAATGGGGGCGGGGCGGCAATCCAAGAAAACTGGCAACAGTAAAAGGCTTCTGCACAGTGACAAAAACGTTGACTCAAAATCCAACCTATAATGAATCTCAGGTATTTCTGGCAGCATGCACCTTAGTTGCAGCTTGGGTTCTGAACACACAACGTGCATACTTTGTACTACACATGCCTTCAAGCCATGCAACACCACTGAACACTGCCTGAAACACTTGGATCAGATTCCAGAATGTTGCGTGTTAGGATTTTCAGTGTTTATATTGTATATAATGTTTCCTGTTCTTATAGAAACATGATGGTTTAATTACAGAGAACAAATATTTTTATTATTTTCCTACTATCATTCCACAGCATGTAAGCATTAATATGTCTTCGGACTATACTGTGTTTGAATATTTAATTTTTAATTGAATTTTGGCAAATTTCCTATAATATATTTTTATCATATTCAAATCCCCTCCCCTATCTGCACCCCCTTGTCATTTTGCCTGATTTCATGTACTCAATTATATAATAGTTCATCAGTTAGGTTTGGGCTTTCTTACCCACTTCCCCATGTCTATGCTGGGATTTTATCTGATGAGCTTATATGGGTCTTGTGCATGCTGTCACCATTGCTGAGTTCGTATGAGTAACTGCCCAGCTGTCTGGAAAACTCTGTTTCTTTGTTGTCATTCACCACTCCGGTTCTTAACAATTTTTCTGCCCCGTCTTCCACAATGATCCCCAAACCTTGGGAAGCAAAGTTTGATATAGGTATCCTATTCACCTTTAGAGAACTCCATGTTTACGTCCTTGTTCTGGCTTTAATTGGGTTGTTTTTCTGATGCTTAGTTTTTTGAGTTTTTTTGTATTTTCTAGATACTTGCCCTCTGTCAGGAGTATAGCTGATAAAGATTTCTTACCACACTGTAGGTTACCTCTCCATTCAAATGATGGTGTCCTTTGCTGTGCAGAATCATTTTAGTTTCATGAGGTCCATTTGTCTTATTCTTAATGCCTCCACTATAGGAACCCTTTTCAGAAAGTCCTTTCCTGTGTCTATAAGTTCCAATGTATTCCCTACTTTCTCCTCTATTAGACTGTATTAGGACTTAAGTTGAGGTCTTTGATCCTTTTACAGTTGAGTTTTGTGCATGGTGAGAGACAGGGATCTAGTTTCATACTTCTACATACAGTTATCCAGGTTGATGAGCACCATTTGCTGACCGTGATGTCTTTTCTCCAGTGTGCATTTGTGGGTTCTTTATCAAAAATCAGATGAGTGTCAATGTATGGATTCAAATTGGGTTCCTCAACCAATGTGCTTGTTTTATGTCAGTACCATGCTGCTTTTTAAAAAATATTTTTATTTATTATTTTATGTGTATGAGTGCATTGCCTGCATGTATGTGAGTGTACCAGTGTCATGCAATGCTGCGGAGGTCAGAAGAGGGCTTCGGATTCCCCTGGAACTGGAGTTACGGACGGTTCGTAGCCGCCATGTGGGTGCTGGGAATTGAACCCAGGTCCTCTGCATGAGCAGTCAGTGCTCTTAATCGCTGAGCCATCTCTCCAGCCCCCCATGCTGCTTTTGTTACAATAGATCTGTAGCATAATTTGAGAACAGGAATGGTAAGACTTCCGATAGTTCTTTTATTGTTCAGGATTATTTTGGCTATCCTTTTTTTAAAATTTTTTTCTATGTTTCTAGATGAAATTTCAGATTATTTTTTCAATTTTTGTGAAGAACTGTGTTGGAATTTTAATGTGTATTTCATTGAATTTGTAGATGGCTTTTGGTAGAATGGCCATTTTTACACTATTTTCACAATATTAACAAGTATGGGAGGTCTTTCTATCTTCTCATACCTTCTACAATATCTTTCTTCGATATCTTAAATTTTTTATTCTATAGGTCTTTCACATCTATGGTTAGATTTATTCCAAAATATTTTATGGTTTTTGATGCTATTGTCCTTGGGATGGGTTTCAGAACATTTATTGTTGGTGTATAGGAAGGCTACTGATTTGGGAGTGTTAATTTTATATCCTGCCCTTTGCTAAATGTGTTTATCCATTTTAGAGGTTTTCTGGTGTTGATTTTAGGGTCTTTTATGTATAAACTCTCATAACCTACAACTAATGATACTTGAACTCCTTCCTTTGCAGTTTTATCTTCTTCATTTGTCTTTTTCTCTAGCTAAGACTTCAATTACTTTATTGAATAGGAATAGAGAGAGTGGATATCCTTGTCTTGCCTTTTCTTTTTAATGGGAAAGCTTTGAGTTTTTTCCATTTATTATTTTTCTGTGCACTTGTATATTGTCTTTATTATGTGGGATATGACCTCTGTGTCACTAGATCCTCCATGACTTTTATCATGAAAGGCTGGTGAATTTTGTCAAAGGCCTTTTCTACATCTAATGAGATGATCATGTAATTTATGTTCTTGATTCTGTTTATGTGGTGGATTTAATTTTATCTGTGTTTAACCATTGCTGAATCTCTAGAATGAGGCCACCTTGATTATGGTGGATAATCTTTATGATGTGTTCTTATATTTGGTTTGAAAATTTTTGCATACATGTTCACCAGAGAGATGGGCCTATAATTTTCTTTTTTTAATTGGGTCTTTGTCTGGTTTTGATATTAGAGTAATACTGACTTCATAGAAAGAATTTTGGAGTATTCCTTCCTTTTCTGTTTTATGGAATAATTTGAGGAGTATTCATATTAGGTCTTTGAAGTTTTCGTAGAATTCTGTGCCATATCCATCTGGTCCTGGGCACTTTTTATTTGGAGATTTTTAAAATCACTGCGTCTATCTCATTGATTGTTATGGGCCTATTTAGATTATTTATGTCATTTGATTTAACTTTTATAGGCCATTTATATCTAGATATTTATCTAGTTCTGTTAGATTTTCTAGTTAAGTGAAATATACATTTTTTTTAAAAGTATGTCCTTATGATTTTCTGAATTTCCTTAGAGTCTGTTGTGATGCTTCCCTTTTCATCTCTCAGATTATCAATTTGGGTCCACTCTCTCTTTCTTTTGGTTAATTTTGCTAAAAGTCTATCTTGTTAATCTTTCAAAGAACCAATCTTTGTTTCATTGAGTCTTTGTATTGTTTTCTTTGATTCTAGTTCATTAGTTTCAGCTTTGATTTTATCTTATCTCTTCTGGTATACTCTTTTTGGGAATTGTTTTTCCTTGGTTTACTAAGGCCTTCAGGTGGATCATTAATTTATTTATATGAGATGTTTTGAATTTTCTGGTCTAAGCACTTGATGACATAAACTATTGTCTTTAGATCTGCATTCATTGTATCCTATAGATCTTGGTATGTTGTGTTTCCATTTACTTCTAGGACTTTAAAAGTTTTGTCTTTCTGTCTTGATTCTTCTCTTAATCCAATTATCAGTCAGTAGTGTGCTTTTTAATTTTTATAAATTCATGTATTCATGTACTAGTCTCCATTTTTATTGTTATTGATATCTAGCTTTATTCCTGTCTACTCATAATACAGGATGATATTTCAATTTTCCTAAATCTGTAGAGAGTTTCTTTATTTCCTAATATGTGGTTACTTTTTTAGAAAGTTTCATGGGCTGCCGAGAAGAAAGTGTGTTTTTTGCTATTTGGATAGAATGTTTTGGAGATGTCTGTTAGGTCCATTTGATGTATGATTTCATTTAACTTGAGGATTTCTGTGTTTAGATTTTGTGTGGTTGGCCTGCCTTTTGGTTATAATAGGATACTGAAGTCACCCACCAACATTCTTTTGGAGTCAGTTTGTGATTTTTAGATTTAATAGAGTTTCTTTTATGAAATTGGCTGCCCTTCTTGGTGGTGAATATGTGTTTAGGATTGTAATATCTTCTTGGTGTATTTTTCCTTTAATGAGTATGACATGACTTTCCCCATCTCTTCTGATTAGTTTTGGTTTGAAATTTATTTGTTCAGGTATTTGTTCAGTTGGCTTAGAATACCTTTTTCCATCCTTTCTAAGGTGATGTTGATCATTGATGGTGAAGTGTGTTTCTTGGAGTCAGCAAATCCATGAATCATTTTTCTAATCTAATCAGTTAGTCTGTCCCTTTATACTAAGAAGTTGTGATCATTAATACTGAGTATTATTATTGAACAATGTTCATTAATTCCTGTTATGTTGGTGATGTACTGCTATTTTCCTAAATCCCTTATGGTTAGCTGATCTTAGATAATTTATTAGTGTTTAATCTTTTCAGACTGAAGCATTCCATTGAATATTCTCAGCAAAGCTGATTTTGCGAATATAAATCCTTTAAATCTGTTTTTATCATGGCAAGTTTTTCTTTCTCTCTTGATTACAACAGATAGTTTTGCTGAATATAGTCATCTAGTCTGTGAATCTGGGTTCTTTCATGACTTGCAGGACATTGGTACAAACTCTTCTGGCTTTGGTAGTCTCTATTGAAAATCAGCTTTTGATGGGCCTTCCTGTATATGTGACTTGATCTTTTTTTCTCACAACTTTCATATTTAGTTGTGAAATCTCATATTTAGCATTTTGATTGGTATATGATGTGAAGAGTTTCTTTTCTGGTCCTTTATACTTGATGTTCTGTAGATTTGGAAAGTTTTCTTCTATGATTTTATTTAAAATTTTTCTGTGCTTTGACCTGGGTTTCTTCTTCTTCTATACCTATGATTCAGAGGTTTGGTCTTTTTACAGTGTCCCAGAGGTCTTGCATATTCCATTCCTGGGTTATTTTACATTTGACATTTTCTGTGATAGAGCAATCAATTTCCCCAACCTTGTCTTCAAGATCTGATATTCTTTGTTACAGTTGATTATATTTTGTAAGCCAATCCTGAATGGACTAACTTGGAATGATGAGGTTTATCATGGTGGATGATGGTGACATCACAAAGTCAACCTGACCACTTTGTTTTGGTGGAGTGCATGAGTGTCAAGGAATTGTGTTGGAAGTCTTTCTAGAAATGAACAAGTTTTATAAATGCTTTATTCAGGAGTTTAAGTAGAATCTGTGATGTGGAAGATCATGGGAATAATTTTCCATATACACTAGCTTAACCATAGTATGTGAAGTTAGACTAATGTTCCCACAAATCCCTATAGAATCTTGTTATTATGCTTTTGATTTGCTATTGCTACAATTTTCATGGAATGCGTTCTTTGTTGTGACTGCTCATATTAACTGATAGACTTAAATTTGTATGTAAGCTACTTTTTACTTTAAGAATCAAGTTCTTGAACATACTGCATTCTCACAAATCTGATCAGTCTTCTATAGCACCACTTTTTAGAATTGACCAAAAGCATGGTAGGTGTGAGCCAAGTTCTTATTCCACTTGCTGAATAGTGAGAGTTGAACAAATGATGGACGATTGGGTATAGGAATTAAAAGAAGTGCTGGGGAGATGGCTCAGTTAGTAAATGCAAACATGAGGACCTGAGTTTGAGCTGTTGGAACTCATTTCAAAAACTGTGTGATGGGGTATAAACTGGTAATCCCAGCAATGCGGAGGCATGGATAGGCTCTCTGAGACTCCCTGGCCAGCAAATTTAGCCTAAGTGGTTAAGTTAGAACCAGTGAGAGACTGTCTCAAAAAACAAGTTAAAAGGTACTTGAGTAATTGGCCTAGTTACTTTCTATTGCTGTGATAAAACATGCCAAAACCAATTTGGGGAGGAAAAGGTTTATTTTCATCTTACTGTTCCAAGTGACAGTCCATTACTGAGGGAAGCCAAGGCAGGAACTTAAGCAGGCAGAACTCTGAAGGCAGGAACTGAAGTAATGCATTACCATGCAGTAATGCTGTTTACTGACTTGCTCCTCTGATCTGTGCCCAGCCTGCCTCCTCTGATCTGTGCCCAGGACCACCTGTTCAGAGTGGCACTATACACAGTGAGCTGGGCCCTCCCACATCACTCAGCTATCAAGAAACTGCCACACAGACAGACCCACAAGTCAGTCTGATAGAAGAATTTCCCCAATTGAGGTTCTCCCTTCCCAAATGTGTCAAGTTGACAACTGAAGCTATCCAGCATAGCACTAGTATGTGAAACTGTCTTCTGACCTCTTCGTGTATACACAGATGTACACACACACACACACACACACACACACACACACACACAAACATGTGCATACATAGAAAAATATTTACAAAGAGTTTCCTTATTGTCATGGAGGTAGTTATTAGTATTGAGATTTTACTTGTTTCTTAACATAGCCATCTGCTGATACAAAAATATATTATAACTACACTTGAGATAGCTGTATTCTTTTGGGATCCTGTCCAGTATATTATAGAAATTGTCGTATTATCTCTTGCTGAGATTTCAAACTACAAAGGAATTTGTGAAACTCAAATAGAGCTGCCTAGCGGTAGCAGAAATTTAGCTCCAATTTCTTTGTTAGCAACAAATTCTTTTCTAAAAAGGTAAACTTCTGTGGATTTATGTAAAGGAAAGTATGAAAAGCTAGGCATGGGGGTGCATGCCTTTAATCCCAGCACTTGGGAAGCAGAGGAAGGAAGACCTTTGTGAGATTGAGGTCAGCCTGGTCTATATAGCTAGTTCCAGGCCATCTATGGCTACAGGGAGACCCTGTCTCAAAAAGACAAAGAAGAAAGGAAGGAAAGGAGGGAGGGAGGAAGGAAAAATAGAAAAGTATGGCATCAGAATCTAAAACTAAATTTAAACATATGTAGATATATAATGAAGCCTTAATTTGCTCTGTACCTTCCTATTTGACTTAAAAAAAATATGAGGGCTAGAGAGATGGCTCAAAAATTAAAAGCCCTTGCCTCTCCTGCAGAGGACCTGCAACCTCCTGTAACTCCAGCTCCAGGGGCTCTGGTGCCCTCTTCTGGCCTCCTTAGGTATCCACATGCACATGTGCATATACATACAGACACAGACACACATACACACGATACAACCACACCAGACACACACACACACACACACACACACACACACACACACACACTAGATACAACCACACCAGACACACACACACACACACACACACACACATAAATAGTTTTTCTTTTCTTTTTTGAGATAGGGTCTCCCTGTAGCCCCAGCTGTCTTGGAACTCATTATGAAGACCAGGCTAGTCTCCATCTCACAGAGATTCACTTGCTTCTGCCTCCTGAGGGCTGGGATTAAAGGCATGCACTGCCATGCCCAGCTAAAATAGCCTTTTAAAATAAACATATCAAGTAAATAGTAGTTACTATTGAAAGAATTGTGATCTCCTGTCCTTAATTTGTTCTGATAAGGAAAATTAATATTAAGATGAAAGTATTCTTTGCATGTGATATTTTTTTAGTATCCTCTACTATTTCTGATTTGGCTAAATATATCCATGACTGACAAGAAAAATCATAAGAAATAACTGTGAAGAATGTCTGTCTCTTAACATTCGATACAATCTTTATTCATCTGTAGATTCAAATTAAGTGTTTAGAATACACAGTTGGAAACTGCAAATTGAACACATGAATATTCATGACACTGAAATTATTTTTCATGCCATGTGTGAACTTATATATGGAAAACAGACAGCAGCATAGTATCAAAGTGATGGAAGGGGATGGATGTCAAAACTAACAAATGAATAAGACTTCAGATTGAGTTTCCTTATCTGTAGAAAGAAGGTAACACTATAGCTAGCTGTTGTTCTAGTTTTATTCTGTTGCTGTGACAAACACCATGACCAAAAGCAACTTAGGGGATTAAAGGGTTTACTTTGCTTATAGTTCCAGGTCACAATCTATTACTGATGGGATTCAGGGCAGGAACTCAAGTAGGAACTTGGAGAAGAAACCAGGAAGGGATGATGTTTGCTATCTCACTCTGAAGCTTATGTTTAGCTAGCCTTATACAGCCTAAGACCATCTGCCTAGGGAATGGTGCTGCTCACAGTGGGATGGACCCCAATACATCAATTAACTATCATGACAGTCCCACACAGACATGGACAAAGACTAATCTGATCTGGAAAAGTTCTCAGTTGAAGTTTTCTTCACATTTCTGTAGGCTTTGTCAAGATGACAACTAAAGCTTACTAGGATAGCTAGTGTTTCAGATTGCTGAGCACCAAGACTACATGAATTTTGTGCAGAATAGTACATTGTATTTGTGGAACATACACTAGCATGGTTTTTGATAATTCTTATATGTTGAGTGATGATATTGTATGATACGAATCAGAAAATTTCAAAGAATTTAGTAAAAATAATTAATAAAAGAAGATGTAGCAAGATTCCATTAATTCATCCAATGTTAAAGTATTCAATTTGGATTTTCATAAGTCATGTTAGATACAGTTAAAGCCTGTAACAAGGAGAAAGGCGGTCAGGCTGGGGAGGTAGCTTAATGGTAAAGAGTCTGACACACAAGCAGGAGGACCTGAGTTTGATCCCCAGCATCTTCATAAAAGAAACAGTGTTCCAGACAGATGGATATTTATTCAGATGAACTTACAGTAGTGTTGACAGCACGACCCATGTAAGCTCAAGCCAGACAAAAGTACCAGCATAGAAGTGGCGATGTGGGTAAGAAACCTCCACTCTAGCTGAGGAACCATTGGCAACCAACAGCTGCTAGGAGGGGAAGAGTCAGTCAGTCTTCATTAAGGGTGTGACTGTATACCTGGGTAGATTAATCAGGCTCCGGTGGATGTACCCACACAGAAAGGCATTGGGGACACAAATTTGACTCAATAGGCCTTAAAAATATATATAATAGAGTACATGAAATCGAGCAGGGGGTGGACAGGGTGGCACAGATAAGGGATGGTATCTAAATATGATCAAATATATTTTATGAAATTTGCAAAAATAAAATAAATGCACAGACATCTAAAAGAAAGAAAATGGGTCATGGGAGTGTGTTTGTAATCCCAGTACTGAGGAGGTAAGGAGGTACTGAGGTGGGTGTGTGGGCTCACTGGTCAGCCAGTTTAGCCAAGTCAGTGAGCCTCCTGCCTCAGTGAGAGACCATGTCTCAAAAATCAAAATGAATGGCACCTGATGAATGACCCCCTCAGGCTGACCTCCTGCCTACATACAGATAGACAGACTCTCACACACATACACATACACACACACACACACATATACATGTGCATTTACACAGACACAAACACACACAAAGGAATAATGAGATATGCATGGCCAAGGAGAAAGGAGACCAGCTGCCCCCACACAGACTTCAGGTCACTGAGTTCATATTTACTCAAACATTTTCAACAAGACACTGTTGAAGCTGGATACTTCCATGTCAAAGGACTGTCATGAGCATTGCATGATATTTAAGATCATTGCAGACTGTCACCTACTACTTGCCAGGAACATCTTTTCATTATTACAACCCAGTATATTTGCAGACATTTTCCTAGTGCTTACCAGAGGGCAGTATTATCTCTTCTCCTTGTGGAGAAGCAACATTGTAAATAAATCACACAGGTAAGCATTGTCTTAAGCTTATCCTCAGAATCACTAATCCCCTGAGTCACAGCATATATATATTTTTAGCATTTTATTTATTATTTTCATTTTATGTGTATGCATATATTGCCTGCATGTAGGTAAGTACACCCGGCTGTGCAATGCCTGTGGAGGACAGAAGAGGTTGTCTGATCCCCTGGAACTGGAGTTACGGACAGTTGTTAGCTGCCAGCTGCCATGTGGGTGCTGGAATTGGAACCCGGGCCTTCTGCAAGAATAGCCAGTGTTCTTAACTGCTGAACCATCTCTCCAGCCCCCACAGCAGATAATTTTAAGAAAATACTCTGTATCCCAACAAATGTGAAAAATAACTAGGTGATGCCCAGATTTAAATTTCATAATTGTGGAATTTCTCAGGGCCTTTGCTCAAATGTGTTATATATATTAAAATTTGGGGTATAAATTATGATTTTTTGCCTTTTAAAATAGTACCCCCAGGAGAGGCCTCAAGGGGTAAAGCAATTGCTGTATAAGCATGCAGACCAAAGTTTGAATTCCCAGAGCCCATGTAGAAGTCAATGGGTCTGACTGCTCCCCTGTAATCACAGCACATGGAGGCAGGTGCAGGGAATTCCTGGAGTCAGCTGTCCAGCTGGACCAGCTGAATAGGTATATTCTGGGTTCAGTAGGAGACCCTGTGTCAATATAAGTTGGAGCGTGATTGAAGAAGACACATGATGCCAATCTTGGGCTGCCACACATTGCACATGCATGCACCCCTGGTTCAGATGTTCATGTGCACCTATACAGAAGTGTTCCCACATACTTGTGAACACATGTATACACATGTGCACATACTACACACATGCATGTACAACCCCCCAATTCGATCTGTTTTTGAACATATACTATAACTAGGCTACTAAGAAGCATGCCCTAAGAAATGGTGACACATATGCATAACATTTAAATACGCAATATAAAATATTTTAACTTTCTTCCCCCTTCACCTCAATGGGACTGGACTAGATGGTTTGATAAAGAGACATGTAGCAGTGTGAGGAGCCCAAGTTACTGGTAAAAAAGAAAGGCTGCTCCAAGAAAGCTAAGTCAGTCTCTCTCTCTCTCTCTCTCTCTCTCTCTCTCTCTCTCTCTCCTAAGTTACTGGTAAAAAAGAAAGGCTGCTCCAAGAAAGCTAAGTCTGTCTCTCTCTCTCTCTCTCTCTCTCTCTCTCCTCTCTGTGAGAGCATAGGTGTATATGGTTTCAGGTGTGCACACTCTCATGTGCAAGTATGTGTGTTGAAACCAGAGGACATCTCTGCTGTCATTCCTTAGTACCATCAATCTTGTTTTTTGAGATAGGGTCTCTCATTGGCTGAAACCTCACCAATTTGGCTAGGCTAGAGGACAGTGGGCCCCAGGAAGCAACTGGTCTCCACCTCTCCAGCACTGTGGTTATAGGGGTATGCCACCATGCCTGCATTTTTACGTGGGTTCTAGGGATCTGAACTCAGGTTCTCATACTTGCATGGCAAGAACTTGACTGACTGAGCTAAAACCCTACCTTTTATTTATGTTTTTTACCATTTTCCAGATGGTTAGCTGAAGCCTTAATAACTAATTCCAAGAATCTATAAAGTATTGATCACATACTGTTTGCCTTGGTAAAGCACTTAACTTCTATTTCCTATGGGGTGCAAATGACTTCCTATATTGGCAGAGAGAGGTAACACTTAATTGGATAACGTGCAAATGAATTCTTGTTGGAAGAAGATCACCTGAGGCTTATTCCTTCCAGCCATTAAATGATTTTTAGCATATTCAAAATTGTAAAATGGAATTTTACCTTTGCTTTCTAGCTTGAATGTGATTCCTGTTCTAACACAATGGATATTTAGAATGGGTATAAACTTTGCTTTCATTCTTTCCATTCAGATGTTTTCCCAAATACAAAGAACACTGAAACACAGTGACTCAGACATCAAATATTCATTCATGTTCTCTGCAGTGGCATTATATTTTTACATTTTGGGGTAGACATTTTTGGCATTCTTGTAAAGAAGAATCTTCCAGGAAATAATTCTTTCTCACACTTAGAAATAATGTTATGTGTGGGCTGGAAAGATGACTCAGTGGGTAAAGGTATAAACCTGAAGTCTTGAGGACCCACATAGTGTATGGAGAAAACTGACTCCTGCAAATTGTCCCCTGATTTACACACACACACACACACACACACACACACACAATTAAATGTAAAGATTAAAAAGGAATTCCACTGTCACACACCATGTGTGTGTGTGTGTGTGTGTGTGTGTGTGTGTGTTTGTGTAAAAGAATGGTATTAGAATTGCATATTAGGAAGCCACATGTCATTCTACCCCTGAGAAGGAAATTCTTTGTAAATGCCTTACAGAAAAATGGTCCTGAAGTTGTAAAACACAGGTAAGAAACAAAGCTAAAACCCCAAGTGGTATCAGGCTCTGACTCACAGAGTCAGGGATTTTCCTTCCATGTGTCTTAGATCTCAGGATCTTATTATCCAGCCTTCTCAAAAGTTAGCATGCCTCTTTCCTCATGGGGTTAATGGATGTAGACTAAGGAGATGCAGATATTAAAAGGCTTGGTTCTGATGTAATCATAGACCTCCACTGGGGGGAATCTTAATTGGCAACATGCAAATTTGCTCTGCATGAATTCTTAACCGTGGACACAGTATAAAATAAGAACTATGATTTGTTCAAATCCTTTCAAGAGATAAAGAGGCTGTCTCTGGGGGAATTAGCATGTGTAGCAAACAAAGAGGGGGTTGAATGCTCTGTAATATCAATAAAAACTCTTGAGAGCAAAACGTCCTGCTCTGCCAACTCAGTAACAGCATGTGGACCCTTCCCCACAGACACAGGAGACCAGGCTAGTGAGCTGTCCATTGCTTCTCCTCCTGTCAAGCCTTGTGCTCAATTTCTAAATCATCTCTGTGTTCTCAGGAAAGTGTAAACCCCAGGTTTCCCCCTGAAAGCCATCAATGTCACTCTCCCAATTACTCACTGGGGGTTGTTAAGAGTCAGTCAATTCCAATCCCCTACCAGGATAAGAGTCTGGTCTCTAGGCTACATGCTGTACCCAGCACAGAGGAGAATGAAGTGGGGCACTGACTCATGCTCTAATGCTGATGTCATCCCTGGACACTGCTAAGACTTACAAAAGGAATTAGTTACTATAGACCACTCACCCTGCTTTAACAAATAGTGGCATGTTCAGTCTTCATGGCTCTGAAGCCCCTCAGGAAGTGGCATCATTGCATTCTAAGCATTTGCTCAGCCGTGCAAGGGACTAGCAAAATGAGTACAGGTATCTGAATTTTCTGAACCAAAAGGTCCCTAAGGTTCTCATCATATCTGAACCATAGGACCAGTAAGTGTACAGTTTATTTGGGTGACTTGTATGTAATCTCCATGCCTGATTGCTTAGGGGGTACCTAGAGTTTGAACTCAGGTTATCTAGGACTAAAAAAGAATGATTCTGCCCATATTATTTGTTTTTCTTTGTCTTTTTAAAAATTGAAACATGATCTCTAGGAGCCCCAGATATCCTGAAACTTACTATGTAGACCAGGCTGGCCTCAATCTCACAGAAATTTGCCTCTGCCTCCTGGATGCTGGTTGATATTCTTTTTTAAAGGTCCATGCTAATCCCTCAGCGTTTAGTTTATGGGTGTGTGACTTTTCCTCGGGAAACATGAACATAAGTCTCTTCACCTCAGATGGGGCACCAACTACAGCCTAAAAAACTATTCCAAGTCTAGCTTAGTGAGCCAGTGAGTTTATTGGGATTGCTTATAGGGCATGGGTGAGAGGTTTGCTACAGGAGCATCAGGGAGAGGTTACTTACAGGAGCATGGATGACGGGTGACCTATAGGAGCATGGGTGAGCCCCTGGGAGCATGATATAGGCTCATAGATGGAGGAGTTACCTACAGGAGCATGGGTGGATGAGGGGTTATTCACAGGAGCATGTGCAACCCAAGGCCAGGTGCATCACTGAAAAGCCTACCCCAGCATGGGTGACAAATCAGCAAAGCTTCAGTCCCAGAACTTCTTGAATTTTGCAGGGAGTTCAGCTCCGAGAAAGTCCCTTCCCCCAGCAGTTGCTCCTTTTAGAACCTCTGTTTCCTTTATTTCCCAAGTCTTATAATTCTGCCTCTTCCCCCTAGGAGGGAATGTTGTAATTTGGAGGAAATAGCTACACAGCAGTTATGTTTAGCCTTAAAAATGTAAAATTAACTGTTAAAATCCTATATATAGGAAGCCAAAAGATGGATCCACAGTTAGGAGTACTTGCCTCTGTTACAGAAGACCTGTGTTCAGTTCTCAGCACCCACTTGGCAGCTAACGATTGTCTGTAATTCCAGCTTCAGGGGATCCAGTGACCTCCTCTGGCTTCTATGGGCACTAAGCTTGCATGCCGTTTGTATACATACACGTAGGCAAGCATTCATATACATAAACTACAAGCAAATACACGTTTTTTACAAAATCTTATGTAGAGAAGGCAGAGGAGAAAGGTTAATCAGGAAAATGTTTGCCATGAAAGCATGGGGACCTGTGTTTGATCCCCAGAACTGGTGTGAAAAGCCAGGTGCAGTGGTACACACTTGTAATCCTAGTGCTAGGGAGGCAGAGATGGGCAGATCCCTGGGGCTTACTTACAAACCTATAAACCAGCCTAGCCTATTTGGTGAGCTCCCAGCCAATGAGAAACTCTGTCTCAGAAAATGAGGATGGTTTCCTAAAGATTGATCTCTGATCTCTGCAAACACACACACACACACACACACACACACACACACACACACCTACCCCTTCATGTGCATTCCCTTATACATTTACTACTCACCCATATACATATACACACAAATATATACATACATGCAAACACCACACTCGCACACCTGTGAGTTTTATCATTTCTATTTCAAAATTCCAAATCTTGACTATAAAAATTCACATGTATTTATCAAGACTATCCCAGCAGTGCTGGGAGAGGAATCTGTAAAAATACATTTTAGAAATCTCTGGGATCAAAGGTGACTTTCTTGATGAGTTGGGAATTTTGTTCTTAAACAGGACAATATTTGTGGAGTAAGGACAGGTGGGAAGGTAGTTTTTAGATGGGTTGATTATGAATTGCCTTTAAGATTTTAGGGCTTGACGGTTCATGCCTTTCTTTAATCTTAGCCCTTGGGAGATAGAGGTAGACAGGTCTCTGTGTGAGATGTAGGCCAGCATAGTCTACATAGTGAATTCCTGGCCAGCTGGGACTATAAGGAGACCCTATCTCAAAAAAGGAAAATAGATGTTTTGGCTTAGACTGGAGAGGTGGCTTGGTGGTTAAGAGCTTACCACCTTAGTGATTAAGAGCGTGTGACACAGAAACATAAATACAAATCTTTAAAAATATTTTATTAAAATTTAAAGCATTTCTTACAGTGTATTTTGATTAATTTCAGACCCCTTCCCCCAACCTTTACTCCCTCCACCCAATTTTCTTAAAGTATTTTAGGGCTTAATTGTACTGAGGATGATGACAAAAGTCAGATCTCATTCTTATATTTAATCCAATGGAACTTAGTATAGATAGTTACTAGATTAACCTACAGAAGTGTATACGTGCTCTCCACGTAACTATAAAACAGAAACACGTTAAAGATGGTGTCGCAGGAATTCCCTCTGGGTCTCCTGTGCTATCAGACAAACCATATATTTTATGTGCATTTATTAACTTACAAAGGAATGATAACCCAGTGCCCAGCCCCACGCCTCTGGCTGTGGGGCTCAGAGCCCACTGTATCAGACCACGCCACAACTACCATAGTCCCAGCTAGCATGCGCTCACGCCTCAGGGGCCAGTGATCTTGCCCCAGGTCCACAAGAGTCAGTCCATTCTGTTCTTCAGCTGCGCGTTCCCCACACCAACTTCTGTCCCAAGACAGCAGCCCCTTCGTAGTAGTCCATGCTTCCCAGCAGGCCCCGCCCCTTGGAGGAACTAGCCAATTGGGAGACAGATGGATTCATGATCCCCACAGAAAGCTTGAATTGAAAAATGTTGCAGAGGAAGGCCTACAATGATTTAAAAGCTGTACCTAGGGAATGGGGAGATGACTCAGTGGGAAAACTGCTTGCTACCTATCCTAGTTTCCTATTTGGTGCTGTGGTAAAACTGACCAAAAGAACCTTAGGGGAAGAAGGGATTTATTTCGCTCACACTTCTGTGTAACCATGAGGTCCTGCGTTTGATCTCCAGAACCTCTAATGAGCGTCGTGTGCACTTGTAATCCTAGCACTGGGGAGGTAGAGAATGGCGAATCCCTGATTCACACTGGCCAGACAGCCTACTCTATTTGGCAAGTTCCAGGACAGTGAGAGACCCTGTCTTAAAGAACAAGATGGGTGGTATCTGAGGAATAACAGTTGAGGTTGTAGTCTAGCCTCACTGTGTACACACGTGTATGTGTACATGCACACCCAGGTGCACCTGCATACACATATACATACACCCAGAAAAAATTAATACTTCTAGCCCGAGCAGGTGTACATTCTTCAAGAAATACTCTTTTTTTTTTTCTTTTATAGGCTGGTGCAGCAGGTTTATTTTCACAGACGCAGGAGCCCAGTTACAGTGTGTTACCACAGACTTGGTCTAGGGCAGTCAGCTTATTTTTTTTAACTTTAAAAAAATTATTGAGAATTTCATACATGCATATAAGGTGTTTTGATGAAATCCATGCCCACCTCATCCCCTCTAACCTCTTGCATATCTCCCCATCACCTTTTTCCTAAACATCTTTGTGTACTCTTTTTTTTTAATGGGGCTTTTTGCTACTCTTAACATCCCCCCGCCCCAAAGAGGTAACCCTAGAATCTTTTAGGGATTAGATAAGAGCTCCAAAATATTTTTGACATTTTTGGCCTTTGGAACAGAGTATGTTGTTAAGAGGCCCAAGGAAATTTTGATTTTTAGCCAAGAAACTGGCTGCTTTTCTTCGGGGTCTTTTTACCCTGACTGCCTAGCCAATTCCTACCTCCTATTCTTATCACACCATCCTCTGAGGAAGTTACCCAAATTGCTGAAGGGAGTCAGGATGCAGACCATTATGGCTTCTTCCATGCTGAAGAATGCATGGGGAAAGGGATGCAGGGTGAGGCAGTTGGGGTACCCCTTCAGTGGATCTATCTAAAAGACTCCCAAATTGTATAACTCTTAACTGTAGGGAGAAAAAAATTCCTTGACTAGTGCCTAGGAGATGTACAGCAGAAGTAAAGGCAAGAGTAGTTAGCATTACAAGTTCTAGACAGGGAACCAGAAAAAAGTCAGAACAGGGCAAATTTCAAATGTTCATATCAGAGTCCATTGGAATTTCTTGATGAGAGCTTCCAAAAGCATCCCTCTATTGGATTCCTCCTCATTTTTCTTTTGTCTGCCAAGGCTAGATTTGAGGGTGATGGATTCAGGATTTATTTTCATACACTTTGATAGCTGTGTCAGTTTCCTCACAAAGGCTTCTGGATACGTGGAGAAAATAAATTTAGCCATCATTTTAGAATAATAGTGGGTTGTCTCCCTTAGCTACAAGTGGGTACTACAGTATTGCAGACAGAGATTTGAAGTCTTACATCTGAGCAGCACTTTCTGACTAGAAACAAAATCATCAATGAGAAATAATTGTCTAAATAACATTTTATATGGACTTAAGTCTAATGTCTTGGAAGTCTAATCCCTTGAACTCTTAAAGAAATATACTGATGACTTTAATCATTGGTTATACTTTCCTTTTGGGTGTTTAAGACCACACAGCTCAAATAAACCAATTTATTTTTACTCTTGAGCTCCTTTGAGGATCTAGGATCTGTTCCTCAGGGGTCATATGGGCTTGGGAGGAGCCCCTGGCTCCTTTCTTTTACCAGTTCCCTCTATATGATGGTAAGTCAAAGGTCCTGCTTGACCATGGCTGGCTTCACTTGGAAGCATGGAGGAAATGTTTCCTCTGTGTTGACCCTCCTCTTTGTAGACTGGACACTGGTTTAAGTCCATCTTGTGGGGTCTCCATGGCCTCCCTGAACAAGAGAACAGGTGACTCACCACAGTTACATTTTGAGAGATGCTCCTTAGTCCCCTGGAACTTAGTCGACTTTAGAGGGCAAGGAGCAAAAACTGTCCTTTAAGTCCCTCTGACCAGATTAGTATAGGCTTTAAAGTATGGCCTTTAAACATCCACCCAATGACATTAGTTCCACCAGTCTGATACTTTTAATTACCATGTGCTATATAGATAAAGTTTGGGAAAAAAACAAATGTTCTCAGATAAACTTGACTAGACATATATTTTGTTCCTTAGACTAGTTGACTAAACTATGACATTAAAAATTTTAAGATTATGTGTATATTATTTTTCTTTCATCCTTTATATATCATAACTTTTAAAGTACCCAAACTCCCAAATAAGCAGGATTTTGGGGTGAGGGGGCTTCACCCAGAGAAATGTGTCACTAGTTTTTTAAAAAAATTGGCTTGCTGTGCCCTTGTTATTTTTAGACCTACGTTTATCTCAACAGCTAGGCACCTAATGTTATTTATCCAAAATGAAAATAAAAAGCCTCAAGCAAAAGGCGTCTTGTAGATTTATTTGGGATAATAAGGATCATACATTCCCTACACAGTAGAGAGGAAAACTCTAGCAGGCAATAGTGTGGTGGGCTCCTTGGTGTGCAGGTGACAACGTCTTAAATATGCATAGTGTAAGAGATGAGAAAATGATTTTTATTAGTTTAGAAAGGTAAGCAAAACAGGTCATTAATAATGGTAGCCTGTTTAATTTTAGTGTAAACTTCACTACTTGTTATTTCATGAATATATAATGGGTTTTTAAAAAAGAGTGTTATGCTATAACTACATATTCCTATATATGGCTAACTGAACTTGAAAGAGTAACTTGTGTCAGAGAGTGATTGGGAGGGTTGTGTTCAGAGACACTCATCTATCTGTGTGCCTGTGGGGGTCATAGACAATGGGTCTTCCTCAGTTGCTCCCACTTTGTTTCTTGAGACAGGGTCTCTCACTGAACCTGGAGTTTGCTCCCTACTTTTCTATATCCTACTGTGCTGGTTTTTATTAACTTGACACAAAATAGAGACAACTGAGGAGACTATCGATTGAGGAATTTCTTCCATCAGATTGACCTATGGGCATGTTCATGGGGGCATTTCCCTCATTTCTGATTGATATAGGAGAGCCCAGGCAAATGTAGGTGGTGCTATCCCTAGGCAAGTATGTTTGGGCCATATAAGAAAGGTAGCTGAGCAAGTTGATGCCATGCTGGAATTCCAAACATGGAATTTGGAGTAACCTGAATCTGTGTTCTTGGACCATGCTCATTCATATTTGACTTCATAATAAACGATCTCTTATTGCCTTTGAGGTGAGACCTGTCCTTTTGGCACTGACAGTGATGTGTGATTACAAAGTGAGGTATACACTTTCAAAATAGTTAGAGCTGGCTAGTTAGATTGGGATGCTTACCAAGCTTTCAATGTCATTAGTGATGTACATGCCCCCAAGAATGGTTGTTTCACTATGCCACCATTCCACATGCCTTTCAAAGTCCAAACATTAATTGAATTTTCAGGTATGCCGTGTCTCTATACAGCACTGTACATCATAACAAAAGCTATAGCCTGTATCAGAAATAATTAAACATGTATTTGTATTCCCTTTCTACCATCTTCTTCTATTGATCTACTAATTGTGATATTGAACAGTTGTATGACTAGAAACCATTTTGAGTTTGAAATCAAAAGAATATTATAGGTTATACAAAATCCATGATTGAGCTAGTCATGCCTATTGATTGAGCTCAGTCAATAAAGTGCTTGTCACATAAGTATGGACGAGTTCAGATCCCCAGAACCCATATAAAAGCCAGCTAAATCAGCAACCCCAGTGATGGAGAGGTGGAAGTAGGTGAACCTCTGGAGCTCATAGCTCACCATTCTAGAAGAATCGATGAGTTTCAGGTTCAGTGAGAGACCCATCTCAAAAAATAAAGTGGAGAGAAAGAGAAGAAGATGCCTGGTGTTGAATTCTGGCATCTGTACACAGACACAGACCACAGACACAGACACACAGACACAGACACACACACAAGTGCAAACCTTTTTTAAAGAGCCAATCTATATGATTATTGTTGTTGTTGTTGTTGTTATTATTATTATTAATTGCCAGTCATCTGGGTGGATCAACAGAAGGGCTAAGTGATGATCCAAAGAGATATTTAGACTCTCTGAGTGTTGGAAGTGCCACTTTCCTATCTTTAAAAAAACTCTTTGCATGCACCTCATTTGCTTTAAGTTCTAACTCCCCAGCTGACTCTTAGACCAACTTTCCAGAGGCAGCAAAATAGCACGATGGCAGATGGTGGGCACCAGAGTGAGGTCAGAGTCTGTGGCTACTTTCAAAAGGTTTTCCAGGAAACCATTTTATCTAATAATGTTAAGTTTGAATAGGAGTTATGAGCACAGTATGGTACAACAAAAAGTCAGTTGTACAGTATTAAGAAGGGAGCAGCAGTCACTTTGGGGTTATGGTCCCTATTAAGGGAAACTACGCTATCTGGTATTGATGCTTCAGTGTTCTTTAGAAATTAACTGGCTAACTGAAGACCTAGTGTGTTTTAACCAAGATTTAGTTACTTATATTGTTTGACTCTGCTGTTTCTTTGCATTAAAAATAGAAATGTGAATGAGGGGCTGTAGCTGTGGTTCAGTTGATACACAGACTTCCTAGCATATACAAAGCCCTGGGTTCCATCCTCAGCACCACATTAATCAGCTCTATGCTCATCATTCCAGCAGTTAGGAGGTGAAGGCAGGAGAATCAGTAATTCAAGATCACCCTCAGCTACATAGTGAGTTTGAGGCCATTCTAGGCTACGTAAGAGCCTGTCTTAAGGAGGAAGAGGAAGAGGAAGAGGAGGAGGGGGGAGGGGGAAGAGGAAAGGGAGGAAGAGGAAAAGGATGAGGGAAAGAAGCTAAAAAAGAGGAGGAGGAGGAGAAAGAGGAGGAGGGAAAAGAAAGAAGAAGGAAAGAAGAAACATTAATGGGGTCAGTTGTAGATAGTAAATGATAAGTTCTTGCAGTCATAAATGAGTGAACCTTTCCATACTTGGATGAGACATAAACTTAATAGGATGTTTATTTTAGGGAACATTTGCTCTCAAGATGATAAAAATGTAACCGAAGTCATGCCTGTCTGAAACATGTTTCGTCTTCTTTACTGCTTGAAGTTCTCATTCTCAGAATAAAGGAAATTGGTAGCATGCCTGTTGAGCAAGCAAACATTGTCAGCACCTGCCCTTACTTTTCTGTTATATCAGAAGATGGCCAGCATAGGGTCGAATGCAACAGATGTTCAGCTAACTTATAAAAATAGACTCCTTTTTCTGAAAAGGAAATTGAGAATTTTATGTGATTGTTTTACTTGTTAGATTATATCAGGGGTATTTATTTCTGTTGTGATTAAAGGGCACTATAAATCAGCAAGTGTCCACAAGACCAGCAACACAAATGGTGTCAATGTTGAAAACAGATTTAATAGTGCTGCAGTGAATGAAAGATGACTCAGTGCATGGACAGAGGATTGAGGGGGTACACCTGGTGTCCTAGTTTGTTCTTCATTGCCGTGACAAAATACTCTGACCTCTACCAACTTGGGGAGGAAAGGGTTTATTCAGCTTACATCTCCCAGGTCACAGTTCATCAGGGAGCCCAAGGTAGGAACTCAGGGCAGGAACCTGGAAGCAGGAGCTGGAGCACAGGCCATGGAGGAATGCTGCTTACTGGCTTGCTACCCTGGCCCCTGCTTAGCTTGCTTTCTTATGCAACACAGGCCCACCTGACCATGGATGGCACTACCCACAGTGGGCTGGGCCTTCCCATATCACTCAACAATCAAGAAGGTGCCCCATGGACATGGCCACAGGCCAGTCCAATAGAGGCAATTCCCCGATTGAGGCTCCCTCAACCCATGTGTGTCAAGTTGACACTAAAGCTATCCAGCACACCTGTTAATTATTTAAAAGTGAGACAGATTGTTTTGTGAAAAGGGATTAGAATCATCCTAAGATATTCCAGAGGCCAGAACTTGCAACCAGGTGTCCTTTTGTGAGAGTCTGTTTTCTGCTACTATATGGAAAAAGACCAGCTCTCAATTCTGGAGTTGGAATGGAAGGATTTGTTTCATTTTCTGTGGCACTAAGGATCCAACTCAGGGGTTCCCACATGGTAAATAAGTATTCTACCAATTCTGGAGACTGGAAGAACAATATCAGGTAGATGTATCTTGCCAAGAGTGTAATGCTGTGCCAAAACTTGGTGCATGGGGCTACAGAAATGGCCCAATAGTTAAGAATGCTTTCTGCTCTTGTAGAGGACCCAAGTTTGTTTCCCACCACCATGCTGAGTGGCTCACAACTGCCTGTAATTCCAGTTCTAGGGCAATTCAATGCCCTCTTCTGGTCTCTACAAGCACTGCACTCATATACACATATAAACATGCACATAATTAAAAGTTGAAAAAAAACTTGTTGTAAAAAGACTATAGGATGTATATGCATAAAAGAGGAGATGGGAGGTGGCCTTGTTTTTTCACATCTAGTTCTTTGATAACTTGTAATCATTCCCTCCAGGGAGAATTAACCCACTTTCAAGACAAAGGCAGTCATCTCAACATCCATTACAATCTCTGGACCTCTCAACACTGTTATACTGGGGATCAATTTGTCATGAGTTACTTCTGTGTGTGTGCATGTTCAAGTGTGCCTATGCATATGGGTGTGTGTGACTATGCACACACATACACACATGTGTATGGGTGCACATGGAAGCCTGTGGATAACCTCAGCTGTTGTTCCTCAGGCACCATTCACCTTGTTTCTTGAGACAGGATGTCTCACCAGCCTGGTGCTCACCAAGTAGGCTAGGTTGACTGGCCAATGAGCCCCAGGAATCTATCTCTGCCTCCCCAGTGCTGGGATTACAAATGCCTATCACTGAGGGAATCAAGGTTATGTTTAGACAACATGGCTAATGCTAGACATCCAGAGGGCTATGAGTCAGCACAAATGGCTCATACCATATGTCCAGGGACCCCAAAAGTAAACAGTGATATAACACATAACAACTTTTGGCAAGAATCCACCCTTGTGTATCCTATAAAAAGTCCTTGGGACCAAGGACACATGTACTTTGCCCAGTGGCTGCTGCCCAGCAGCTTGTGTACCCTTGCCCAGAGAAAATAAAGCGTGTTGCATTTGCCAGCAAATCCACAACTTTTCTTTAATCTCCTGGCTCCTTGTGACCCTCCCTCCCTAACGTTTGAACCCAGCCTCCAGAGCCACAGTCTCTGGCTTTTGCCGTCACATGGGTGCTGGGGATTGGACTCAAGTCCTCCTGCTTGTAAGGCAAGCACTATACTGACCAGGCCATTTCTCTAGTCTGTAACATGAATTTTGAAAGGAAGAAACCATAGAATTAAGTTATAACCTGACAATAGGATATGAGCTGGGATTACTAACACTAACATTCACTATGAGGAGGGGATTCTTGAGACAGTGAGTTCTGCCCTTGTGTAATTGTCAAAGTAAGACTTTGGTGACCTTCCAGATACAGCATAAAGGGAATCCAGGTGCTCCTTCATGCTGGATGTACCAAAACCAAAACCTGTCTTTCTAGCTGGAGAGATGGCTCAATGGTTAATAGCACTGGCTATTCTCCCAGAGATCTGAGTTCAGTTCACAGCATCCACATTGGGTGGCTTACGACTGCCTGAACTAGAGATCTAAGACATCCAATTCCATCTTCTGGCCTCTGTGGGTACCTGCACGTATATGTGTGTATGTGACAGACCAGACAGACAGACAGATAGACACACATACATAAATAATAAAAATACATTGTAAACCTTTTACTACCTGGCCTATTTCTTTGAGATGGTCTCTCATTACCCGAAGCTAACAGATTCTGCTATATGCTGAGCAGCAAACTCCAAGAATCCTCCTGTCTCTGAATTCCTGATGCTGGTATTGTAGGCACTCACTGCTGTGCCTGGGTTTTTATTTAATGCAGGATCTGGAGATGATCTCAGGTCCTCATGCTTACACTGTAAGCACTTTCCTAATTGAGCCATCTCACCAGACTTGTACCACCCCTTTGGAAGAATTTAATCTAAGGACAATTGCTTATGTTCTCCTTCAGCCTCCACTTCTTTTCCAAAGGCAGCAATGAGAATATTTCTATCTTTCCTCATACAACTTATTTATCTGACTTCACTTAATCAGGGCCATCGATGGATATATTCATTTGTCAATTTTCTTCTCCTGTTGTTATGGTGGTGGTGATGGCTGTAGTGTTCAGGATCAAACCCAGGGCTTGATACATACTAGCCAAGCTCTTTCCCCACCAAGCTACACCCTAGCCCTTCAGTGCCCCTTTTAGCTCGTGTGACTCTAATATAAACATACCATTTTATTGTGACCAGAGTCCAAGTCCAGTTTTAGTCACCCTGTGAGAGAACCTTGTTATTCTAACTTTATGATTTTTCCCTCAGTGGTACTAATTGGTAATAACCTTTAGGCAAAATACCTAAAATTCCAACTTTGCATCATGCATATCCAATTAATCTCTTGTGAACTGCAAGAATATAAATCATTATTTCAAAAAAGTGCCAGGGGTGTTTTAAATTTGGAAAAATCCATTGCCATTCCTAATCTTCCTTGTAAATTGCATGGTCCTTTTAAAATTTTTTTCAGATCTTCATTTTTCCAATGCCAAGGCCTTATTTTGTGGGTAAGAATTTACATCGGAATTAATAATTACAAGTAAATTAGAGCATTCTACACATTGGTAGAAATTGCTTTGGAAAATTTCTCTGACCTTCTGGGGAAAAAAATGAGTCAGTTTTAGAATGTCACTAAAGTGAACTATTAGTAACGGAGCATTCACTGGCCCAATGTTAAGGAATTCTGGGAAGATTGGTGCTGAGAGACAAAGCTCGAGCTGAAGAGAATTGAACCAGTGGTTGTTATGTTGAAGCAGAGAATAGAGCTGGACATTTGTATATATATGCTTTCAAACTTCACTTTTAAATTCTCCCAATTTCCACCATCTGGGTATGAACATTTTACAAAAGAAGATAGGTCTAGAAAAAGTGATGAGTTTCAGATCGTTCTTTTCAGAGATCAGATTCTATTACCCCTTCCTCCTTCTCTTCCCCCCATACTCTGCACTTGGCCCAAATCTCTGGAAGTTTATTTCTGTCCCGTTTATTGCATTATGGAGAGAGTTCCTTTCTTTCTGATTCAGTTCTAAATCACTCAGTGCTAAGTCATGTTCCCAGGCAGCTTAAAAGCCAGACTGTTTTCTTAGTTCTCCTAATTAGAAAGTTCACGTTATCCATTACCATCAATGTTGTATAACAGCTAGATATGCTACATGAAGCATGCCTTTGGGGTCCAGAGATGGCCCAGTGGTTAGGCATTTGCTACTCTATCATGAGGACCTGAGTTCAGTTCCCAGCACCCACATTAGGCTACTCACAACCTCCTGAAGCGCCACCTCCAAGGAATCCATACCCTTTTCTGGCCTCATAATGGATCTGTATTCATGTGCACATACACTCACACCCTCCCCACACACAAATAACATTTTTAAAGACTTGCCTTTGTCTTCGTCATGGTGGTGAAAACCATGAGGTAAATACAGTATAGATTATTTTTTCCTGGAAAACAGTTCTAGAAAACTGTTGAAGTATTAACTGGTGCTGTTGTCAGGGATGGATGTGCTAATATTTTTATAGAGAAGACTTGAGCTAAGTTTGGGTGAAAGTAAGAAGCTGATCTCATTCTCAGCAAGAAGCACACAGAGGGAGGTCAGTTAGGTTGGTTTGGGAAGATTTGGGTAACTAGGCTTTTGTGTGAGTGTGTGTTTAAAAGTGAGTATATATGTGTATTCCCGTGCATATGCATGCACAGGGTCGAGGCCCAAGGTCGAAGTCTGGTGCCTTAGTCAATTGATCTCCACCTTATTTTCTTGAGACACGGTCTCTCTTTAGCCTAGAGCTCTTCAGGACTAAGCTGAATAGCCAGTGACCTCCAGGGATCTGTCTGTCTCTACCTTCCCAGCACTGGGAAGCACCTTCCCAGCACCTACCATCACAGTTGGCTTTTTGCATGAGTTCTGGGGCTCTAACTCGGGTCCAACAAGCACTTTACTGACTGAGCCATCTCCTCAGCCCTCTAACCAGGGTTTTGACAACCATATATAAGGTAGAGGTTGTCTGGTACTTCTGGGCTAATGAAATCTTTTTTTAAGCTCATACAGTTAGGCATACATTCCACAGTGGGCTGGGAATGGCATGCTATAGATAGAAAAGTAATGGATGTCCTTACAGTCAGAAGAGAATTTTGAATCAATGTCTACATGTGTTGATGGACTAACCACTAAATGCTCATAGTTTCAGGCTGTCTGGGAGGTTTCCTGCTTCTCATCTGAGCAATCCAAGGCAGCAAGTGTGCACACTTCCTTACAAAAACTTTCTCATGGGATCATAGAGAACTGAGGCTACAGCAATGTTAAAAAGTGAAAATGCCCCTCATGCCTCCCTTTAAGAATAGAAAATAGAGTTCTGTTAACATGAAGCCAAAAACTGGCTTGTGTGTATGTGTGTCTGCGTATGTGTTTTTCATGCATATGTGTTAACATGTGTTTGCAGGTGTGCTTGCCTGTATGTGCATGCATGTGTGGAGGCCAGAGGTTGACTTTGTTATCTTCCTCTATTGCTCTCCAACTTATATTTTTGAGGCAGGGTCTCTCATTGAACTTGGATTTAACCATCTGGCTAAACTAACTGGTCAGCAAGTCCCAGGGATTCTCCTGCCTCTACCTTACCTGTACTGAGATTACATGTTCTTATCCCATCCTGGACTTTTTATATTGGTACTGGAGATCTAAACTCAGGTCCTCATGCTTATGTAGTAACTGGACTGAGCCATCTTCTCTGCTCCAGAGACTTGTTCTTTAAATGCTTGTCTTCTAAACCCAGCCTAATAACCATACTGTTTCTTGTGATATCCCATTCACAGTGTTCAGAGATTTTCCTCACTGGAAGAAAGAATTGCCAGGAAACACCATGGCCACCTGCCATCTCTGCATTTGATGGCATTGACAAAGCCAGGGCTCTTTGATGTCAACATCAAACATTCATAACTTGACCCACACCTACTACTTTTTCTCATTAGCTATGATAGGCTTGTCATTAATTTATATAAGCCATTTAAAACCTATTTATATTTCTAACTTTTACCTCAGGTTAGGTAATGAGTTTCATCAACTTAATCCCTTCTCTGTGGGGTAGAGCATCCTTGTAGTCATTATAAACACGGACAAGCTAGATGCTCTGACCCCTCAATTAGACAAGTTAGAGTTTAGTGGGTAATTTCAGGTCTACCCTTTTTATGTTGTTTACAGTCATGTATAGCACTCACTTTGCTTCTTGAGAAGCACTTAGAGAAAAGCTACAGGAGTAACATCGGGCTCACTCCTTTTTATTTTATCTTTGAAAGCATTGTATATATTCGAATGTTACTGTGTTTTCATTACATTTATTTATTTTGTGGGGATGTGTTTGGTGTGTGTGTGTGTGTGTGTGTGTGTGTGGCAGGGCACATGTGTGTGGAGATCAGAGGACAAGTTTTGGAAGTCAGTTTTCTCTTCCACTATGTGGGTCCCAGGGATGAAACTCAAGTCCTCTAGTCATCAGGCTGTTGGTAGGCACCGTTATTCAGTGAGCCCTCTCACTGGGCAAATTACAGTTTCAAGTCTGCTGCTTTGTAACTTTGGAGAAGTCATTTGGTTATGGGATCCTTCATGGGAAAGCAAAGAATTATGAAGAGATTCAGCTCCTAGTTTTGAATTTGTGGATAGCTGAAGACACAGGAACTGTGGGGTTCACATTGAAGTCTACAGAAATAAAATTAAATAACCACTTAAAAATCATACATAGGGACCAGGCATGGTAGCACATGCCTTTAATCCAAGCACTTGGGAGGCAGAGGCAGGCAGATTTTTATGAGAACAAGGCCAGCTAACTGGTCTACATAGTGAGTTCCAGGTCAACTGGGGCTATAGGGAGACCCTGTCTCATAAAGACCAAAAAAAAAAGTTTAAAACTAGGAACTGGAGAGATGGGTCAGTGGTTGAGTGTAGACTGCTCTTCCAGGGGACAAGAGTTTGATTCCCAGCACCCACATTGGGTAGCACACATCTGCATCTAACTCTAGCTTCAGGGGTTCTGGTGCCTCAAGGGTACCAGCATGCACATGCACATACCCATCCTCCCTGACCTGACACACACATATTTAAAAATAAAGTCAATATTAAAATTATAATTAGTAATTGAGGGGAAATAAAGACTATTTATAAGTATAGACAAATGCAAAATGGCAGATAATTCTTGCTGATCTGTGCTGCTGAGATATTAGTTAAGGGTAGAGCAAAAAGCTCTTTTGCTAATTAAATTTTTAATTAGATTTTTTTTGCTATGCTGGGGATAAAACCCAGGGCCTTGTACATGCTAGTCAAGTGCTCTATCACTGAGCTACATCTCTATTTTCAAAGCACTTTTTATTCTATTAAAATTTTTGTGCATGTATATATAATATGCTGAGCATAGTCGTCCTTGCCTGGGTCTTCCTACCATCTCTTTTCTCTCCCTGCTTCCCTCCTAATTGTCCCTTTTGTTACCCTAAATATTTTAACTTATATTTTAATTTAATACTTTAATAGATACATACATGTTTTTATGTGAATGTACAAAATCTCAGAACCACAAATGAGAGAAAACATGACATTTATCTCTCTTGGACTGGTTTAATTCACTTAATGATTATGTCCACTTGCATCCATTTTCCTGCACATGAAATAACTTGGTTTTTCTTTGTGGCTGAAAAATAGTATCACGTACACATAATATCTATGTATATAGCTATAGATATATGTATATAATATCTCACATTTCCATTACCCATTCCTCTGTTGTTTATATCGAGGCTGGTTCCATAACTTAGCTGGTGTGAATAGTGCTGAAATAAACATTGATGTTTAAGTATCTCTGTGATATGTTAGTTCTTTGTAAATTCCTAGGAATGATATAGCTGGATCATAGGAAAAATCAAACTCTAGTTTCTTGAGAAACAACCCTACTGATTTCCATAGAGACATGAAGCTCTTTTGACCTCTAAATGGTCACTGTTACTACATTCATGATATTACCTAGTTGTTATTCATTACATCATCCTCTTCATTCATCTCCACAATGTTACACATGTGTGTCTTAAGAACTTCATTCTCATCCATGTTCTATGTAGATAAAGGCCTTTGGTCTCCCTCATGAATGTTACCTCCCAGATGAGTCATGCCATATCTGCTCTCCTTGGCATTGCCTTGAAGCCTAGCATAGTCCAGAATCATTTGACTCCAGATAGATAGTCATAGATGGCCACGGAATGTAGAATGATATTTCCTGAGGAGATATAAATGCCTATTCATGCCAGAACCAATGACAGAACAAAGATACAATTCCACCAAAGTCTAACATAGTGAACCAATGAGTTAATTGTGATTATAGGTGACTAAACAGAAAGTACATCGTTAAAAAACCCCACTCAGCATGAATGATAACTCACAAAAACTGCATCTCTGCAGCTCCCTGCATGTCGTGTGAATCTTGTAAATTTCAGAAGTTCCTGAGACTTGTGAGTGATTACTCCCTGAGCCTAATAAGTTTAGTTTACCTGAGCCTTAACTTCAGAAGAAATTGCTGTACAATATGATTCAGAACAGTCAAACTGGGGCCCAAGAAGAGGACACAGGAGTCCTGACAGGAGGTATGCTAGATAGCTTTAGTGTCAACTTGACACACCTGGGTTGAGGGAGCCTCAACTGGGGAATTGCCTCCACTGGACTGGCCTGTCGCTATATCTGTGGGGCATCTTCTTGATTATCGAGTGATGTGGGAGGGCCCAGCCCACTGTGGGTGGTGCCTCCCTGGGCAGGTGAGCCTGTGTTGTATAAGAAAGCAGGTTGAGCAGGGGCCAGGGGAGCAAACCAGTAAGTAGCATTCCTCCATGGCATGTGCTTCAGCTCCTGCATCCAGGTTCCTGCCCCGAGTTACTACCTTGGGCTTCCTCTGTGTTAAACTGTGACCTGGGATATGTGAGCCAAATAAAAACCCTTTCTTCCCTAAGTTGGTATTGGTTAGAATGTTTTGGCAATTGGTACCAGGAGTAAGGGATTGCTCTGACAGACCTGACCTTGGTGTTTTGGGGGGCAGTGTGGAAGTATTTGGAACTTTGGACTAGAAAAGCCATTGAGTGCTTAGAGTTTTTTGCTATGGAGCTTGAAACAGTTATACTAAAAGAGTTGTGGATGATGGAAGCCTGGCTTGTGAAGGTCAAAGGGAAGCAGAGACTATCAGGGCTGTTTGTGTGATTTTTTGAATTGAGAATCTGTGGGTTCTGGTCTGCTGGGCCTGAAGAATCAGCTGTGATTAAGCAGAGTCCAGAACCTGAAATAAAACCTTTGCTTTACTGGGACAATTGATGCTGGTTAGCTGGGGCTGAAAAATCAACTGTAAGTAACAAGAGACCAAAAGACTAGCATTGCTGAGGTGAAATCTTCCGGGAAGTATTTCCTCAGGGTCTGCACAGAAGCTGTTGTACAGAGGTGGCCCAAGCCTCCATCTCAAGCTGGAATCAGGACTTGGTAATATATAAGAGTTTCCTAAATGGTTCTGGTGTTGAAAATGTGAAAAGGTCACAGAAAGCAGCTGAGACATGCTACTCTAAGAGCCCAGGAAAGGCTATAGGTGAAATTGCAGCCTCAGTTGCAGTGAAGACCCCAGGATTGAGGGGGTCATGGAGAGAATCTGAGGTGTTGCATCCTGAGAGGCCAGAAGAGGCCATTGGTGTGGTTGCAGCCTCAGTTTCAGTGGAGACCCCAGCTTTTTGAAGATGCCAGGACCAAGGAATGACCATCAAGGGCAGCAGCAGGTAGAATGGAGCCAGCTTGGGTCTGCAAAATGAGCTGTGTGTGCTGTGGACAGCAGAGTCAGAGAAGTAGAGCTGGCAAAACCTTTGGAGCCCAGAAAATCGTGAGTGAATCCCAGATGTCCAACCTTGAGCTACTTTGCTGGACTTAAGTTTTGCTTAGGTGTGCCGGATTCTTCCCTTTGGAATAAGACAGTACTTGTTTTGGATTTTAAAGGAGCCCACAGTTAAGAGACTTTTAAAAGAGACCATGAACTTTTAAGTGTTTGGATTTTTTAATGACCGTGGCACTTTTAAGGTTGTACTCTCTTATGTTGTGATATTAATGTTAACCTCATATCTTGAGGACAAGAGATAGAAAGGTTATATATCTTGAGGACAAGAGATAGAAAGGTTATGGTTTAATAGTGATGTGTTTGTGTGTCAAATTGACAAGGGGTCAGCTGTGCTGGATAGCTTTAGTGTCAATTTGACATACATGGGTTGAAAAGGAGCCTCAAGTGGCAAATTGCCTCCATTGGACTGGCCTGTGACCATGTCTGTGTGGCATCTTCTTGATTACTGAGTGATGTGGGAAGGCCCAGCCCACTGTAGGTGGTGCCACATCTGGATAGGTAGTCCTGTATTGTATAAGAAAGCAGGTTGAGCAGGGGCCAGGGAGCAAGCCAGTAAGCAACAATTCTTCACGGCCTGTGCTTTGGCTCCTGCCTCCAGGTTCTTGCCCTGAGTTCCTACTTTGGGATCCTTATGAACTGTGACCTGGGAGATATAAGATAAAATGAATCCTTTCCTCCCTAAGTTGGTATTGTTCAGAGTGTTTTGTCACATCAATGGAGAAACTAGAAGAGGATGTAACTAGTGTCATAGATAAACCATGTAATATAGAAGAGGAGCTGTCTGGCTACATTTCCTGAGTTCAAACTCTTGGTAGACTTTCTCCTTGCTGTAGTTCTTCATCTATTTCGTTTCCTACTTTTTTCCCTGTATTTAGCCTGGTATAAGCCTTTAAGCTTCAGATTAGGAAGAGTTAGTTCCTATTTTGTATTACTCAAATATACGTGCTATACATACTCCTAGAATGAGGCCCTCATATCTCTGATCTCTTTCATTGATCTTGAACCTTTCCTAAGAACACTTCTCATAGTAGGATCCATGGGGCCCAGTTGACTTTTCTGCGACTTCCACTGTTGCCCTCCTCTTTGTTTCTGACCCTGAAGGACAGAGTGACACTTACAAAGGTTGAAATGAGACAACAGGAATGCTTCACTGTATGAACACAGTCATTTGTTCCTTACAATTCTATGGAGTTTATTATTCCTATTTTATAAATCAGATGAATGAAGCATTGGCATGTGTTAGCTAGTGTGGCCCAAAGGCCTAGTCCTCAATCATTACCACAAGTGGCCATGAGCTATCAATCAATATTTCCATTCTCTTCCTTATAGACATAGGATTGTAGTTCCTGCTGTCTTGTAAGTGCTTTGGCCAATGTGTTGTTAACATAGGGAGGCCCCAAGTTAAAGCATCTTATTGTGGATCTGTGTCCCTCCAAAAGGCCCTTTCCTGCAGGCATGAGAGCCAGCAATATTCTCTCTCTCTCTCTCTCTCTCTCTCTCTCTCTCTCGACCAGAGGTCATCCTTAGGTGTCTTCCTTAGTCATTCTCCACTTTATTTTTTGGGACATGGTCTCTCATTGAACCTGGAGCTCACCAATTTGATTAGACTGGCTAGCCAGCAAGACCCATGGATCGTCCTGTCTCTACCTTCCCAGGTGCATGCTGCTGTGCCTCACTTTTTAAGAGGGTGCTGGGGGATTGAACTCAGGTACTCATGCTTTTAGGGCAAACACATTATTGACTGAGTCATCTCTCTAGTCCCTGCAACTAGAATTCTTAAGACACTGGTTTCTCTGAAGCTAGAGTCATGGAATGTTTAACATGAGCAGAGTCGCCTAACAAAATGTAACATGAAGAAGAAATGGGCTTCTTGAAGACACTGAAAGTCAGAGATTGTTGCTTATCATATTGAACCTATAGTAGGCTGGTACAGCATAAAGACAGAACAAATTTCATATATACTTAGAACATATTTCCTAAAAGTTCACCACATCATGGTGCTAAGATTTTGTACTGTCATAAATATCTATTTCAACATTATTCTTTATTTTATTCACAATATATGTTGAAAGTAAATTAAAAGATTTTATTCTTTTCATAAGATTTTCTGAGAGGTACCCTCTGTTTTGGTTTGTGAGTGTAGTATGTGCATGTGTGTATGTATACATGTTCACATATGTATGGGCACACATATACACATATGTGCATTTGGTGGAGACCTGATGCTGACAATAGTATCTTTCCTTCTTGATCATTCTTCATCTTATTCTTTGAAGCAGCATCTTTCACTTGAATATAGAATTCTGGCATGTAGCGGGTCTAACTAGCCATCTTTGTTCAGGGATCCTGTCTCTGCCCTCCTAGCACTGGAATTGCATGTAGGCTGCTGCAATATCGACCCAACATTTAACTGGGTGCTAAGGATCAGGACCTAGAAGCCTAAGCTGGTCCTCATGCTTGTATGGCAAGTGTTTTACCTGTAGAACCAATCCAGCCACATACTCTTAACATTTTAAAGATTTACATGAAATTCATGTTTACATTTTCAGAAATATCTTGGATACAGAGCAGATATATGAAACTATGTAAGTAACTATAGCTAAATAGAAAAGCCACATTGACCATTTCTTCATTGGTAGCACTGTGTTTTAATTATCTGGAAATAATCTAGGTGTAGTTATTGCTGGCCATATAAAGCTAATTTAGATTTAATTTTAAAGTTATTTAGCCAAAATTATCCCTATTCTTACTATAAAAATGGAATGCTTCAAATAGTAGAGTCATATGTACTGTTGACCAAGTCATATCAGAAACTGAGGACTCATTACAATTCATAGCACACATTTAATTACTGCAGTTGTATCAGAGAGCAAGTCAAAATTCTGATCATTACAGATCAAGCATCCCTTATCTGAAATGATCAGGACCAGAAGTGCTATAAGTGTGCAATTGTTTCAGGTTTTGGAATACTTACATGTATAAAATAAAACACCTCGGGGATAGGATCTGAGTCCAAACACAAAAATTCATATATGTTTCAACTATAGGTTATAGGCATAACCAGGACAAAATTTTATGCTATATTTTTTTATGCATGTGTGCAAGTATATGTGCATGTTTGTGTGTGTGCGCATGTCCATGTAGAGATCAGAGGAGTACCTCCTGTGTCATTCCTCAGGTGCCATCCACCTTTTTTATTTTGTGAGCCCGGGTCTCTTACCAATCTTGAACTCATGTAGGCTAGACTGGCTGGAACCAAGCCCCAAAGACCCTCCTGTCTCCACCTCCCCTGTGCTGGGAATTTGAGTGTGTGCCACCAAATCCAGCTTCACGTGGATTCTGGGAATTGAACACAGGTCCTTCTACTTGCGAGGCAAGCACTTTACCAGCTATTTCCCAAGTACGAGATCTTTAAAGCACTTGTGCTTTTTGATTGACTCATCAAATGTGGCCAAGTTCAGAACTTTATATTTTTGTACCCTATCACAGAATGACATTCAGATTTCAGAAAACTTTCAGACCAGAGAATTCTAGATTTCTTGATTAGGGATGTTCAACTTGCAATAGTCTTTTAGAAGTATGCACTCACTGGTATTTTTAATGACTTATAAGAGGGCAATACTTTCTAGAGTGGTGGTTAGCAAATCTTTTCTGGTGAGAACCCACAGTAGAAATTATTTTGGCCTTATGAACAGTACCCATATGGCCACTGCCACAACTACTAGACTTGGTAATCATACTGAAAAGGTAGCCACAGTTCATCTATAAGATAGTGGCACAATACACCAAAAACTGTCATTACAAAGGCAGGCAGGGAAGGGGTTTTGTTTGTTCTTTTTAGAAAGGTTTGTTTATTTCATTGTATGTGTATGTGTCTGTGCTCCAGTGTATGTATGTGTACCACATGCAGGCAGGTGCCCTCAGAGGCCAGACGAGGGTATTGGATCCACAGAGCTGGAGTTACAAGTGGCTGTGAGCTGCCTGATATGAATGCTGGGAACCAAACTCTGGTCTACTGCAAGTGCAGGAAATCCTCTTAACCACTGTGCTATATCTCCAGTCCCTTAGATAGGCAAGGTTTGACTTTTAAGTGGCAATCTCTGATACAGAGTGGGGAGTTCATGAAAAAACAGCTAACCATAACCACAGCAACCCTTCTGGTATTGCTTTGCAACCTCTACCATACTCACTTTGAACTCGGGGAGAGGAAACATTTTACATGTGATTCCTTGTCATGTCTTTCTGAGGAATCAATTAGAGCTGCTTTGCCAAGGTCTTGGACAGACCTTTAGGCCTGGGACAGACCTGCTCACCTGGAACAGGCACTTTAGCACAGCAAAGTGGACAAGGAAGCATCCTGCAACACTCCATTCTCTCCAAATTCATCTCTCTGTGTTTCTACTTATTCTTATGTAAGCCCAACATTCCCATCTTTTGTGGGGGTGGTGTGGAGAGTGTGTGCACTTGGGTGCACATATATGTGGAGGTCAGGGTACAACTTCAGGTGTGGTTCCTCAGGTGCACTCTATCTTGATTTTTGAGACAGAGCCTCCAATTGGCCTGGAGCTTGCTCATTAGGCTAGGCTGTCTGGCCAAGGAGCTCCAGGGGTCCCCCTTTCTCTGTCTCCCCAGTGATGGGGCTATCACATTCACTGCCATGCCTGGCTTTTTATTTGGGTTCTGAAGATCAAATGCTCATCCTCATGCTTAGCTGGCAAGCACTTTACTGACCTCCATCTCTGTAGCTTTGGTTTCTCCATCTATAAAGCAATTGGGATTACTAATACAAAGTCAAGATTCTTTTTACCCATAATATTCTCTTAAATGTATTTTTATTTATTCTTTGATAATTTTGTATATGTATACAATGTATTTAGATCATATGAACTCTGTACTTCCCCCTTTCCAACTCCTCTGAGACCCTCCCCCAGGTCTCCCTCCCAACTTTGGGTCCTCTTTTTTTTTTAACTTACTGAGTCCAGTTAGTGCTGTCAAGAAAAATAAGGTGGAGAACAATCAAAGAAGACACAAGATGTTGAACTCTGACCTACACACACACACACCCATCCCCTGACTTATACGTCTACAATACACACATGCACACACGCACACACACACATCCCCTGACTTACACATCTACAGTACACACATGCACACACACACACACACACACGTCCCCTGACTTACACATCTACAATACATACATGCACACATGCACACACACATCCCCTGACTTTTACATCTACAATACACACATGCACACACACACACATACATCCCCTGACTTATACATCTACAATACACACACACACACACACACACGCCCATCCCCGACTTATACATCTACAATACACACATGCACACACACACACACGTTGGGATTGCAATAACTATATTAATGAAAGGATATTACTATTTAAGAGTTAAGAATGGAATGTTGATTGCTGGCAGGGTGTGAGTTTGTTTTGTTTCCAAGACCCAGGAAGATCATCAGACTAGGAAGAATAACTACCTAACTATATTATATTTATAAAGTTCTTTCAAATCATGTATCATAGACCAATGGCCTGCCCCGTGCGGCAGCAGCATGTGGGAGGTAAAATGGGATCCTGCTCTCTGCTGTACTGAAGGCAGAAGGCTGAGTCACAGCCACAGGCCTTTAGTTATTGACAAAACCAAATTTCCACGTGTAAGACTAGCTGTGACAAAGCAGAAATAGAGCAAGAACCACATAAAACTACATTGGACAGACATCTAGGACATATTTAAAATTAATAAGCCATGTGGCATTAGTTATAGGAGAGCTTCCTTTCAAGTGAAATTTCATTTAACAAAACGGTTGTGCAGACCTAATAATTTTCTGTTCTACATACATTTGTTCAGTGTTTCTATGTACTGTACAGCACAGTACAGAAGCTGCCCAGTGACGGATATGAAGTAGGATGGAATTTAACATCCAAGACAGATAAGGCAAGCTCTAAAATAATAATAAAAGGGAGTACCTGGAACAAGGGCAAGTTTATTCTGTGTGAATGTGTCTAAGCACCCATATAGAGTTAAAACAACACATCATTGTAACATTGTGTGTCTAGTCCTAACTGTCAGTATTCTTTTTAAAGGAATTTGACCATTTCCCCTAGGTCTTGTGTATTTTCATTTCTAATCTTCCTCAAAAATTTTCTTTTCTTTGTTGATAATGCAGATGTTTGCTAAATACAAACCTGCACATTTTTTATTGGCATCAGTGTAAAATTGTTGACTTCTGTGTTTGAAATTTTACTGATCCTGAATTTCACAGTTAATCTTATAATCGATTTCTGTCATATATCCATGCATACTATTATGTCATCTAAAAATAGTTTTTAATCTTTCTTTCATTCTTTCAGCCTTTATGTAGCAAAACTCCCTGACTCTGGTTCTGATAAAAATGTTAGGTTAAATGTGTCAGTTATGCCTCTATTACTGTGAGATGTTGGTGTTAGGATGTGAATGTATATGTGTTTGTTTGTGTGTGTGTGTTATCATGTGAGGAAAAATATACCAATTCTTATATTTTCATCTATGTTAAATTTTCTCCAACATGAGGCCCACAAGATAGTTCAGCAGGCAAAGGCACCTATAGCTAAGTTCAGGGACCTAAGTTCAAGTCCTGGAACCCATGTGGTGGAAGGAGAGAACAGATAAGTTGTCCTCTGACATCTACATGTGTGCCATGCCAAGCGCATACCCCACCCCCATGTAAAAATTTCTCCAACATTTTACATGTCAAGGCAAAGAGCAATTTAATTTTTCTTTAGACTTAACAAAATGACATATTGTATCAATGGGTTAATTAATTCAAGCCAAACTTGTACTTCTGGACTAAATGCCAATTGATTGGAGTATTGTTTTAATGTAATTACACTGTTTCAGTTTTACGTATTTAGTATTTTCATTGGTATCAGTCTGTAATTTTCTTTCTTGATTATTTGTGAAATGGTTAGGTATATTCAATGTATAAAAACTAAGTAGAGGGTCTGGAGAGATGATTAAGAATGCTTATTGCTCTTTCAGAACAGAAGACCCAAGTTCAGTTTCCAGCACCCACATGGCAGCTTAGTGTTTCAGGGCATCTCATTCCCTTTCTGGCCTTTGAGGGCACATGCATGCTTGTGGTGGACATAAACTCATGCAGGTACACACACATACATATAAAAAATAAAGTAGAAAGTTTTCCCGCTTTTTCTAGCCTTGCACCTAAAGGTATTTTTGAAGAGTAGTGCATTACTCTATTTTCCCCCAGTTTCTAGAGTTATTCTAGATAAATAATTTGAGAATGTACTCATCGGGGAAACAATATGCTTATTCAGGGGCAATTATATTTTCAACTAGCAATTCAGTCTATATTATCCTGCAAGATTCTGTGGCTCATGAACTGAGTCTAACTATGTTTTCATATTAGGATACTGGTCAATAAGTATTTTCACATTTATCGTCAGGCAGTTGTTAATTGTGAAATAGTTTTAGTGTTTTTAAAACTGTTATATCCTTAATTTTGTAATCATTTTTAATTCCTGAGCCTATTGATTTCAATTAGTAAAATTTATTTAACCAGAAGTGTTTGATCGATCCTATATTAATGACTTATGCTCCCCTTTGTTAGACTCTGATTTTATCTTTCTTTTGTCTTTGTTCTTTCTACAAATTTGTTGCAAGCTTTAGACATCAATTTTTCATTTTGCTTAATTTCTAGACTATACATTAAAATGACTCATTTTTCTCTATGTCTACTTTCATTCCATCCCAAAATTAATATTTTAAGACATTAAGTTTCTTGATTCTCTTATAATTAGTTATTGATTCATATGTCTTTATTAGTATATTTCTGTTCTTATTAATAAACTAATTAAATTTATAGAGAAATTGAAAGGTCAGAGTAACAACACAGATCTGCCCACAACCTAACATAAACAAATCTTAAGATCTCTTTATAAATATTTAATAGATTATTGTGAATTACATTGATTTAATTGGTGCATGCTGTACATGTGTTGAAATATCATACTATATCTGATAGAGATGTGGCATTATTATATGCTGGCAAAACTCTAAAAAGAAAACATTCTAAAAGTTAATGTTTTTGTTTCACATAAATTTTTCCAAAGTGAGTATTATACACCCTTACACTTCTGCCAAAAATAAAAATTTTATCGTGTGTCCTTAGAAGATAAGAGCTACTAAGTTGATAACCACAATATTTTTACCCCTAATAAAATAAAAACTTCCCCAGGTCATACAATCCCAGCCTTATTTAAACTTTGCTAATTGTTCCTAAAATGCATTTCTCAGCTGTTTCTTTCGTACCAAGACCCAAACCCTTTAGTTGCATATCCCTTATTGAACAGCACATCCCGTAATGACCTTCAGTTCTTCTGTTTTTCCACCTAGAGATGTTGAGTTGAAGCGTGCTGGGCTGTTATGAAACCTGTTTATATCACCTGCTTTCCTTCTACTGTCCTTTATCAGTTTCTCCATGTTCTTTGTTTCCTGAAAGAAAAATAAAATGGGCAAAAGCCTGCTTAGATTCAGGTTAAGTAAGTATTTAAGGCTGGATGTGGTAGCACACACCTTTAGTCCCAGCACTTGGGAGGCAGAGCCAGGCTGATTGCTGAGTTTCAGTCCAGCTTGGTCTTCATAGGGCATTCCAGACCAGCTAGGCTACATAATGAGATCCTGCCTCAAAACAAACAAATAAAACCAATTGTTTGTTTGTGTGTGTGCATGCTTGTATATCAGGCTACATGTGTGTGCACTAGAGGGCAGCTTGCAAGAGTTGGTTCTGTCCTTCCACCATGTGAGTCCCAGAGGTTGAACTCTGGTCATTAGGATTGATGGCAAGCACTTTAACACACTGAACCATCTCACAGGCCCTTAAACATGAGCTACTGCAAAAAACTTTAGAAAGTTTTATGTTGCATTCCTCTCTCAGCATCATATGAACAGAACAAATCAGATGAGATCTGCCTCGTATAGTATAATCTTTTTCCTTGCAAGTAACAAAAACAACAGGTGGTGATAATGGTGTTTGAATAGTCTATCAAAGTTTTATTTAATGGCTTTCACATGTATTCACGGGTTGTTGGCATCACTTATCTCATTGAGTGTTCACAGTGGCGATACTCTCCTAAGCTGTTCCAAATAAACCATCAATACATGTGAAAACTCCTCCTCTCTCGTCAGCTCCAGCTCAGCACACTCAGGGAAGTCTCTGGGGCTTGCTCTCTGTTAACTTGTGCTCTGCCAGCTCTCCCGGCATTTTCTTTCTCCACAATTTGCATTATCTTTGAGCAGAGATTAAATGTCTGTATTTTTCCCTTATGTCCATCTTCCTCTCCAGAATGTAGCTCTGCAAAATCAGGATTTGTGTATATGTCTGTTCATGTGTATGTGTGCACATGTACATATGTGTATGTACTTTGAGGACCAGAGGTCATATATCGGGTCTTCCTCTAGTGTTCTTCTTTTTATATGAGACAGGCCTCTGGCTGAACCTGGAACCCACTGATTCAGGTTCTTGTCAGTGAGACTCAGTGATCCTCCTGTCTCTGCCTCCCAAGTGCCATAGATCAGAACTGTTGGATCTTTTACAAACATATGCTAGTACCAACACTTAGCAATCACTTAATACAGATCTATTTTGAAGTTAGAAACAAGGATATAATAAATTGGAGGTGGGAAAGTCAGGTTAAGTTATTATTTAGCCCTGAGGAAGATGAAACTTCCAAGACAGAAAAGTAGAAAACAGAAAATGTATAGAAATATCTAGTTCAGGATAGTTCTTGACACCCATGTCTCCTACTTCATCTCTTTCCTTGAATAGCAACAGTCACCTGACCACAATTACTTAAATCCATCACAGCACAACTCATTTGGGTAGAAAGAACCCTTTATTTTATACTGGTAAATACATCAAACAAGTTGACAATGGTAAACTCTCTAAACTTTAAAATATTAGGAAAGGGCAGGGGAAAAGCAATAGCTGTGCAAATGTGAAGGACTGAGGTCTGATCCCCAGAACCCACCTAGATCCAGGCAAGCATGGTGAGGTGGAGGCTGGGTCAGGAGAGTCCCCTGGGGCTCACACATACACAATGGCAAACAATAAAGAAACCTGTTTCAAACAAGATGGAAGTCGGGGAGTGACACCCAAGAATCTCTGACTTTCACATGTGCTGCACCCACACTTATATGCACATGCAGGCATGTACATCAAGCACATCAGTACTAAAATTAAAGCAACTCACTATTAGGAAAAATGTTGTAAAATAGAACCAATCTTTCTCCTCCACTTGGAATATCCACTTGTTGGAAAAAAGGCACTCTTGAACTCCACTTTACTTTGAAATGATGTATATGGTTTTGAGTCCTGACCTGAAAATCAAGACTTCAAGTCATCAGTATTCTCAGGGCCCTGAGTTGCACAGTGCTGTGGTAAGCATCACCGGCCTATAAAATAAGTGGAAGACACAGCCTCTGCCCAGATAAGTGGGCACTTAATGTAGCTTACACGCACTCTTTTTGAGTACAGCATCAAGCAAGAGAATTGCTTGAACACTAATTTAAAACTCTATTGAATTTTCACAGTTAAGTATATTTTCCCTATCCCTTCTATCTATCTGAATAAATGGCTTATTACTCTTTCTTTGCTTTTCAACTTTTCCTCTAGTGATTTCTTTATCTATCAAATGATTCCCCCAACAAACACTGTCATTGGAGGTAATTGAATGTTTCCCAGTACTTGAAATAAACATATAAAATGAGGTATAATCCCTCTGCTTGTAGCCTTTCATGCCTCAAGAATTTTTTATGTCTCTCTGGGAATACTGTTATTTTTTTATTATACTGAAAAGAAAAGAAACATAACTTTTGAGGTAAGTCACGTGTCTATCACCCAGTACAAATTTATGTGGCTACACAAAAGTGTTATATTAAAATAATTCAAAGTATATTATTGTAAAGAATACCCCATTTCATCCACAGAAGAAACTATTAGAGTTGGGAAAACTACCATCTCAGAAGTCATTATTTGCTAATAAAACAGCATATTGTGGAAAGTAGCATTTTCAGGATAAAATGGAAATTTATGAGAATTCTTTTAACATAAAATGGGTCTAAACTGAGTTCAATATTTTCTTGACCCTAGTGGATTAGCTTTTATCTCCAGAAATGCCAACAGGATGCAGAGGATGGGAGCTTCTTTGCCAATTACACACAGCACTTGTCCTGAATAAGCTTTATTCCCAAATGGACTTGGGGAAGGACTTCTGAATCCAGACACATGGCTGTTAGTCCCGGCTCTTACCTGCCAATTAGCAATACTTGGGATAACTGTGCCAGCCTCTGGGTCAGCTCCATGATAAAATTAAGGGACCTGTTTGTTTAGCTCATTAGCAGAAATCCGTTCCACCCAGACAGAGCTGGGGGTAGGGGCGTGCAGCGAGCCAAGGGCCCAATGGAATGGATCTATTTTTTTCTTTCTTTTATTGAAAACTGGGAAATAAAAACCCAGCTTCCTCTTCTGAACCCCCACTCCTTTTTTTTTTTTTTTTTAAATTGAAACCCACAGGCCCTTCTCTGGGCACACAGGGGCTCCATCACCCCTTTCCATTGCATCCCCCCGCTCTGCTCCTCCCAAGGAGGGTCCCCAATTCCAGCTCCAGGCAGAGACTGTCGGAACCATTGGGTTGAAACTGATTGTGATAGCAGCAGATGGGCTGGATTTGACAGCGCAGATTCTGAGCAGGGGTGGGAACCCATGGGCCGGAGCGGACCCTAGGAGTGTTTGCCTGCTGCTGCCCCACCAGGCGCTTGGGGCATCCCTTTAGCGCGGGATTCCACAGGAAGTGGCTCTGCTGTCCCCAGGCGGAGCAGGAGAGAAAGGTCTTGTAGCCCAGACTGCGCTGGGACACCGGGAGCCTGGCGCACGCAGGGGACTGGCGGCGTGCGACACAACAAAAGCCGAGGTGCCCCGGCTGCGGATCGCGCGCAGCGGCCCAGGCTTGACATGGCAAGTTTGTCAACTGTGGGCTCCAAGGCCAGCGCCTTGCTGCCCCCCAAGTGACGGCACTGCAGGGTCCGCCCCCACAAGGCGGGCAGCGCCCACCGCGCCCTGGGCCCGCTGCAAAATGCTGCCCCTCAGGCCAGGTAAGAGGACGCCAGCCCCTGCCCCTCCCAGGCGTGTCCCCAGCGCGGCTTCCCTGTCCTCCATCCCTTGGGTATGCCCTGGATCCCTGTGCTTAGTGAGTCCCACCTTGGCTTCCTAGTCCACCTCTGCCCTCTGTTGCAAATAACACTGTCGCCCTCCCTGTGTCCCTTACAGGATCCCAAAGGGATGGGAGTGGGGTGTAATTTCAGGGAGGTGGCTCCAGGTTGAAGTCTTTCTACCCAGAAAGTCTGTGTCAGGGCAATCGAGGCAGGATGGCGCGGGGATTTTTAATGCTCAACCGTGGTTCCCAAGCTGCCCGAGCCCAGCGCACCCTCCTTTTCCACCTGTGGGACCTCGCTTTGTGCTGGAAGCGTACTTGAAAACACGCACACGTGTTCAGTGTTCCCTGTGCACGCTTGCTTTCATGGTGGACTGTTCCTAATGGTAAGGGTGTAGAGGACTTGGGGCTTGAGTGTGGTGGCCTTGCAAGTACCAAGGCTCCATCCTCTGCTTGTAGCTTGATCTCCAGCACAGTGACCAGACAGTTGTAGATGGGGGTGGTTAGGGATGGATATTAAAGTCAGCGTCCTGGGCCACTGCTAGACCTGGCCCCAGCAGGGTATGAAGGACCCTAAGTGGCAATGCTGGCTCTCCCTCCTCTCTCTCCAGACATCACAGACCTCCACTGCCTGGCTGCGGGCCTCTCTCTCACTCCCTCAGGTGGCTCCGCCCTGGCTGCCACGGCAGGCCCCGCCCCATCTCTACCCCGCGTGTGCCCTGTTGCTACAGGCAACTGCGGGCGCCTCCTAAGCAGCTTAATTCTGATTGATGGGCGGGAAGTTTCTGTAGTGGAGCTGAGCAGAGCTCAGCCCCGGAGCACACCGCCTGGGAGGGAGACCCTCCTCTAGGCCCCACCGCACCCTTAGAGAAGGGGCAATTAGCATACCCTCATTCTTGGTTAAATACAGGTAGCCACCAAGCGGGACTTTTCATCTGTGTGGCTTCTGGGGAGTTGGATAAAGTCAGTGAGGCTCCTGTGCAGGGGCCTGATGCCAGCTGCTTTAAAAAATTGCATTGCTATTTCCTCCTAAACCTGTCTCCAAAAGAGATCACTCCTCTAGTATCCAGAACTATTCTTGTAAATGTTCATTAAACAGTTTTCCAGAAAGAAATGTCATGCCCACAATGTCTTCTTTAGGCTTTCTGTGTGTGTGTGTGGGGGGGGGGGGGCGGTGCACATGAGGCACAAAGTGGTGTGGGGGGTCAGTGGACAACCTCGGGGGGCCCTCTACAGTATTCTTTGAGACAGGGTCACTCATTGGCCTGGAACTTTGCAGTGTAAGCCAGGTTAGCTAGCCCAAGAGCTTCCAGGGATCCACCTTTCTGTGCTTCTCATTTAGCCATTGCTGGGATGGGGGAACAGAGGTGGAGGTGGGTGGGGGGTTGGGGGTGTAGGATGTTAGTTTACCCACCCGTTCTAAGGATGGGTACTGAGGTTCTCACACTTTCAAGGCAGGTGCTATATTTACCCACTGAGCCATCTCCCCAGGACCTCTTTAGTCAATTCTTTTTCCTGCTCTGTGCCTCCTATCTTCTAAGACATAGGAGGTGGTTATTTCCACCCCTAGAAAGTGTCCTTAGGGAAAAAGGACAACCTCTACTTATAATGCTGTGGTTTGTGACCTTCATTCTAAGCCTCAACCGCCGCAACACCCCTTCCAATCCGGTATAGCAGCCTCCTTTAAGCTCTCAATGCAGGCTTTCCCAACTGGTATAATCCCTGCCCCAGTCTACACCCCTTCTTCTCTCCAAAGTGTGACAAAGGAAGATTTCATTATCGCAGAGACTGTCCTCAGAACATTTTGTTCTGCAGTTTTTCTTCTAAACACACCACTATTTTGGGCAGAATATTTTCACCATCTAAACAGTCATACTTAGCTTTTATTATTTTTTTCCTGCACACAAAATGCTTTGGAAACCCTTGTGATGTTTTTGAGTCATTCATTCTATTTACTTGTATCAAACAAAACTTCCTCCAGGAGAGCCCCATAACTTGGGCATCAGAATGGGCCACTGGGGTGGGAAGGGAGAAAAGATGAGTTCAAAATAGATTTTAAAGTCACTCTTAAAGCTGGGGTGTGCTTAGCACTCTGATGGTTAATATAACAGCATAGTCCATTTCATTAGGACTTTACAGTTTACAAAGGGCTTTCATAGGCATTATCTTTTTAATCCCAACAGCAGGAATTTTAAATAGCAAGGATTCCTCTGAAAGGCCCAGTAATGCCCATCAATCCTGCTTAACCAAAAAGAAAGAGAATGTTGGAAATTAAAGCAACAACTGAGGGGGCTTTAATGCACAGAATAAACAAAGCTGAAGATGTTCATGGAGCTTATTTCCTGGGACGCAGCTAAAGAAAAGCAGCTAAAGGCATGTACCCTGTTTGTCTAGGAAGGACTCCATCCTGAGACCCTTGTACCCAGGCTCTGGGCTCTCTTCATGCTCTAGGATTTAAATTTGGATGAAAGTGTTAGGACAGTGTTGTAGGGAAACTCAAAAATTAGGCAAAATGAGTAGGCAGCAATGTTACTTTCTTTAGCTACAAAGCATTCTTGAGCTATCCACAAATCTCTAGCATCTATTTATTTGAGCAATGGAGCAATTTTCTCTACTTAGACATAAAACATGCATTTGTGTGCCTTGTCTGAACCTTAATGAAGACAATCCAGCTTTTGATCATTTTTACCCATTACTCTAAAACCCAGTTATATCTCATATGAGGGAAATAGCAGTTTCTCTTCTTTTATAATATATAAGGAGGCTAGAGAGAAGCCCACCATGCAGTTTGTCCTTTCTCTGTACTCCTTGAACACAGAGGCCAACCCTTCTGGGACTTCACTGTGAAAACCCTTTGCAACTTTCCTCCAAAACCAGTTTCTAGAATGCTGGTTGATAGTTACAAATTTTGATTAGTATTTTGGATATCATGCTAATCTTGTGTGCCATTCTGCAAAGTTTTATTGAAAGCAATTTCAGCAGTACAATTGATTGCTAGAGGCTCTGTAGTATGATGAAGATTGGAGATACTAAAACAAACAAACAAACAAAAACCAAAAAATAAAAAATAGCCAAGACTGACTTAGAACTTTCTATGGAACCTAGGATGACTTTGAACTTCTGATCCTCCTCTTCCACCTCTCCTGTGCTGGGATATTAGGTATGCACCACCCTGTGTGGTTTTCCTTCAGTGCTGGGGATGGAACCCAGGGCCTTGTGCCTTCTCAAGAAACAATCTACCAACTGAGCCACATCCCTAACCCTTATATCACTTATTATTGATGTGATTTGGGCAAGGCTTCCTCCTATATAAAATATAAATATATTTATGTATACTTATAAGATGCTAAATGTAAAGAAAATAAGGAACATAAACTAAGGGCTTGGAATTATACCTAACACAGAAGGAAATCACCTAATATTCCTGGGATATGGTCTTTGGTGCTTTTTTTTCTTTTTTGTTGCTGTTTCTGTGTATCACTTAATACTGGATAAGATAGTCCTTTCCACATTAACTCCATCTCTGAAACTCCTCTAACACCCCACAGAAGATCACCATCATAAAGAAGTTAGAGATTTTTTTCTTTTTATTTACATGTATCTCTTCTTTCTCTTTTGCTGTCTCTCTGTCTCTGTGTCTGTGTCTCTGTCTCTGTCTGTCTCTGTCTCTCTCTGTCTGTTTGTGTGTATTTGGGTGCCTCAAAAGGTGTCAGATCTCCTGGAGCTGGAGTTACAGGTAGTTGTGAGCTGCCCTGTGTGTGTTCTGGGACCTGAACTTGGGTCCTTTGCAAGGGCAGAACTTAGGCATCTACTGCATCCATCCAGAAATTTCTGTTGGGGACTGAGAGCTGTTCCAATGTATGAGTATAGATACAAGTAGTTAGAAGATAGCTACTATTTCAGTTTAGCAAAATAAATAGAAATAGGTTCTCCCTTAGGGCCTGTGAACTCCCTAGCCACTGGTTTGCCAGATTTACAGTCCCAGGCATGAGTTTTCTCCTGTGGAGTTGCAGTCTAATTAGAAAGAAGTTGGTTTACTCACCTAACATTCATACCTGGGAGGGGGACATGGCATGGGATTATGGGGTTGGATATGATCAAAATACATTGTACACATGTTTGAAATTCTCAAAGAATAAATTAAAAAGATTAAAAACCAAACAGAACAAAGTAGAGAGCAACTGAGGAGCAGGATCCAAGAACACTACTGGTTTCTACCTTTGTGATACTCTTGCATGCATAACTGTACACATAGGCACTCCCATATACACCCATGACCATATACACACACAACACAGTTTTCAGATATGATGTACTGAGAGCTTACAGTTTGTGTGGAGAAGGGGACATAATCACATATGATACCAAGTCCTTAGTGTAGAGCTGGTTAAAGGTCTAAAGGAAGACAGGGTGATGGAGATCAGCACAATTGGGACACATCATCTAGGGGGAGAAGAGAGCAGGGGCCCACCTCAGTCAGATTTGGACATAAAGAGAGAGGGAGAGAGTTGCTGTATCAGTAAAAGGCTTGAGCTTGGTGGTTTGGGTGATGGCTAAGTGCTTAAAGCACTTTCCACATAAGCATGAGGACTAGAGTTCAGATCCCCAGAACCCTTGTAAAACAATGCCAGGTGGGCAAGGTGGCCTACTTGTAATTCTAGCCTTTGAAGGTAAAGACAGGGGATCCTCAGATGAAAGGTGGCTGACAGGGCTAGCCATATCTGTGAGCTCTGGGTTTGAATGAAAGACCCTGCCTCAATGAATAAGGTAGAAGATCAATTGAGAATGATTTCTGACATCAACCTTCAGCCTCCACAAGCTTGTGTGCCCACACATATGTACACAGACACATGGAAAAATGCATATAAATACATGCACACCATACTTGCATACATGAAAATGGGAAAAGAAGAAAAGAATGCATTTCAAACATCTGCTGTAGGCCAGCTCAATGCAAGAATTACTGCATTTTGTAGATTTTGGGGTTCTGAACTATGGTCCTCATACTCGTGCAGAAAATATTTAGCCACTGAGCCATCTCCCCAGCCCTGAGATGTGTTCAGTCTTTTCCCTTTCTTCATTTATTTCATAGCAACTCAGCTCTCAGACACAAAGCTGAATCTGCCGTTTATTTTGAAAAGTGTTGAGCACTCTCAGGACACTTTGTTTCGTTATGTTATCAGTGAATGAGAACGCTGATTGCTTGCCCGGGTGCCCAGCAGGAACTCTGATGTTTGCTTCCTTCAGAAAAAGGTGATTTTGGCAAGGTTGGCATCTTGGCCCTGAAACTCTGGACTTATTTTGTAAGAGAGCTGGTGATAGGAATGAATGCATTAGGTCCAATTTGCACTGCCCATGCTGTCAGAGCTGTCTTAGCCAGACCTACCTGGATTTGTCTACCTGCTTAATGATATAGAATTGTGTGGTGGCTTGCTTTGCTAAATGACTATTTCAGCAGATGCTTCTAGACATGGGCACAAATTCTACCAGCAGCAGGTAAGACATTTTAACTTGCAGACACTGTGTACTAGGAATTTAGAAGTCTTCTTGCCCCTGTTTAGGACTGGCATGGCAAGGCAGCTTTCTGAGTTTGTTAGCTCTGACTTTAGAAACCTGTGGTGTAAACTGGGAGGCATAAACTCACTCCTTACAGAGAGGTAGAAGAAGAATGTGAGCTTCTTTGGCTTAAATCCTTGACAGAGCAGAAGAAACGTGTCACTGGAGTTTGAAAGGGACTGATTCTCAGCAGGAATGCTCCCTGAAAAGACCCTGTGATCTGATTTGGCAATTCCTGAGCTGTCTAGATGGTGGGGCCTCAGCAGGCGACAGGATGTGATGTGTTGGGTATTCCTGCTACAGTGTGTCTCCTTGGGTCTGATGGAAAGAGAGCCCTGTGGTGAAGATGGACAGTCCAAGTATCTTTCCTCTTTGCTGCTGTTCTAGGCTTGGTTACAGCAACGTGAATGCGTGTGTTCCTTTTTAAGGTTTTGGGTTTTTTGTTTGTTTGCTTGCTTGCTTGCTTCTTGTTGTTGTTGTTGTTGTTGAGATGGGGGTCTTATGTATTCTAGGGGTGAATCTGAAAACTCCTCCCTAAGTAGCTAAAGATGACCTTGAACTTCTGAGTCTCCTGTCCTGCTTCTACCTCTAGAGTATTGGGATTATAGGGGTGCTTATGAGGTGTCAAAATTGAAACCAGGACATTATACATGCTAGAAAAGCACTCCATCCACAGAGCCACATCCCCAGCCTCGTGTTTCTCTCTTTTGGAAGATAACTGGGCAAAATGATGTTACAGTTTTCTAAGTGACCTTCACCACCAGGCAGTGCCCCCTCATGGCTAAAACTCATCTTTCCTTCCTAACAACTGGCTTCTGTTCTATGGTTTGTTTAATCAGGAGACATGATACATCTGAATAAAGATGCTTTCTTGTATAGGACACTATTAACTGGCTATAGCTACCTTTCCCATATAGCATGCGATTCCTGATTCTTAACTAAATTTAGTCTCATGGAAGCTCGATGTGGTCTCACATTGTAATGTCAGACTTTGGGAAATAGAGGATAGAAAATCAGGAATTCAAGGTCAACCTCTACTACATAATGAAATGTTTAAGGCCAGCCTGGACTATATGAGACCCTTTCTCAAAAAAAAAAAAAAAAAAAAAC
>NW_008337291.1:2151998-2201709 GCF_000622305.1 Nannospalax galili
AAATTTTGTAGCCCGCCTGGTATATATTGAGACCTTTCTCAAAAAAAAAAAAAAAATGAAGTCCATCGTGTGTGTGTGTGTGTGTGTGTGTGTGTGTGTATGTGTGTATGTGTGTGGTGGGTGCATGTATCTGTGTACACGTTACAGAGACCATAAGAGGTTGGGTGTCCTACTTTATCACTTTCTGACTTACTTGAGACAGGGTCTCTTACTGAACCTGGAACTAGACTGGTGACCAGTGATCCGCAGTGATCCTCCTGACTCCACTCCACACAGCATTGGGGTTACAGGTGGAGGGCAGCCACACCTGACTTTATATATGGGTTCTGGGATTCAAACCTAGGTCTTCATTCTTATATAGCAAGCACTCTTAACTAGTGTGCCGTGTCCCCAGCTCCAGAGTCCATCAGCCTTTTTTCCAAATAAATTAAAATAATTATTAGATTATGGTCTCAGTCAGACACTAGGAAAATTCCTCATAGTTTCAGCACCTATAACACAGATATCTAAGAACTACTTAGATACACAAAGCAAAGTTGATTATTTATAGGACTGTAATACTCAAGTATATCATGTTTGTTATTCACCGCATGCAAAAGGAATAAGCTTTAAAAATGTTAAGTCTTCATATTTCTGTTGGGGAAGTGGCTCAGTAGGTAAAGAGCTTGCTGTGCAAGCACAAGGACCTGAATTCAGATTTCTAGAATCTACGTAAAATCCAGGCACAGTAGCATACAGCTGCCATCCCAGCACTGATGGCAAAGAGACGGGCAGATCCCTGGGGCTCACTGGCCAGCCAGTATGTGTATGTATGTATGTGTGTGTATACACATAAATACACATCATATACATATATGGAATGCAAATATATCCTATATAAACATGTGTTTACATATGTATATGATGACAGTTTCTGAAGGACCATACCTGAGGTTGTGCTTTGGCCTTCACACACTTGTGCATGTGCACTCGCACATACAATTGCACACAAACATACATACCTACATACAAAGAATTATCAAAACTATGTATGTTTGTCAGCTTTCTCTTCCACTATTTGACAGAGAGTAGCAGCAGATGTTCACTCTGAAGGCTCCTAATCTGAGAGGATCTGTTCTCAATTTGATGCTTTTCCTCTGAGGAAGTGCCCAGCAGAGCCACACTTAGTGCCCTATCAGGGCATGGTAGCATTCTCAGGTGCCCTTCTAAGCTTCAACAAGCATCCTTGCATGGTTTTTCACATGTGAAATGGTGTCTCTGCACAGGCTGTTGGCCATGGTAGGTGCTTGGGACAAGACAATGGTTTCCGTCATCCTGGGCCTATCCGTTGGCAAGTGTGACATGGTTATCCTGCCTGCCTGTTCCTGATTACTTGAGGTCTAGGCTGCTGGCCAGCTGCTTCTGTCCTGGGTCAAGGCACAGCTGGGCTCTGCTTCTGCTGCTTTCTGTGAAATAACTCTTTGCTTTCCCTTCATCCCTCAGAGCACCACTCAATGGTCAACTCACTGAAAGATGAAAAACCTTTTAAAGTATATTTTTTACTTATTCTTTGAGACGTCCATACATGTATACAATGTATTTTGATCATATCCACCCCTAATTACCCAACTCCTCCAAGACTTTCCACTGTGTCCCCCTCCCAACTTCATGTCCTCTTTTAATAACCCATCAAGTCATATGAATGCCATAAGCCTGCACCGTGGTGTAGTGCCAACCACCAAAGCATTGTGGACCTACCAGGGGCCCTACCTCTGAAGGAAACTCACTGTTCTTCACATATCAGCCGTCAACTGCCAGTAGCTCTCAGTTAGGGATGATGCTTCATGAACCCTTCCCCAGATATGCTACATTGTGACTGGCTTGATTTTGTATGAATCTTGTGTATACAATCCCAGCTGCTGTGAGTTATGTGTGCAATGTCCCTGTCATGTTCACAAGACATTATTTCTCTAAGCAGTAGTCCTCTCTAAGGTCGGGTTCTTGCAATCTTTCCATCATTTCTTTCTCAGTGTTCCCTAAGCCTTGTGGGATTGTGGGACTGTAACATAGAAGTCACATTTAGGGCTGAGAACTCCAGCAATCACATAGCCATGGATGAACATACCTTCTTCTGCAGAGTATTTGCATGTTTGATCTAACCATCAAGACTTGAACCTATGTAGAGATAGTATGTGGCTATTTATGCTTTGCTGTTGATCACAGCTGGTGAGTGAGGGGCCTGCACTTAACATTTGCTAGGAATGAAAAAGGGAGGCTGAGATGGAGTTGGCCTGGGGAATGCCAGTACCCAGAGCATTCAGAAGGCATGCAAGTTTTCTGTGTTTGTTCTAGGAATTTGCTACAAACTTAGTGACTCCAAACAACACATCAGTATTATCTCAGTTCTAGAAGTCAGAATTCAAACATCAAGTTGTGGGCTGGGCTACATTCCTTCTGAAGGCTTCAGGGACACTGGAGCCTTTCCCACAGTTGAAAGGCTGCTCATGTGCCTTTGCATGTGAGCCAACCGCAGTGTTCCTGGGATGTTCACATATCACCTTCTGTGACTGGGACTCTTCTGAGTTCCTTCTAGAGACCCTGTTGATGATATTGAGCCCACCCAGAGAATCCATAATGATCTTTTTCTTGAGATCTTTACCCATAAGTGCTGCGTATTAGGATGCAAGCATGTGAGGTGGGCAAGAAGGGAGAAAGATTTTTGCCATATTATTACTTGGGTGTGAGAATGTGTGCATGCATACATGCATGCATGCGTGTGTGCGTGCGTGCGTGTGTGTGTGTGTGTGTGTGTGTGTGAGTGAGTGTGATAATATATAAACTATGGGCTAGTGGAGGTGAATCCCTGATAGATGAATCGTAGTCCAGGACAAATAAATTTAGAGGCCTCTGTCAAGGAGAGAAGGAAGGGGAAGAGCAGGAATGAAGGAGAGAGGAGAGAGGGAAAAAGGGAGAGTCGAAGGAAGAAGATAAGGAAGGAGGGAAAGAGAGAGACTGGAGTAGAACAGGAGAGGGAGAAGGGCAAGGAGGGGGTGAAAAAGAGAGGGATTAGGAGGGACAGGGAAAGGTAGGAGAAGGGGGAGGGAGAGAAGAGAATGGAAGAGGGGCAAGGAGGGAGGGGGCAGGGAGGGTGGGACTAGAAAAGGACAAGGAGAGAGTGGAAGAGGAAGTGAGAGAGAAGACAGGGAAGGGCAGAGGAAAAGAAGGGAGAGGACGAGAAAACAGACTGGGAGAGGGAAGGAAAGGGACGGGTAGAGTGACAGGAAGAGGAGACAGACAGCCTGAAAGCATCCAAGGCTACTCAAACTTGGGAGTGAGGAGAGGATGACATCTTTCAGGACACAGAAGACACCAATAGGAAATTAAGAAGGAAGAATTAGACTTTGCTATGGATCCGGACTAGGACTGTTGACCTGTTGAGAGGAAATAAATAGAGCAGCCAAGTGTTGGATGTGTCCTTGACTGGATCAGTAGGCAGAGGTCATTGCTATGACCTTGTGAATCCCCAGGCTGTATGTAGAAGAAAGTGCAAAGCTGCAGGCGTGTTCCTACATTTTAATCATTAGGAATTGAAGGCCTAATTTTAAATGGGTTTATCAAGGTCACCTGAGAAGGTGATGTAAGAATTTGGGCTGGAGACCAGGGCATCTGGCTTCAAGGCTTCAATCCTATTTTTCTTCCAGTGGCTGAGGTCTTCCTTCCGCCTGGGGGAGGGGGTGGGGTGTGTGTGTGTGTGTGTGTGTGTGTGTGTGTGTGTGTGTGTGCGCGTTCATGCACATGTGGACCAATCCTTTCTCAGTTGCTTTCCACCTTGTTTTATGAGAAAAGGTCTCTCAATTCCAAAGTATGTCAGGGTGACGGGTCAGCAAGCACAAGGCTTCCATCTGCTTTTGCCTCCCAACACTAAGATTACAAGTGTGCACCACCATGCCTGGGTTTTTATTGATTAATTAATTAATATTAATTAATTAATTTTTGTCTTGGTCCTGGAGATGTAACTCAGGTCCTCCTGCATTTCAGGCTCTTTACCAACCGAACTTTCTCCCCAGTCCATAGCACCATGCAGAAGCCTTTTGATGGAACCTTGTGTAGTTCAGTGTCAGGATGAGATGAACAAATGGAAACCCTTTGAGCAGAATAATATGAAGTGGGATATGCCTCACCCCTATGCAGCTGGGTGTAGACTGAGGAATAGATGAGTCGTTGTGAACTTGGGGTACTTGGTGAGCAGAGCAGTGTTAAATCCGGGGGGTTGGGTTGTATCCGGTTGATAGGAAGCAGCTACAGGTTGACCAGATTCTTCTAGTTTTCTCTCTCATCAGAGTCCATTTTCTTCCTGGGCAGCAAGTTTTTTGTTTGTTTTTTTCTGACTATCCAGAGGTTTCTCGGTTGAATTCTTCAGCTGCCTCCAACACTTCATCAATATTGTGATTGGTCAATTAGTAAGCAATTAACATGTGACCTTATTGGCAGACAGACTGCATTCCCTAACAGGGCTTTAAAATACCCATTTCCTGTTTCCTCACACAGTAAAACATTGGAAAGTGTTTCAGAGTAATTCTGGAACGAGTAAATTGAGACAAATCTGAAGACCTGCTGCAGAAATTATTTGGGTGAGGACTGGGGATTTGCCTCATCAGAGAAGAACATTTGCTGTGTGAGCATAAGGATCAGAGTTCAAATCTCCAGAGCATAGTTAAGAAGTTCAGTGTGGTGGCATGTGTGCCTGTAACCCTAGGGTTATGGGGGCAGAGGGCGGGGACAGGAAAATAGCTGGGGCTTGCTGTCTAGATTCACATTCAGTGAGAGAATCGGCCTTCATGGAATAAGGTAGAGAATGATAGAACAGACCCCATGTCCTCCTCTGACCTCCACCACATTGTGTACACCTGCATACACATATGCACAGAGAGAGAGAGAGAGACAGAGAGAGACAGAGACAGAGAGACAGAGAAAGAAAGAGAGACAGAGAGAGAGACAGAGAGACAGAGACAGGGAGAGAGAGAGAATGGATGAATGAATGAATGTAGGGGAGGATGCTGGAAACCACAGAATCACAGAGGATGGAAAAGAAGGGGCTGCACAGGGCAGCAAGGGAATATACACCCGATGTATACCTGAGATGTCCCAGATAGTCCAGGTCTACACACTTCAAGCTCCCAAGGCTTTAATGGACTAAAGTCTTCTCTGCTATTAGGATACATTTCTATAAAGAAAACTTGTGCATCTTTATCCATTAATGGATAGTGTCCACAATTAGTGCTTTATGTATCTGGGATGCTTTTATCTCATAAGACCTTGGGTTCCCAGAGAATTTTCTTACTAATCTAAGATGATATGAGTGTGTATGTGCAGAAGTAGAGGCCACTTAGGAGGTTTTCCTTTAAAGTGATAAAATTTGAAGGGGTTGGGAAATTTTTATGGGATTATAATTGAGTACTACAAAATTTTAAGGGGGTAGGAAATTAATATGGAATAAAATTGCTCTGTGAAAAGTACTTCATTTCTTATTTAATATCAGCATCATTAATGAGAGGCTCATAAAAGTCATTAGTCTCACTAGGGCAAGATTTGTGTAGGGAAAATGATATAAGAACCTGACAACTATTAAGATAATTAATTTTGTAAAAGTTTTGTACCAATTATGGGGTACAGTGTGATCCCTGGATACATGCATATGGTATTTAAAGACCAAGTCAGAGTTGTTAAACATCTTCTTAAATATTTAAGAATTGCTTTGATTTACATGTGATACACGTTGATGTTTATGGGGTCGTGATATCTTGCATGACTTACAGCATGTGCTGGTCAAATCAGAATAATTAATGCTTCTGTCTCCTCATCACTACCTTGCTTAGAGCCCTCAACCTCCTTCCTCTCTTTCAGTCCTTCATAAAGTATGTAAGAGGTGATTATGAATTACAGTTCCCCCATTGTGCTATAGTACACTAGAATTTGGTACTATCTAACTATATTTGTATCTGTCTTAGTTACTTTTCTTATCGTTTTAACAAAGTACCTGCCTGACAAGAGGCAGCTTAAGGAAGGAAAGTTTTGTCTCTGTTCATGGTTTGAGGTATGGTCTGTCATGACAGGGAAGGTCCAGAGGCAGGAGTGGGAAGCTATGGGTCATATTGTAGCAGTCAGGAAGCAGAGTAAATGGGAAGTGAGACTGGGCTATAAGGCTGGCCACCAGTGACCCACTTCCTGCAGCAAGGCTCCACTTCTTGAGGGTTCCACAGCCTTCCCAAACATCACCAGTAGCTAGGGACCAAGTTTTCAAACACATGAGCCTGTGGGAGTTATTTCACATCCAAACCACAATAGATACCCATTATCCAACATCCCTCTATCCCTCCTTCTCCCAGAAATTGGAAGTTGTTGTTATACATTTTCATTGACTTTAAAAAGTACCCACAATTGAGGAACATGCAAAATTTATTTTTCTTAATCTGACTTTTCGTTAAACTTGGCACCTTCCCCATTTCATTCATTCTGCTACAACTGATAGGATAACGTGAAGAGAAGTTGTCTCACAGTCCTGTTCCAAGTTGAGTTATTTGAGCTGTTTTTTCATATTTGGTTTGTGCTCTCAGTTAAGAATTAAGAGTTATTTTTCTCATGATAGCCATGATTTTGAAAATATATTATTTGCCATTTCTTAAACAATTTTTATAATCATGTGTATGTGATTATGTGTATAAGAGTGCAGCTGCCCAAGCAGGACAGAGAGGGGTTCAGATCCCTTGGAGCTGGAGTAACAGGTAGTTGTAAGCCATCCGACTTGGGTGCTAGAATCTGAATTCAGGTCTCTGAAAAAGCAGTGCACACCCTTAACCACTGAGCCATCTCTTAAGCCCCATTACTTTTGATGCTTATTGGCTATCTATATGTATGTCTGTGTCTGAATCTCTCTCTTGTTCCTTTTAAATTTCTTTATTTTCTGAGTCAAACACAATGTCTCAATTCTGTATTTCTGGTTCTCCAAGTGGAATATAAGTTCTGAAAGTTCTGTTAGTCTACTTTTTCTTCTCCCCCTCCTCCCCACTCATCTTCCTCCTTCCTCTTCTTTTTCTTTCACATGAAAGAAAGTTTATTTGGGCTAATGGTTTCAGGTAGAGAGTCTAGTCCATAATGGCTGTGGAGGCTGACATGAGGCATAGTGGCTGGAGCAGGAAGCTCAGAAATCATCTTTTTTATTTTATCGTAATTTTTTAAAATTATTTTTTATTTTATGTGTATGCATGTATTGCCTGCATGTAGGTAAGTGCACCTGTGTCATGCAATGCCCACCAAGGCCAGAAGAGGCTGTTGGATCCCCCCGGGACTGGAGTTAACAGACAGTTGTTAGCTGCCATGTGGGTGCTGGGATTTGAACCCGGGTCTTCTGCAAGAACAACCAGTGTTCTTAACCCCTGAGCCGTCTCTTCAGCCCTGATCATACCTTTTTTAAATTGAATTTTTGCAAATGTATACAATATATTTTGATCCTATTTAGACCCTTTCCCCTATCTGCATCCCTTTCCCTGGGTTTCATGTGTTCTGTCATATATGTTAAGGCCTTTGGAACCAAGTTTGTTTCCCCTAATGTCCTTCAGTGTGATCCCATCCACTGGAGCCTGGTTAACCTATCTAGTATCACACTCTTAAAGAAAACCAGCTCTCCCTCCCCCAGTAGTTACCAGTTGTCAGTAGCTCATCAGCTAAAATTGAGGCTTTGTCCTCACTTTGCCACTTCTATGCTGGGTTTTTGTCTGGTGTGAGCTGTCATGGGTCTTGTACTGTTATATCAGTTTTCTTTAAGATTGCCTTCTTTGGTATGTATTTTAATTTTGAGTGTCATGCTAATATTTTGAGTGTCATGTTGTATGTAAAATAACACACTATAAACAGCACATTGTCAATAACTTTTATGATACCAATGGGAGTTAAGATAAAGGCAGCAGTGAGATAAGTCAATGAGAAAAGCATCATGCTTGCTGGAAGATATATTCTTCTGATTGTGTGACTTTCAGCACTTCATAAGGGAAGTTCTGATATAGAGAAGGAGACTTTGGCATGGTTTGGCTGAGGTGTCTATGGGGCAGTAAGACAATCAACATGAATTAAAGTGATGCTTGAAGTAGAAACCTGAATGTAGAGAATAACATAGACTTCAAAATCTTAAGCAGTGTGAACATTCAAAAATCAAGCTCTGAAAAAGGTCCTTTTGACTATGCTGACATTAAAATACAGGAAAAACATCTTTAGTCTCTTTTCTTTAAGCTTGTCAATGATTTTGCCATTGAAGGAGTCACAAATTAATCTATTAATTAATCAATTAATTCATTCATTCATTCATTTTTGGCTTTTTGAAAAACAGTCTCTTGAAGCCCAGGCTACCCTCAAACTTGCTATGTAGCCAAGGATGATCTTGAAATTCTGAACCTCCTATAACCAACTCCCAAGTGCTAGGAATATAGGCATGTCTTGCCACACCAGACCTATGCAGTCTTGGAGATGGAACCCAGGATTTGTGCATGCTAGGCAAACGCTCTACTGACTAAGCTATAGCTGCAGTCTCTAAAAGACAAAAAAATCTATCTAGAGGGTCAGAAAGGAAAACATATGGGCCAGCCATGTGACAGGTAAGGGGCTTCATGTATTTTCTGCTGCAGATGAGAGGGAGAAAAATGAAAGGATACAAATTTTTTATTTATTGGAACATAAAAATTGGGGCTACGTACATTTATGTCCTCTGTGTATTATCACTTCTTGTGTCCTTATTAAGAAATGCCTTCACCTCCTTCTTCATTTAAATACTAGCATCCATCAAATGGAATAGGTCCAGCTTACAAAACACCTAAGCTCAGGCTGAGAAGGCTCAGATAAGTAGACAGGGTTGAAAAATGAAGCTTCCCATCCTGGCCTCCATGTGGGTAAGAAATAGTTTCATTTTGTATGGTTCTCAGTGAAGGGGACCAGTTGGCCTTTGAAAGATAGTTTCCATAGCTACTGGGTAGAATCAAAAGCAAGTGCTGTCACAGTGATTTTTCCTATTTTACCTGCACTACTGCTGTAGTAGCTAGTAGGGTAAGGATGTCTTCAGGAGCTGGCTGCTCTATTGATGGAGTACTGTGAAATGCTTCCCAGCACCTGCTTAGGGTTTCGTTTGTGAGTCTCCCATCATGCACCCAAGATTCAACTAGAACTGCCTTTCTGTTTGAAAAGCATCTCTTGAATAATTTCTTTCCTTAGGTATAACTCTGTTGCGCAGTTCTTGTCCCTGACATACTGAAACTATTTTTTGATTTAAAAAGATAAATGTAAATTATAGAACAATCTAGAAGTTTCTACACTTACTATTGAAAAGATGGATAAGAAAACACTCTCAAAGGATTCTAAAATTGATGACTCTTCATATTCAGCATAATATGGATATCTAAAAACACCAAACACCTAAAATCTACAGAAATATTATGACATTTCCATTGGGGACATAAACTCCATAGTGAAGCTTATTATGTTCCCTTGTTTGTCTCATCACATGAGGTCTGTATTCACAATGTTCTAATCTTTTCCTCAAAGTCCTATATGATACAGGCTGCTACAAAGTGCCTTCCCAACAACCACCTGTAAGACAGAGGTAGAAAAATAGACTCTAATTTATCTTTATTGTTAAGTGGCTTGGCTCTCAATTTAATTCTGTATATTCTTGAGTGTCATTTTTCAAAAGTGTTTTCCTATTTGGTTGTACATATGTATATATATATATCTATTAACATTTTATTTTTACACTTATTTAGTGTGTGTGTGTGTGTGTGTGTGTGTGTGTGTGTGCGCACACATGTGGAGGTCAGAGAAACTTGTGGTTCAGTTTTCTCTTTCAACCAGTATGGGTTCTGTGGATTGAAATCTGGTCATCAGGCTTGATGACCAGCTCCACTGAATCATCTTACCAGTCATGGAGCCAGTGTCTTGCTTATAAAAACATAGCCACTTGTTTTTTAAGTGGAAAGCCTCTTAGTTTTAGTAGAGTATAATTCCAAGAATAAGTCAGAGTCAACATTTTTAAATGGACTGTTAATTTTGCTGTTTAGAAAAAGAAAACACGGTCTTTGTTGAAGTTTGATTCTAACAGCATTCACTTGTTTTAAAAAAAATAGAATGAAGAATGAAAAATAGAGAGTAGTCATTTTTGTCTTGGTCCTGTTTAATTTTAATATCTGAAAAACTCCTGTGTCCTTATCACTCAGCTCATCCTGAAATCTGTATGAAAGATAAGCCTGAAGAACTTTCAGTCCTCTCATAGTCGTGGGGCTTGAGAAACCAGCTCTAGTTCCTACAGAGAGATATGTGCAGAGTAGGTCACAGCAGTGGGGGTGAGCAAAAGTCACCCACTCCTCAGAATCATAGGCCCAAGCACACAGTAGCCAGCCCTGTCTTAATGACTCTGGGAACTTCTGCTGGAAAATAATGTCAGACCCAGAAACAGGACTCCTTGTATTAACTGCTGAAGACAAGATAAAGGCCCGTGTTTATAAATACAAATTATTTTGTGCAAACACAATGCAAATAAAGCTTCTTGGGAAAGGTCCAGAAATCAGATTCCAGGGATGAAAGTCCATGGTGATTTTTGAGGTCTTTCAGATACCCTGAGTTTCTTGAGTAAAGTATGGTGGGTGTGGGGGTTCGGGCTTGTCTCTGTGTGTGCATGTTTATTTATTGTTTTGGAGCTGTGCTGGGACTGTGAAAACCCGAAAAGAGAACAGGGAAGAGGCTCTTCTGACACTGAGCAGCAAACAATTTCTGGAATGAAGTTTCAGGAAGCATCCATAGTTTACAAGTCCAGTGTGGGAATTGTCCACACAGAGCCTAGTGGCTTAACTCAAAGATCTACTTGTCCTCTACAAACAATTTACTTTGCCAGACCAGAAACAGGAAACAAAATATTTATTGATTAAATTGTGGAACAAGAAGATGGTAAGGTAAGAAAACTTAGAAACTCAGGATTCATCTTAGATATTGCAAATCTTCCTTTCTGTAGAGTCAATGTTAGAAGTGTGTGTGTGTGTATGTATGTGTGTAATAAGATGAGTACATTATCTTGAAGGAAATAGAGGCAGAAGCCAGCCATCCTGAGTGCTTAAAAGAAATCACATTATCAGTGCTTGCTTAAAGTATCACCCAGGATTTCTTATGGAGGAGGTTGGTGGCACTACCATATGCCAGTTTGGGTCTGAGCCAGAGACACATACTAGAAGGCTTTTACATTCCAGCCGTCTACTCCTGCCTGGCAAAAAAGCACTTTTTGTATGTGGTCTAAGAGGCTAAGTTATTTGTACACAATGGGAAGCTGAAATTTCATTTCCACATGAAATTAGTGAATAATGCCTTTCAAGAGTCCATGAATAAGCGTGCCCAAGACACAGTCAGCATCCCGAGTCTGTTCAGGACGCCAGCCATCTGGATGGAAACTGAATCAGTTATCTAGCTACTTCGGGGGGGTGGGGGGCATCAGAGGTGGGATGTGGCCAAGGGAAAGTGTCTGGATACTGTACTGAGTTTTTTGGCTTTTTCGTCTGGACTTTGGTGTGTGTGAGCCAGGCTTTTCTCTGCAGGATTCTCTGCCAATCTGTAGTAGCCTAATATGCTATACCGCAAATGCATGCTTTTTGCTGTCTCTCTATCTGGCCACCATGTATACACTTAATGTTCTTACATAATGATTTTATCTTCACCATTACTTTTCTATGCCAATTTTCAAAGTACTCCTATGTATAAATGTAGGATTCAGGCTCTCAGAGCAGGTGGTCTATATACATGGCTCTGTTTTATAACTATAGAACATATGAGACTCAGTGCTCAGTTCAGAGAGGATAAGATTTAAACTTTTTCTAAATTATGATGGTGAGTCTGATCTACCACTACTTTGAAGATGAGTTTTGATTTGAGAAAAAATTGCTTCATTGTTTTAGTACCATCCTTTGATAAAATAAATCAGGGTTGTTTATCTCTAGATAGTAAGATACTGGTAATACGCCTACATATGATAACTAAAGTTCAAATACGGAAACCAAACTGATGGAAGCAGAGGGAAACATCCCCCAGGTAAGTATGAATACTTGTTTGCAAAAATGAGATGTGTGCCAACAACCCATTATACCTGATTGTGGCTGTCTAGAATGTGGGTAAAGCTGGGCTTCAGCTTGATGCTCTCATTTCCTTTCAACATGCTCTGGAATTTAATACATGAACTGGGTATAAATGAAAGGTAATAAGATTTGAAGGATATTGGTTAATGAGCTATAAAGTAATTGCTTGGTTTTGAAATTTGGGGGACATCAGAAAAATCAGAATCTAGTTAATGCACTCAAACCCTCTGACTTTCCCTCCAATTTGATTCTAAAATGGAAAAGGGATATGGGAAGAAATGAATTAGCAATAGAATCTCCTTAATTTTCTAGAATTGAATGGCTTACTATTTCAGAAAATATATTACTCAACATAAGAACTGTGCATTTTATGCTCTTGTGCTTTCAGTGACTCACACACTGCTGTAAATAGAGCCTTAGCTGGAGTTTGCCTGTTCTTTGCAATCCGAGGTATTCACCCAAACCGTCTTAGTTGTAATGGGATTTGGCTTGTAATTTTATGGTGTGATGTATTAGGTAATTTTGAGGCAGCTGCTCATTAAAAAATCTTTCTAGTAAACATAAGAAAAATTAAGTTGAGGATATCAAAACATGATACATTGTATGGATTTTCATAAGTGAATGTTCCTACTGATTGCTTAGGTATAGAAGATGCTTATCTACAGGAATCTGATGTGACTTTATTTTAGTGCTCATAAAGTGATTTTTGTTTTTAATAATGTATTATATAGTAGTGTGATACTTCGATATGTATGTGTTTATGGGTAGTATGATATTTTAATAGGTACATATTTGTGGGGAAGTGTAATATTTCTACTACACTTGGATTTCATTGGTTGAAACTCTTAACTGCAAAGAAGGCAAGGAAATTGGAAATTGAGTTTTTGTGTCCAGAAGAGAGTAGGGATTTGAAAACATATCTAGGATATACACACAGAAATACACATACATATATGTATATACTATTCAGTTCAGTATTAGTGTTAGACACACATTGTTTTGTTTTGAATAGTGCATATATAATGTCTGTATTGTGTTATATATGGGCTTTGTGTGCATTGTACATTGTATATATGCACACATGCATATATACCCAAAACCCTTTGAGATCAGCCTTGGAAAAAAACTAATACTTTTCTGAAAGTTATCAGAATAGTTCTTGTATGTACATATTTTTTGGCACAGGGTCTCATTAGTAGCTCAGGCTAGCATAGAACTTATTGTATTTCAGAATGATTATTCCATATATTTTGTTCTGCTTTTTCTTCCATTTGTGTGTGTGTGTGTGTGTGTGTGTGTATGTGCACGTGTGCACCAGGTGGGCCATGTTGCTCACCTTGTATTTATGTAGGTCCTGGGGATCCATACTCTGGTCCTCATGCAAGTGCTTTAACCACTGAGATCTCCTCAGCCATGTCCTGATTTTATTTATTTTTTTATGCCTCTATAGCAGAACTCAATAAATGTGTGTAAAATTAATGGATTTTATATGAATAGATAAGCCATAGGTAAACAAATGCCTTTCAGGTTCTTAATACTTTTTCTTAAATTTTTAATACATTTAAAAGCTGTGACTTTTCAATACTGTCTAATTTTTTTATCCTTTAGCTCAATATTTTTGTAGAACAAAGATAAATATGTATCTAGGCTCTTGATTACAAACTAGTAAAATATGAATTGAATTAATCTTAACCAAGAGTTACTTTATCACAAATATAAGATGAAAAAAGTAGATCTATCTATGCTTAGAGATACTACAAGTGGCTTTAATAGATGAAAGCACATAATATTTAAAAACTAAGCAATATACAAATGTTTCCTGAAGTGAATTCTTTATATTTTCAACCACTGTGCAAATTTTCCTGGTGAGTTTCTGGTCTTCTGTGGGATTTGTGTTTAAACCTTGTGTTGGCCTTCTAGGACAGCTTTGGAATTGATATATGTAGAACTGATTGATCTGTCACCAATATGTATAAGCCTGACTGCCATTTCAATTGCATTTTGAAGTGTTTATGAATAAAATCTTGTGCTTTTCTAATTAGTAGTGTTGATAGCATCTTTGTTGATAACCTTAACATGACCTATAATCCATATGTGTTTCTTTGTGTGTGTGGTACTAGTGATTGAGTCCAGGCCTTGTGGATGCTCAGAAAATTCTCTACTACTGAGCTACAGTCTTAGTCTAAAATCCATATATCTTTTGATTGATTATAAATAAAATCTTCACATTTCTTAAGTCTAATACATTGGCTTAACTAATACATTAAAATGAAATTTCCTTTTTTTCCTTTTCTTGTACATGATAGATAGTGGATATCTTTCATTCCATAGCTTGTCAGGAACCTGTGGACACTTGTTTTACTTTTAGATTTGGTGAAACTCCTTGTACACCTATTTATATAAATAATCTTACCAGAAAATTAACTTACATTTTTACAGACCTTAAAAATAACTGGTGGATGTGTTCACTCAGTGCTCAGAATTCATAATAGTCATATTCAATAAAGTCACCTCGAATAATGGACTCAGCAAACACAGAACCATTGCTTCTAGGGAAATACACAGGTTCCGTGGACTTCTGGTCACATTTTAATCAGCCAGTAATTGTCTTAAACTTGTCTCATGTGAATTTTTGTTTAAAGACAACATATTTAATATACACTGTTGATTAATTAACATTGAACTCACTGTTTACAGGACTGCAACTCATGTGAATGGAGTTGACCTAATATTTTTATCAGTATGACACACGAGTCTTTTTGTTTTTGGCAATAGTAGATGCATGTACCACTAGACAGCTTTTCAGCACTGTGTTGGGGGTCATTGTAATCAGTGGAGTCACCCATGAAAAGCATGCAAGTGCCAACAATGTAGCAACAGACAGATCATGGAAAGGATCCCTGTAGAGCTATAGAGCACCCACTTGTCTGACCTTGCAGTGGGGAAAATTCAGTGAGTCCCTCACATTTTCACTGTATTATCATCAAAATAAAAGCTGAGAAAGCAGAGATGAACCTGAGCTCATAAAGCATCTCCTAAGGGCCTCATAAGCATTGAGCATTGTCCTGAGTGGACGTGGGATGTGTGAGTCTATTATTCTTGACTGATGTCCCTAACTGTTATTTGACCTTACGGATTTTTTTCTCTATATCCACATAAAATTTTTGAAGAATTAATTGTTCCCTGTGCTTAAATAAATTTATGATAACTTAGTTCTTTCTTTAAAATTTATCATTCTAACAGGTGAAGTTGGACTTTAAAATTTCGTATTTGGAAAATAAAATTTGAAACTGAGTTTTTTCTTGTATACTTCTAGGACAAGCTGCAGTTTCTTTAAAAAAATTTATTATATATCTAATATACAATTTACATATTAATGGATGTTTTGATGTATTCTTAAACAGAAGAAAAAAAGGGAAACTTTTCAGATTTTAAAACTCTTCCCTCCCAGAACAAATAAAAAATGTCATTTTTTTGCAATGGGTCAGTGTAACAAATTTATTCAGTAACCAATCATGACTAATTCCTTTTTCACTAGTGGGCAAAAGAATTAAGAAGAAAGCCCAACTTTCCCAATCACTGCTTCAAAGGAATAACGAATATTGGAACCTTATGGAGAATGCAGAAATGATTCTTGCTACTTTCGTGCCCAGAATCGTGAATTCATATATCCATCAAGAAAAAAATGCCAGTGCCTGTAAAGTGGCAGTGACTGTCTGCTCACAGGTGGCCTGCCTTGTCATGGTGTCCCTATAGTCTTGGAATGATTGCTGGTTCTAACATGTATCCACAGCAAAGTAAAATTTTCATGAAGAGCCAACAACTCGTTAGATTCCAAAGAAATCATCTCCATAGGTTTTTGCCTAGGTATGGACTGCAGTGACCAGAGTGGGCACTACTGAACAGAAGCCCTGATTCCCTCCTGCTGAGAGGAAGAATTTGTAAAGATTCAATAGGACAGTACATTTCAAAATGTAGAGACTGGTGGCTGCCACATAGCCATGGCTTAATAACATACCTGCTCTTTGTATCATGATGCTTGACTCTACAGGGTATCAAGGTGGTCTTTGAAATACCTTATCACATTGTACTTGGTAAATAAAATCTTCTTAAATGTAATTTATACTACGCTTATGAAATTACAAAATAGGAAACATCTATGCCCAACAGTTTAATACTTTTAAAAGTCCAAGATTATAAATAATCTATTTTTTTGTTTTTTGTTTTGGGGAACAGGGTCTCACTGTGTAGCCCTAGCTGGCCTGGACCTTGTTCTATAGACAAGATTGGCCTTGAACTCACAGAGTGTCCCCTGCCTTTACCTCCCAAGTGTACTATCCCACTTGGCAATAAGCTATTACTACTTTTATTTCAATATAATATATGTGTGTTCACATCAACAACAACAGAAATAATGAAATGCTAACTAAAATGTGAAAATAGCTTCATTTATGTAGTTTACACTAATGGAGATTTGTAAAAACGGAACATTAGTAAGATCATGGACTAAAGTATTTATAAATTCTGACTTTGGGTGGGCAGGGCCTATGTGTTAGGGTTTTAAAATCTTCTATATTGATTTGTAGTAGGTCAATGACTATAATGTTGAAAAAGGGACTGTAAGGACTTGCATTGTTACTCTCCTCTCTGCTCTTTAAGCTTCTTTCCTGCAACATGCTCAGTGCGGCAGGTTTCTCCAGTGAGCGGCTGCTATCCATTCTTGGCCTGAACACAACAGAGAACGGCCTGTTGAATAGATGCTGCACTGCTGCTTCTCTGAGTGCTTATCTTGTTTGCTGACTGCTTTGTAATTCTTACTGCTTTGAAATGCCTTTCTTTTTCATCTGTGCACTCAGATTATATAGAAGGAGAGTTTTTTTTAAACCATTGAGATATATTCTTATCAGGATGTTTTTCTTCCATTTCGTAAATAATGGTATTATTAGACATAAGACAAAGTTCTCCCAGCCCAAGCCAAAGGAAACAATGCAGTGAGCATGAACAGTAGGGGGTGAGCTAGACAGAGCAGCTATCTTGTTTTTCTTGCTGGCCTTTAATCAATGCTTGTATTCTCTTCAAACTTCCTTATCCATCTTTTGTGGGCACTGTTTATGAGTTTCCTTCCTTTCTTCCTTTTCTTTTAGTGACAGTGATTCTGTTCCATTAATTTATCAAGGTGTCACATACAACAGGCTGATTGTATAGTGGGTAGACACATTCTCCATGTGCCAGAGTCTGTCTGTCGCTGGGTTTTCTCTTCTTTACGATGAACTGGGAGGTTGCTGGCTCTTTGACTTTTGATTCTTGAATGTGCTTCAGTTCCTAACTGTCACGAAGTGTTTCTGCTTCTGTTTTTCTAATTGGCTCTTATCCAAAGCATAACCAGTGTCTTCCCTTCCCAGAATGCCTACCTATGATGATCTGTTCTTTACTAACTTTTGACTGTTGGACATGTCTTACAAATAGCTACCCACAGAAGCATTTCCCTTTATTTAGTGTGCTTTATCTTTTCTTTAAGACATGAGAATTCCTCCAAGGGTCAGAAACACAAGATTTTGGTAATCAAAAATGACAGAGGCTACAGATCACTGTTACCATCATCCAATAAAAACACATACCTTTCTTTTACCTATTTAGTTACATGGGACTCTACTTGAAGGTACACAACGCATTGGGATTATCTTTCTTCTGGGCTTGGGAAAATAACTACAGTAAAATTAAAGGAAATTTCTTCTAACTCTTACCTGCTATCTGGTACATGCTATTTTCTTAATGGAGCAAATTTAAAGATAATTAAATTGGTGAGATCTGGGAATGACTTTTGTTTTTTTTTAAATAAAATTTACTTTTTATTTACTTATTTACTCTGTGTGTGTGTGTGTGTGTGTGTGTGTGTGTGTGTGTGTGTGCACGCACGTGCGTGCGGGTGTGCGCGGGCGCTATGCGGGTGTGCCCGGGGGCCATTAGGAGGGCATCAAAGCCCCTGGAGCTGGAGTTAGAGGTGGTTGTGAGCTACCTGATGTGGGTGTTTGGAACCTAACTCGGGCCCTCTGCAAGAGTAACAAACGCTCTTAACCATTGAGTCATCTCTGCAGCCCCAAACTTTGGCTGTATTTACCACCTAGATCATTCAGAACTGCCATAGGGACCCTTAGTTCCATCTTTTCTTTTTAAAGACTGGCCTTGGGTGCTGCTTGTTTTTTTTTGTTGGATATGAGAGTTCTTCTAATCATGACTACTTCAAAGCCAATAGCTGGTACGGTATGTACATCATGAGTGAGAGCCAAATGAAGATTTAAAATCTATTTTTATTAGCAACTTTTGTTCATTAGCAATTTCATAACCGTGTGTAATGCATCTGGTTACTTTTTCATCCTAACCCGCTCTCCTTCCCCTCCCACCCCTGCCAGCACTCCTCTTATTCCCTGCAAGTCTCTCTTCCATATTCATGACTTTTTATTATGTTTTGTGTCCTACAGAGTTTAACTAGGGCCATCTGTGTGACCCTGGGTTTTTAGCTATCCACCAGAGCCTGATGGGCTCACCACTGGGTATATAACTGGATAATATACTTCCCTCAACTACCAGAATGTGTTAGCTGCCAATGATTCAGCAGTAAATGACAGCAATGCATGGGGAGGGGGCTCACAGGGCTCCACCACTTATTGGTGAACCATTGTCAAATAAAACTCTTTGTCTGAAGGAATAACTTGGTGTCTGCTTGTATCATACATTAGATAAACCTTCATAATGATTCAGCTGATGCATCCTGTTTCAGAAAGGAATTTTAGTGAAGCTTAAATTACCCTTTACCCCTTTTCAAATGGGCCAGGTCACAACCCAGCAAACAGTCAAATACCATGAGGTGGGTTTGTGGCTCTGCATTTTAACATCTCAATTGATTATTTTTCATATTTCCAAATGTTTTCCTCTAAACAGCAGTCATCCTTGGAAAGAGCATCAGTCTGTCCTAGGTGATGATTGTTTCCTGATCAGGGGGTTTACTCTGAGCTCACTTATCTTTTTTGTAGGATACTGATCTTTTTTTTTTTTTTTTTTTACCTCCACTCCTTTGTCACTTAAGTATTGAAACTCGTATCAAATATCTCTTTGGACCACTGTTCTGGCATCATTATTTTCTATGATTATTTTTAGATGACCCATAATGTCTTTCCCTTGGCTATCAGCAGTCTCGGCATCTAACTAAATGACTGTGAGCAGGGCCCCATGAAGGCAAGTGTGTGGAATATACATTGACAAGATGCTGCACTGTAACATTTGACACATTAGTGAATGGGCACCTGCCAGAACTCAAGAAAAAAACACACTTGTCAGACAATCCAGTCATCCATTAACTAAAACCAAAGAAGTGATAGCTTCTAATATTCCACTGAAACTGACTATGGAAATCTCATACTCACTTTGTTTCAAATAGCTGAGGAGGACGGGAAAATAGAAGGAAGACTATGGCCAAATGTGGACCTGATTTTGTAGAAGGAAAACTACTCGGGGCGCCCTTTTTGAGTCATCAGTATTCAAACTGTGAATTGCAAATGAATAGGGAATGACTGGATTTTGGAGAAAGCATCAACAAGAAGGATGCATTGGGAACAAAACCAAACAACAAAACAAAGTTGAAAGCACAACCAGAGTAAGATTAGAGCTGAGTTGAAAGGATTTAATAATCAAAGCATTTGATGTGATCAATATTTCAAATTTCTCCTCTTTGTCTTTCATCTGCTTTTACTCTTTTGAGGTGTCTGCCTCACCAATGTATTTGTGCTTTTCATATGTGAAAATAAGTATAAGAATAAACACTATTGTTCTGTTTTAAATCTTAGATGCCCCATCTCAGTTACTTTTCTAGTTACTGTGACAAAATACCTCACAAAAGCAACTTAAGGAGGGAAGGTTTTATTTTGGCTCACAAATCCATCACAGTGGAGAAGGCAGGGCCACAGGAAGGTGAGGCAGCTGGTCACATTGTATCCACAGTCAGGGAACAGAGGGAGATGAGTGTTCGTGCTCGGCTTGCTTTCTCTTTTTCATTTAGTGTGGGACTCTAGCCCATGGCATAGTGCTGCCACAGTTGTAATGGGTCTCCAGTCACAGTTACCCTAATCCAGAAACTCCTTCGCAGACATGTTGAGACGTTTGTCTCCTAGGTGATCCTAGATCCTGTCAAGTTGACAATCAGTGTTAACCATCATAGCCCTCAAATGCTCATGTGTTGAAGACTTGGTCTCAGTGCAGTAATGTTAGTGTGTTGTACAGTAAATTTTTATAGTTAGGGCTTTGGAGGGAATGATTGGATCATTAGGGCTAGAACCCCATGAATATTTTTGTTATTTAGGGGTTCATAGCTTAATGGGTTTGGAGAGACTTTGCTGTAGAAGTGAGCTCTTTCTCTTGATGATTCCTAGTCACCATTGAGGGGAGGAGCCTCCTCTGACACATGCTCCATGCACCACCATGATTTCCTTCCTCACCATAGGCCCCAAAGCAACCAAGGCTTCCATGGGCTGAAACTATGAAGTCATGAGCCATGACAATCCTTTTCTCCTCCAAGTTGATTTATCTCTGGTATTTTCACAGTGACAGTTGTCTTAACACAATTCTGTAGAGCTTATCAATACCAGTTACTATTCTATTTGCAGAATAAAATCATCTAGGGACTGGAGATGTAGCTCAGTTGGGACAGTGCTTGGCTAGCAAACACAAAGCCCTGGTTTAATCTCCAGCACCAGATATAGGCATGGTTGTACCATCCTATAATTCTAGCCATCAGGAGTTGGAGCCAGGAAGGTCAGATGTTCAAGACTTCCTTGGACACATGTCAACTTTGAAGTCAGTCTAGGCTAACTGAGAACCTGTCTTAAAAATATCTTATATAATTATCAGAGAACTTCTAGGAGTAGGTAGAACATGGAAGCCCAGAGAATGTATGAGTTAGGAGAGGCCTATCTCCTCTTAACAAACAGCCCTGAAATCACAGTGAGTTAAGGGGTCAAAGGTGGATTACTTACCCAACTAGGTATGTGAGGTACTGTACTCTTCTCTGTGGAATCTTCTTATCCAGGCCAAAAACCGAGGTTGACTTTGGGCCTCCACACATATCATGTGCACACACATGCACCTGCACTCACATGAACATGCATACACAAATATGACTCAGAATCAGTGAATTTACAGTGCTTCTATTACTAATGATGACTCAGTTTGGTTGAGTCCTGGTGTGGGAACTGTCTCTAGGCCAACCACATAACTAGTATCTCACCACTCACAAGAGATGTACATTTGCTCCTGTAATGGGATGGTTCCAGAAATTTTATATTATATATGTTTATATGTATACATATTTTTACATATATGTAAATATATTTATATATGTTTTTACATATATATTTACATATATTTTACACACACACATATTTGTATCATCTTCACCCCAGAATTCTTCTAATAGAGAAACCAGTTTGTCCTCATAATATGATGAATCTCACAGTAGACTTAGTAAAAGATCTCTGACAGGAGTGATGAATGGCTCAAGCAGCAAAGCACTTACCTCTCAAGCATGAATGCCTGAGTTCAATCCCCAGAACTTTGTAAAAAGCTAATGTGACGATGTGTACTTGTAATTCCAGCAATGGAGAGATGGAAAGCAGAGGCATGTCGGTCCCTGAAGCTTGCTGGCCGACTTGATGAGTTCCAGGCCAATGAAAGACTTTGTCTCAAAAGGTGGAAGTCACCTGAAAAAGGGCACTGGAGGTTGACCTCTGATGTCCACAGACATGCCCACACATGTGGATGTGTGCACTCAATGAGCACACACACACAAATTTTCTGACAACTGACGTTCTAGATGCCTCTGGAGCCAAGATTTCATGAATCTGTGGAGGTTTATCTATGGTGTGTGATATTTGATTTATCTGTGTAGTTTTTAACATTCTTGAGTAATATGTAACAGTTGTAAATTCCTTCAATTAAAAAAACACAGCTTTTCAATAAAGAATTTGTGATTGTGCAGTCACATACCCATATTTTGCTTTCATGTACTTCAACTCTTGATGCTTAAGGGTTAGGACTGACATTTATCTATGAACACCTCTTTCATTCTGGTCAGGAATAAATACTCCACTCGTTGAATATCTGTTGTATTTTGCTTGGGTCATCTATTAACTATAAAAAACGCTGCATATATGTCCCCAAATGCTTAGGACAACAAATGTTTCAGATATTCAACATTTTTTCCAATTTTTGGATTATTTTCACACAAGTTATCAGTGAGACTTACTAATCTGAAGTATGAAATATATCACATCACAGGACCCAGATTTTAGAGTCTTTTGGATTACAGAGACCTGCTTTTTGTTTAGAGAAATGAATTACATAGTATATATGTTTGCTAGGGCTGTCATAACATGGCCCTGCAACTAGGCCTGTTAAAAGAACTGAAATGTCTTGGAGTTCTAGATCACAGGAGGCCAAGATCAGGATATTGGCTGCATTAGTTTCTTCTGATTGCTTCCTGGATGCAATCTGTGCTAACTCTGGGAGGTTTGCTGGTAATCTGTTTTCAGTGCTTTGTAGAAATGTCACCCAACACACAAACCTTAATCTTCACATGCCATGGTCCCTGTGTGTGCATGTGCCTTCAAATTTTTGCATTAAATTCTTTTGTTTATTAATTTATATATTTATTTTATGTGTATGAATGTTTCGCCTACATGTAAGTTCAGTACCTGTGGAGGCCAGAAGAAAGCATCAGATTCCCTGGACCTGGAGTTATGGATGGATGGTTGTTAGCTGCCATGTGGGTGCTGGGGAAATGAACCCTGGTCCTCTCCAAGAGCAGTCAGTGATTTTTACCTGTGAGCCATATCTCCAGCTTCAAATAATCTTTTTTTTTTCTTTCAGTTCCTCAGTCATGTTTGATTAAGACTCATTTTAAGAATGTTGCTTTAACTTGATTATTTCTATAAGATTTTTATTTCCTGTTAGATCACAGTTTGAGATACTCAGGGTTAGGACTTCAAATCTGAATAGTTTTTGAAGGGAGGTATCTCAATCCATACCACTGAATATGAATATGGCATGTCTTTTTAGGGACAGGATGCTCCAGGGAGACCAGTGGAATTTTACTCATCATTGTAATTCATTGTTTCTTCCACAGGGTGTAGTAAAGTCCCTCCAACACAGTAAACAGCATAGTTATGAAAAAAATTGACAGTGTTTCTGATTGTGCCTAAACGTCACCATTTTGTTGAGAAGAATTCACACGTCTGTGACTCACTGCACAGGGAACACAGTCTTAGTGTACAAACTTTTGTTACTGTCCATTATAATTTCAGTCAATATGTCCTGAAACCTTTTCCTAAAAGCCACAAGCCTCCTGGTCTTGAGCTTACACAGATGACTTGAAGCTTTCCACAGATACTGTATTGGAATCATCATTAAAATAAAGCCAGAATGAGATTTCAGGGTCACTGACAGTTGAAAGTCATGGAAAACTCGAGTATTTGTCACATAAGGGCAATTTTCATGAGTTAGAACATAGTATGTGTTTTCTTTTCCTTAAAAGTCCCCTTCCTCGTTTAGCTATATGTGGTTCATCAATGTCATAAGATGTGATGGAAGACAACTGAACTTCAAATGATATGATCATGATGTAATCACAGTCTTATTTATAAAGTGCTTCTTAATTGCTACCGATGCAGCTTTAAATTTGTTTTTAGTAGAATTTTAATTCTGAAAAAAAGAATATAAGATATGCAAGAAAATGTGGGAAATTCCAAGTTTCTTAGGAAATATGGACATACAGGACATCCTTGTTTAGAAACAGAATTTTTCAGAAGTAAAAGTTAAATTTAAGAAACTTTTTTTCCTCTTTGATATCTTATAAAAGTATTTGCCCTATTGCTATAATAAAAACACTGGCCCAAACCAACTTGGGGAGGAAAGGGGTATATTTCATCTTTAGCACAGATCATAGAGGAATATGGCTTACTAGCTTGCTCTCTTGTCCTGTGCTCAGCCTACTTTTTTACACAACCCAATACTGCCTGTCCAGGGCTGTCACAGTCCACAATGGGTTGGGCCCTCCCACATCACTCAGTAATGAAGAAAGTGCCCCATGGACATGGCCACAGTTCAGTCCCATGGAGTAAATCCCTCAATTGAGGTTCCTTCTACCCAAGTTGATACCTGAAGCTGTCCAGAACAGGATCTTTCTTAAGAGTTTGATTTGAAGTCATTGAACGGAATTTTCACTCAAGGGAGATTATTTCAAGAGTTAAAACAAGCAATATGTGTCTCAAAATCGGTGGGGAGTTGCTCTAGTATACATTATATACATTTTTAGAGACTCATTTGGTTGAAGATTGGTGGGAAAGATGTAGAAGAAGAAGAAAATGAGATTTTTTAATTTTTTAATTTTAATTCATTATTGTGTTAAACAGAGGAGGTACTTTTGAGTTCATAAAAAATTTGGGGATGAAAGCATGCATTATTCTAGTGAATGGTAGTAGTAGCAGGTGCAAAGAATAAAGGAGAAAACCGAGGAAGACAAGTTAATTTCTTCCTCTCTACCTATTTACTGTAAAGAGTACAGGCAGTGTCTAAAATGCCAAATGCCACATGTATGCTGAAGTAGTGGGTTTTCTCCTCTTGTAGGGTCTCACTGGCCCAATTTGGTAAGTTTCGAAGCATAGGATTAACTTATTTATGTGGGTGTAGTATATGTACATGTTCCTATGATACAAGTGCACATGAATGTGTGTGTACATGTTCATGCAGGTATACATGCATGTCTGTATGTGTGTGCATGCAGGAATGTATGTACACTTGCATGGAGCCCAGTGGTCAACAGTGTGTGTCTTCTTTGAGCAGTCTTTCACTTAGTTGTTGAGAAAGGGACTTTCATTGAACCTGGAACTCATTGACTTGGAAAAATCTGCTGTCCAGTGAGCTGATCCAGGGATCCTCCTGTCTCAGCCCCATCCCACCTACAGTGCTGGTGTTACAGATATATGCTGTTATGCCCAGCTTTTATGTGGGTGATGGAGTTCTGAAGTTTGGTCCTCATGCTTGCATAGCAAGCAATTTACCCATCGAGTTATTTCCCTAGATCCATAGAAACCTCCTGCTTATTGCCAATTCTCTGCATGGAACTAAGTTTTGATAATTGAAATTATATGACAGCTTGAAATATGGCCTCACAGTGATGAGAACATCTTTGCTCTAAAGCATGATTGTTCATTCATTGTGGTATGTTTATGTCATAGACTGCTAACCATGTGATCCTAGCCCTCTAGCATCTCATAGCTCACGAGGGAAGAGAAATAAATAAGGAGGCAGTTACAATAACATGGGTGGCTCAATGGGTAAATGACTCCATGAATGGAAATATAGGTGTCATTTGAGTCACCGTTCTTGTGAGTGGAAGAGCAATTTTGAGAAAGAAGAAATAGGATACGGATTTAGAGGGTTGGCTCTGTGTGTTCATGTCTGTACAAATATTTGTGGAGGCCAGAGAACAACCTCAGCTGCAATTCCTGAGGTACTATCCACCTTTTTTTTTCTTTTGGGAGACATGGCTTATCACTCTTCAGAGTTTGCACAGTAGGCTAGGCTAGCTAGCCAGTGAACCCCAGGGATCCACCTCTCTCTGCTTCCCCAGTGCTGAGATTACAAGCTCATGCTATCATGCCCTATTTTGTTTAAATGATTCTGAGGATTGAACTGGGGTCATTGTGTACTGATGAACTATCTATCCAACTATGAGAGATGCATTTTGTTGCTGTTAAAAGGCAGACTACAAAATTGCAGATTCTTGTTTCTTTTTGCTAGTTATTTCTGGATTCTAAAATATCAAATCCCTTTTTATAGGGGGAGTGCAGTATGAATGTTCTTGATTTAAGGGAGAAAATGGAGTCACATCTTAATCAGCAAACACAATACTATTAAACTTTTGTTTGCTCCTGAGGCTACTGAATGGGCCCATTATCAACCTGTTGTGTTTCCCCATGACTGGATACTCATAGTTATTGGTGCAGAATGCTTTGTAAAAGTCAATAAACATATCATTCCCTCTCAATTTACTAACTTTTATGTATCATGGATGTGAATAAATTCCCCTGATGCAGGTCATGAAAGAGTGATTTGTGGCACTTTAAAGAATTGGGGAAGGTAAGAAGTGGAAAAAGTCGATAAAGGGTTTTCTTTCCTTTGCATTGTGCCTTCTAAAAGTTTGTGTAAAATCTGGTCTCTCACTGCATATCTGGGGGGATGAGTAATGAGTTGAAGTGCTGTGGAAAGGCTAATTAATTTAGTCCTGACTCAGGGACTGCTGCCACTGATCTTGCCATCTGCTGGTGCGACAGGTGCACCTGCCTCCTGGCATTGTCCTGCCTTCTGCAGCGGGTGACTCCCCAGGATATCTCTTTATGGAGAGAATGGTCCCCGGACTCCTTGGGAGAGCAAACCTGTCCCTTCCATGCATGTACCAGATCACCACCAGCCTCCTATTCTTAGGGATTTGCTAGAAATAGGGCTGGCTGATGATTAATTGAACATTTTCCCCCAAGATTTTTGTGCATAACTCCCTGCTCTAGGGGACAGATGAGAGCAATCATTTATCTAATTTCCCTCTAGGCATTTGGCAGTATCTTCATGGGGAAATTTAGGAGAGTGTGTTGATTGAAACAAAGCCCATGTCTGAGCATGGGTTCATGTAGGGAACTGGATTTGCATTTTTCTTCTATACTATAAGGAATATTAGCACTTGGAATTTGGTAGTGGTGGTGGTGGTGGTGGTAGCGGTGGTGGTTCTGATGGTGTGTTTATGTGCCATAGGTCAACTTCAGGTGTGGTTTCTCAGTCACCTTCCACTTTTTGTTTTGAGACAGGGTCTCTCTCTGGACTAGAACTGCCCAAGTAGGCTAGGTTGACTGGCCTGTAAGCCCCAGATATCCACCTGTCTCCATCCCACACCCCTGTGCTGGGTTTCCAAGTGCATGCCACAACACCCAGATTTTTTAAAAGTGGATTTTGGGGGATGGAACTCAAGTACTTATGGCTGCATGGCAAGCACTTTACTGACTGAGCCACCTCCCCATTCCTAGTGTCTACTTGATAAGTTTTCTTGTGTTTCTCTCACTGGTTCACATTAAATTAATCTAGAATGTGTTGCATCCTTGGAGATGTCTGTAATTATTTGAGCAGACTGTTAGTAGACATTGGTAGTTATGAAAGCACAAGAGATAATGAGTAAGATCTTAACTAAATGTATAGTCATTGCTATTTTATTAATTTGGACAAAAATAATGGTCATATTTAAATTAGGAAAAATAGAGTATGAGACATTATTTCCCCCCAAAAGGCAGATGTTGATAGCTTAGTAGGTAAGTACTTGCCTTGCAGGTATAAGGACCTGAATTAAATTTCCAGAACTCATGTAAAAACAACCAATTGTGGTGGGGTATACTTGCAATCCCAGCCCTGAGGAATTAGAGACAAGTGGATTGCTGAGGCCCAGTAGCCAGCCAGGCTAGTCTACTTGGTGACTCTCAGATTCATTGAGAGACCTTGTCTCAATAAACAAGGGCAACAGCAACCGAGGAAAAACACCTGAGGTTGAACTCTGGCCTACATACACAAGGCACACATGTTCACATGTTCCTGCATAAAAGAACACACACACACACACACACACACACACACACACACACCCCTCCACAACATAAGCACACAACAGTACAATTTTAATCAAATGAATATTCATTGCGATTTTATGAATCTGGATGAAAATAATGATCATACTGAACCATATGAGTGGTGATATACAAAGCCTTTTATTGTAGCCCATGCAAGTATCCTATGTTTTCCCAGGATAGATAGGCATTTCCACACATTAGCAGGGGCTCCTGAAGACAGAGGGCTCTGAGGTGCTATGACCTTTCTAAAGGATGTATAGTGTTACAGCTCCTTTCATAGTGATATGATGACTGTATTTGCCTTTTGATTCTCAGTCTGTCATACTCAATGGCTCTCCAGAGGCCACCCCCATGTGACATGGTGGCATAATCAATGAACCACAAGTGAGGGTCCAGGGGTCTCATTTTTATTGGGCCGACATGAAAGCGATTTTCTAAAGTGATTTTCTATTAAACTGTGCCACTCATTTTATTTTTGTTTTAAAATCATGATTATTGGGGCTGGAGAGATGGTTCAGTGGTTAAAAGTGTTTGCTACTCTTTCAGAGGACAAGAGTTTACTTTCCAGCACCCATGTCAAGCAGCTCAGAAACACCCATATCAGCTCTGGAGGACTCCATTGCCCTCTTCTGGCCTCCAAGAGCACCCACATGCACATGCACATGGTCACACCCACACACACATAAACAAACAAAACTTTTTTGTAAAACCATGATTTTATTTCATAATTATATATTTACATTAATTGCCAATAGAATTATAATTGCTATTTATACATTGGTTTTAAAACAGAATATCGTGTATCCCAAAGTAGCCTTTAACTTGCTGTGTACCCCAGGGATTTCCTTGAATTTCTGATCCTTGTGCCTTTACCCCCAAGTGCTGGGATTACAGGTACGCCCCATTATACCTATTTTATGTAGTTCTAGGGATTGGTTCTAGGATTCTGTTTATGCTGGGCAAGAACTCTATTGACTGAGCCACATCCTAAACCCTATACTATTCTTTTTAAAGCTAGCTTTGAGTATAACACCCCTGTGCTGGTGTGCTCCTTGTACTTTTGGTGTGCATTCCAGTTGGTTTTAACAACTAGAACTGAACATGTTGATTTTAGAACTGTCTCACTCGTTTTAATTTCCCATTATTTAGCCCTAGAACAAACCCTCACTAGTGTTTGCTGGATTAACTAAAATTTTCTTTATCAGTAGATTAGGTCTTTTTCATTAGAAGATTATTCTAGGTAAATTAGAGGTAGACTTTGTCCTAGTTTTATTTCTGTTGCTGTGATAAAATACTCTGAAAAAGCAGTTTAGGAAAGAGAGCAATTTATTTGGCTTTTAAGTCCAGTTCACAGTCCTTCCTATCAAGGATCTAACAGCAGCAGGAGCTTGAAGCAGGTGTTCCCATCACACCCATAGTCAAAGCAGAGAAAAATGAATGCACACACACGCACTGCCTTGCTTCCTTCTGCTCAGCTTGATTTCTCCAGTCTTAATACAGTTCGGGACCCCTTGCTTAGGGAGTGGTGCCACCCACAGTGGGTTGGATCTTCCCACATCAATTTACTTAATAAGCCAATCTGATGCCACAGACATGTCCACAGACCAACCCAATGTATATAATCCTTCATTGAGACTCTCTTTCTAGGTGACATTTGGTTGTACCGAGTTAACAATAAACTCTAACCATCAGACCTCTATGTTATATACCATACACATTACTGTTTTAAATATCTTGAGATATAGAAACTTAAAATAAAACCTAAAACTAACATGAACTTAGATATGCAGGGGAGGGTCTTACAATATTCTTCAATACCACAGTATTTTTGCCACCATAAAGGAAACTAATTTTGGATCTGCAAAGTGTTCAATAATTTTTATCTTCATATTTAGAAACCTATACTAACCTACTTGGCGTTTATAAAATTCTTTCCTGAAAAACGTGCAGTAGAGATCGTACATGTTATCTGATGTCTCAATTAAAAGCACAAATTCTGTAGCACATTGACCACTTGCTTCAGGTGAGGTGGAGTGGCCCATTCAGGTCTATTCCCTGCTTCATGAACAGACTGTAGGGAGTGGGTTTTAGTGATGAGTAGAAACAGTTGTTTATACTTACACTCATGCTCTTCTCTGCCTTCAAGGCACTCTCATGAGGCATCTGCCTGGTGGAGAGTAGGAGACAGGGCAGCTTCCCTTCTTCCTGTTAGTGTGTGGATGTGGTGGCGGGAGGAGGCAAGTGAGTCCTAGGTCCTCTTTAGAAGGGCTAGTGAATATTGATCTGTTTCTAGAAAGTTCTGCCTTTCACTCTGTCTCAGCAGATGGCTCTGCAAAGCCCTGTAGTCTGTGGTCTCCACTGATCACAAACTGAATATATCCCCCTTTTTAGAAGGCTTCTTCGGGAATATTTGCTAAGCCTGAAGCCTTGCAGGTATTTTCAGGTTTTTACAAGTGCCAGTACGCTGATGGTTTCATTGGGGGCATTCTTTCTTGGGCTTACCTTGCAGATCTGTCAGAGGCATTCTGAAGATCGACAGTTTGCACAAAAAAAAATGTATTGTTCTTTATTATTATCTTTGATTAAGGCCAGAGGAGGATATTAGGAGTCCTGTTCTATCACTGTCTACCGTAGGGTCTCTCAGGGGTCTCTCATTTAACCAGCAAGGTCCAGCAATCCTCCTGTCTCAGTCCTCACAGTGTTGGGGTTGCAGACTTGGCCATATGTGGCTTTTTATATGGGTGCTTGAGATTTGAACACTGATGAGGAGTTACATAGACTGTGTTTAGTAACTTGTGACTTAGTCTCCATTTGGGTATAAAATTTGATAAGAATGGATCTATGTCATCTTGGGAGTAAAAAACCATTATTTTAACATTTAGTTAGAGGAAAACTGAAAGCGAAGTAGGTATACCTCATTTGTTGTGAGTGTGCGCTTTATATTCTCCTTTTATTCCTGTTCTGTAAATAAGGATCTGAAGCATTTGATCACATATCCCCAGGCATTTGCTTTGTAATCATAAACTCAATACCCGATTCCTAATGAGCTGCTGCCTTTGCCACAGACACTGAACAAAACAGCGATGCATTGTGAAGTCACAGTTGTCTGTTGCCAGCAGAACTAAACCCTTCAGACAGGAGCATGAATGTACATGGACCCGAGTGTGTTTAATTTGCTTTGAGTAGCCAGCAAGTCAAGCATTCTTTGTTTATTTATTTTTTACACAAAGCTGTTTGGAAGTATCTTCAATTTGCATGAAAAAGATACTGGTCCCAACTGGTTTTACAGACATATTGGAACGAGGGAGGTTGACAACATGGTGTGCTGGAGACTTCCAAACCGAAAGGCACACTAGATTGCTGTTGAAAAAGACTAGGCTATTTACGTTTGTTTTTTTGATTGAGTCTGCAACTTCATCCCAGAAACATGATGTGTCATAGTGTTGTCACCTATTCAAGAACTTGGTCATTTCCTTCGTTTTTAATAATGGAAATGTTTTCATGGATATCTGTCTTTCCATGCTTCCTCTTCTCACCAATCTTTTGCTTGAACTCTAAATTAATTTATGAATTAACTGATAAAATGAAGTGATGCCATCCATGACTGAATCTGAATTCTAGCATTGCGTACTGGAGTTAATACTTGCCTAGGTTTTGTGTTCCTGTCTCTGAATCTGACTAAATTTCATATTAATACTTAAGTTTGTCTCAGTATCTACAAATACATAGTTTGTTTTATATCGATGAAAAATTATTTTCTTTCTCTTTTTGTGTGTGTGCAAAGGTCAGAGGTGGACACCAGGAGTCCTACTCCATCACTCTCCACCTTATTCTCTTAAGACAAAGTCTGAGACAGTTCTTACTCAACATAGAGCTAGGCTGGTGGCCAGCAAAACCTCAGTGATCCTCCTGGCTCTGCCCCCCACCATGATGGAATTACAGATACACACATCAGATCATCATGCTTGTTCAATAAGCATCTTACCCACTGAACCATTCCCATCTCCAGTCCTGAGTCAGGGGTTCTTTCATGGAGAACATGGGATTCCATCCCTTTAATCAGGAGTATAGCCTTGCATTCTTACATAGCTGTTGTCCAGGGGCTTCCTCTTTTTTTCTTTAATAGAATATTTTAATTAATTCTTTGAGAATTTCCTTCATGCATACAACGTAATTTGATTGAATTCACCTCTATTCCTCCCCATAACTCCTCTCAGATCTAACCCACACCTCCTCCCAACTTCATGTCCTTTTTCAGATTAGTGAGGCTCTCAAGCCTCATTAGAGAAATTTCTTTGTATAGTGGTCAGTTGTTATTGCAGAAGCTCACAACTGATCAAAATGCAGAGAATATGTGTTTATGGAGTGCTCAGCCATAAATGGGACATCTGCATCATACCCCATCACCCCAAAGCTCAAAGACCATTGAGGAAGAAGGGGAGAAAAAATTGCAAGAGCCAGAGGTTGGGAGGGCCAGAGTGAAATAGTGTTTTCTGGACATGACAGGACCACTGCACCCATGAACTCAGAGTAGCTGTGGTTGCCTGCACAAGACCTGCATAAGATCAAGCCTGTCAACATTCCATCATGGAGAGGGGAGGTACTCACAGGCCCTGCCTCTAACTGAGGGACTATTGACAGTTGATGGTTTTAAGGGGAAGATTCATTTTCCTTTAAGGGAGTGGCCCCTGATAGACTCACCATGCTCCACATCTGTGAGTATATGGGCAGCACAATTTGGAGAATTAGATTTTTTAAAAAAAAAGAAGAAGAAGAAGAAGAAGGAGGAGGAGGGGGAGGGGGAAGGGGAGGGGGAGGAGGAAGAACCTGGAGAGATGGCTTAGGGGTTAATAGCACTGCCTGCTCTTGCAGAGCACCCAGGTTCAGTTCCCAACTAACAACCTCTATTACTCTAGTTCCAGGGGATCCAACACCCTCTTCTGGCCTCCTAGAGAATTGTAGGACATGGGTGGTCTTACATACATGCAGGGAAAACATTCATATCCATAAAATGAAAATAAATAAATAAATATAATTTAAAACAAAGCAAAACAAACCAGGGACTTCTCAATAGCAGGGGAAAATCTGAATTCCTCTTCTTTCTCTTTTGCTTGGGATTCTTTGGGTGGGATGGCCGTTTTTATTTTGATGGAGTGATACTTCCTAGTGAGAAAGAGTTTACAGAAGAATTTGCTACAGATTTGGTGGTGCAGGCCTGTAATCCCAGCACTCAAAAGGTGGAAGTAAGAGGATCAGGAATTCAAAGTCATCCTCAGCCCCATAGTGATTTGGGGGCCAGCCTATGCTATCTGAGACCCTGTCCAAAAACCAATGAACAAAAGCGCTTTATTTTTTATTAACACATTATCAGTTATATGGTTAATGAATTTCATTATGAAAATTTTTTGTGTATTTACAAGGCCGTCCTTCCTTCTAGCCTCTCTTGATCTCACCTTCCTCTGCCATCTTTCTTTGTCTTTTTTAAAAAATATTTTACTTGACTACTTTTTTTTTTATGTGTGTGAGTGTTATGCCTGCATGTCAATAGGTGCACACATGTTTTGCAATGCCCACAGAGGTCAGAAGAGGGCATAAGATCCCTTGGAACTGGAGTTATAGATAGTTATTAGCTGCCATATGGGTGCTGGGAATCAAACCCAAGTCCTCTGCAAGAGCAACCACCATTTTTAACCGCTGAGCCATCTCTCTAGTCCCCATCCCTCTTTTTCTACCTTTAAGTTATGTTTAGCTTCTGTATATAAGAGAAAACATGCAATCTTTTTCTTTCTGAGTGTGGCTTATTTTGCTCAATATGATCTCCAGTTCCATCTATTGTCCTACAAATGTTAAGATTTTGGTTTCCTTTATGGCTGAATCATACTCCATTGTATATGCATACCACATTTTTTCTACTCATTCCTTTGCTATCTCCCTGTTACTTTGTTATAATCATATGTTAGGTGTAGCAATGTTTTGTAAATGGCTTAGGAAGTTTTTTTATCTTTATGTGTGTATGGGAGGAGGGGCACACATATAACTGCAGAGGTCAGATAATAATCTTGGGTGTCAGTCCTCAACCTGCACCTTGTTTGAGATAGAGTATCTTTGCTGTTCTCTGGTGTACAGTAGACTGACTGGCTTACAGTCTTCCAGGGATTCTTTTTTGTACCTCCCATGTTCCTGCATGAGCCCTGGGATTATAGAATGGTACTACTATGTCTTACTCCAAGCTGGGGATCCAGACAAGTTTTCAAGCTTGCATCCCAAGCCTTCTACCCAGTCAACTATCTCCCAGCCAGAAGAACTTGTAGAGAATTGGATTATCTGTGAAGAGACATTTCTGCCTCTGTCATTTTGGTAGTCACATCTTAACCTTTAAATCTTATTGAATTAGGTAGAGGCTTTGTGCATATCTGCACTTTAAGATTTATTTTAATCTTATTTTTTATTTATATGTATTTGTGTCTGTGTGCTTATACCACATGTGTATGGGTGCCTCGGGAGGTCAGAAGAAGACATTGGATCTGCTGCAGCTGGAGTTATAGGCAGTTGTTAGCTGCCCTATGTAGGTCTGGGAATTGAACTCAGGTCCTTTGAAAGAGCAGAAATATCTGTAAACTGCCAAGCATCTCGCTAGTCCCATATTTTCACTTTGTATAAGTGTAATTGGTGCCCTTACTACTTCACTTCATGAAATTTATGATATTCCACAAACTGTTGGATGAGGTGAAGGCTGTTCCTTCCCAGCGCTATAAAGGATTCCATTACATTGCAGCAAGTTTCCTTACTTGCTATTTTGTTCAGGCTGATGCTTATTTTCCATTCAAGGTTATTCCAAATAAGGCTTCTATGAATGTTCTAGTCTGTGTTCTTTGGTGAACACATATGCACATTTCTGCTGGGTCCATACTGCCAAGGGGAAGATGCTGAATCACAGAGTATAGGGTGGATGCTCTAGCTTTCATTGACATCATGGATTTTGAATCCGTATTAGTTCCTTTTCTTGTTACCCTGGCCAAATATCTGACAAGAAGAAAAGCAAGGGAGGAGGGGGATAATCTACTTTACAGTTCTAGGAGATACATTCTGTCATGGGACAGAAAACATGGCAGCAAGTAGTGAAGACAGGGTGGCAGCAGCAGCAGGCAGCTGGTCACATTGCAACCACAGGAACAGAGAAAACAGGAAGTAAGGCTGGCCATAAAACTTGAAGGCCCACCCCCAGTGACCTACTTCCTCCAGCAAAGCTCCACCTTCTAAAGGTTCCACAGTCTTCCCAAACAGCTGGGGACCAGGTGTTAAACACATTAAACCATTGAGGGGGAGCATTTCACATTCAAAGCCTAGAACCATCATTGCTGCATTTCTAATGGTTTCTGGGGAGAGAGGAGATAAATGCATATATTCAGTTTCTATATTTAAATACGTATCAGTTCTTGTCACCTCCGCTACGTCTTTCGTCACTGCATTTGTGCTCTTATCTGTTCATCAGGACTAAATCTGAACACACATGGTTTCTCCACCTTGTTTACTCAAAAGGGACATACCTTCCCTCCATGGTCGTGTGGCTCCTCTGTGTACATTGCTGTTCCTTCTCACAGGGGCAGTCTTCACAGTTCTGCCCTAGGGTCCCCACATGTGTGTCCCTTTGGATATTTACTCAGAAAGGACTGTTCCTTCCAGAAGACTGCTCAGACTTAAGCAAAACAAAGCACAAGGGTTATGCATATGTGTGCCCATGTGTGTAGAGGTCAGAGGCTAGCCTTTGGTGTCATTCCCTAGGCACTTGCATTTTGAGACAGCATCTCTCACTGGCCTATAACTCACTAAGTAGTCTAGAATGGCCAAGGAGCCCTGAGGGACCTATCTGTCTCTGCTCCCCAAGTATTGAGATTAAAAACACACGCCACCACACCTGGCTTTTTACATAGATTCTGGGATCCAGCACTGGTGTTTTCATGTTTATAACCAATCACTTTACTGACTAAGCAATCACCTCAGTCTTGATGACTTGGGATGTTTGGGGGTTTTGTTTTATTTTCATTATTATTATTTTTTTGAGATAGGGTCTTCCTGTAGCTCTAGCAATTTCAGTTGCCTAGGAATGGAGCTGCTTCCTCTGTGTTTGCACAGCTGATCCTGTGGATGAGGGAACACCAGGGATAAAATGCCACTAAATACTTTCTCATCTTGTTAGGAAGAGAAGGATTTTGGTGAAAATCCTTGTTAAATCTAAGATTTGGGGGTGACTGGAAGTCACTACTTACTTTTGAGTCATCTGTTTTAAAAAACTGAAAATCTGTTCAAAGTGCATGTATCACTTCATAAGAACATTCTTAACATGACAATGAATACAGTAAGTGAAATCAGTTATAAGGAATATAAATCAAATTTCATTATTAAGTACAAAATATTAAAGTTAATTTGATTTTTACAAAAATGCATTTTGTGTATGTGTGTTTGCATATGCCTGTGTGTGTATGTGTGTGTGTGTATTCTTGTGTGTGTGTGTGTGTGTGTGTTCTTGTGTGCATGCATGAGCACCCACATGCCATGGCATTACATGTGGAGGTCATAGGACAACTTGCCCTCTCCTTTCACCATATGAGCCTTAGAGAACGAATCTCCTCAGTCTGAATGACTTGGGGTGTTGCAGTTCCACAGGCTTGTGCAACAAACAGCTTCATCTGCCCGGCCATGTTGCTGAACTGCAAATTTTATTTTCAAGACTACATTTTTCTTCCTAGGACTTGGAAAATGGTATGAAGACTTTTATTTAGGCTTTGAAATAAGGAAACAAACACTCCATCCTATCACATCCCAGCTCAACATTTAGTATTTGCTTAGCCTCTCTGACCCTTAGTTTTCTCATCTATACAATGGGTAACTGGCAGTCTCAGAGGAGAATAAGCAAAATGCCTAATGTAGTTAATTTTATACAACAAACCTGTAAATGATTTTCTGTTATTTTAATAGTGGTATAGAGTTATATTTTGTTTACTCTTTAAAATTCAGCATTATAGAGCAAAAAGATGAATAATTAAAATATCTAATCAAAATCAATACAGAAGTACCTCTGAGGTAGTTCAGCCCAAGAAACTTAAGCTATGAACGATATGTGTCACTGAGCTTAGTGACTGGAGCATAGCTTAATGTGCATTCAATATTCATTTGGCTAATACAGACTCCACAACAAAAGAAACAGTGTCATGACAGTGGATGGAGATGATGCCCTGGTGAGTGATCATTTTAATTATTAGTATTAAATATGGTGGAGAGAAAGTGGGAAGTTAAGGAAGGAGTTTCTCTGAAGACCTCCAAAGAATATTACCCAGTCACGTGGTAGAATCTCAATTCCTGGAATGCTCATCCAATCATGTGTTCTCTCTCTGCAGGGAGAAGTTGGCTGTGGCCCGGCTGCAGAGGGAAGTTGCCCAAAGAACAAGTGAAGGGGCTATGGTGAGTCTTGGATGGTCCCCTTTCATTCCGAGCCTCCTGTCACAAGGGCTCTGGCTTCAAAATCCTTCTGTCCTGGCAAATGATATATCTAAACAAAATATTGGCTTATAGCTAACTTAATGATATGTTTTTGGTAAATGATACACTTATGCACAGTTTAGATAGCTTTGCCATGGAAGATGGTAGAAGCAGAGACAGAGAGACACACAGACAGACTGAGAGACCCTGAGACTGAGTTTTGAAATACTGCTCAAATATTCAAAGGGTTAGAAGGCTAGATTTCAAGACTCTCTGCTGGATGGCCAAGCTTCCATCTGTAAGTGCCAATTCTGTAAATGAACAACCTTAGAGTTTTAGGTAAGAACAGTATAATTTAATTCAAACTTCTCTGTTCTTAGAAGGTAAATAAATAAAGGAAGGAAGGCCCTGGTATTTGCTAATGTAATTGCTGTTTATTCTCTTCTTCTGTAGTATTTGTGGTGCATTCTTGCTGCCCTTTCCAGCCCCTGTCATTTAGAAAACGGATGCTTCCTTGCATTTCTGAATTGTACAGAAAAATCAATATGGTTGTTTTGGTCCATCAAAACTGCATTTTATAGACTACAGTCTTTACTGAAGTAGCCACCAGAGTGCTACTGCAACATCTGAGGTGACCGCTGGGTACCCAGGGAGTCTGTGTGTGTGTGTGAATTAACTGCTACCTCTGAGAGGAAAATATCACATAAGCCTTATTTTGCTCCTTTTCTGACAAGATGGTAGCAGGTGTGTGAATTTCAGCAGGAGAATCCATTCTTTATGAAAAGGAATGATGGGTTTGAGGCACTGAAGGCTGCTTCCAGTTCATTTCAGGAGAGCTAAGTGACAGTCCACCCTCTGAAAAGAGGAAGAAGTTTGTGAAGTCTCTGGCCCTGTGCTTCTCCCAGTATAGAACACAGAGGGCTGGAATGACAGACTGGATGTTGAACAGTTCATGTCACGGAGGGAACAGAAGCTGGTATACTTTGGGAAGGAGATCACTATGTTTTTCTAAAAATCAAAATATATAGAGAATCTTGAAAAGGTTCAAACTTTTCAGTTTGAGGCAACCACCCATAAGCACCTTTAAGCAATGGAATGGAAACAGGTTGGAAAATAATAAAGATCTGAGTGGTGAGCTGAACCTTTCTGATCTGGACTGCTCACTGTATTTTAGACAGCCTGGGTCACTCTGTGTATATGTGTGGGATTGTGTGCTATGTCTGTAGCATACAGCTACACTTGTATGCACTCACACGCAGATGGGAACAAACTTGGAATCCTTCTTCAGGCACCATATACCATTTTTGTAACAGGGTCTCACCGACTTAGAACTCATCAAATAGGACAGCGTCCCTGGCCAGAGATCTCAAGGGATCCACTTGTTTCTGCCTCCCAAGCACTGGGATTCCAAGTGCATGCCACTGTGCCTGGCTTTTGAGTTGGGTTCTCTGGATAGAATTCAGGTCCTCATGTTTGTACTTATTATGAGTTTATAGTAAAATAAAAAACAAGGTACTGTAGACCTGTGACTTTGTTATTTCCAAAATATTTCCACCATTTTGAGTTTCTTGATTTCCCCTGCCAGTAGTGGAGATAGCTTGTCAATTTCCAGAAAATGCACTCTGTGGATTTTTAATAATAGCATTGAGTCTTTTGATCAGTGGGAGCAGGAATGGCATGTTAAGTATTCAAGCTTTTGATATTTTGGACATGAGATCATGAAGTTTTCAGTCTTTTAAAAAATTTTATTCATTGTTTTTATTTTATGTGTATGAGTGTATTGCCTGCATGTATGTGAGTGCACCTGGGTCGTGCAGTGCCACAGAGGTCAGAGAGGGCTTCAGATTCCCCTGGAACTGGAGTTAAGGATGGTTCGTAGCCACCATGTGGGTGCTGGGAATTGGTCCAGTGTCCTCTGCAAGAGATGTTTTAATCCAAAAGAGAATGTTGAATTTATTATTAAGGCTCCCATTTAGACCTGCTAGTTCTGGGCCTCAAGCTCTGACCATGTGGATCATGGTCCTCTTGTGAGCTCACCTCCCATGGTATTCATGGTCCTGTCAACTTGCATGTATGTGTAGGTACAGGCCAGTGTGCAACCTTGACTGAGGTCTTTGTAGCTCTGCCTTCACAGCCTCTGAATGCTGTTGGAACTGACCTCTGGGCTGAGCATAGAGGATCATTACACCACCATGGGGCAGCTTCTCAGCTCTTCCTTCTCTGGGTGGTCTCTGACATTTTAACCTCTCTGGAAGGCTCCCTCCTTTATTAATGCTCCATTCATAAACCCAGAGCTTTAGTTTCCTTCTAGGCCACTGTTCTCTTGTGAACACATCATGTCTGAAGTCAGACCACAGAGAGAGGCAGGAGCTGCAGGAATTTGACTCTCACTGCTTTGGAAGGAAAGAAGGATCCTGCCAAAAAACATTGTTTTTAGTTAGCTAAAGATTCATTTAATTTGAATTACAAGGGTATATTTGCTGCCCCAGCTCTTTGTTGCTTGATGGTGTGTAAACTGAGCTATACAATCCTAAGTGAGTGATCAAGTTCAAGTCCAGGGTAACTGTTTTCAAACCCATTTAAGCCAGAGTTAGTGCTTTCATTTGTTTGGGGGCAGAGACAGAGCTTATAACAATTGTCATTTTTTGCCTGAGTATATACTAGGAACACCGTATATGTGTGTATGTCTACACAGATAAATACACATACATATTCAATTTATAAGTAGGAAATCCTCAGTTTGCTTTAATTGTCCACTGAAATATATTGACATGTTAAAGAAATCATCTTTTTAAGCATAATTTGGAATTTTATGAAAAATGTCCCTTTTTCACCAAAGGCTAGAATATATCCAAATAACCCGGAAACCTCAAGAACCTGGCTCCCTCCTGTCCATTTGCTTCCCTTGAATCGTACATCCATGTTTATTGCAGCACCGTTCACAAAAGCCAAGTTATGCAACCCAACTAGGTACTCAGCTGCAGAGGAATGAATTAAGAAAGATGTGATAAAGACAGATGTAGCAATTTTTGGCTATAAAGAATGAAGTTATGTTTTTTCAGGAAAATGGATAAAACTAGAGACAATCACATTAAATGAATCAAACCAAGCTCAAAAAGACAAATAACACATACTTTCTGTCTCCGGTACATTTCTTTCCTCCAAAGTCTACTTCATCTGATGCTAATGTATGCATGCTAACTTCCACTGAATCAAGATTTTTCATGGTAAACTTTTTCTACACACTTATTTTAACCTTCCTGGAGTGTTATATTTATAGTTAGTTTTCCATGGACATCCTATAGCTGGATAATGTTTTTTTTTAATCTACTCTACAAATCTATGGGAATTTTGTTTTGTTTTTATGATTTGTTTATATGTTGTGTGTGTGTCTGTGTGTCTCTGTGTGAGTACTTGTATATAAGAGAAGTGACTTTGAGGTCAGAGGTATCAGATACCTTGGAGCACAGGCAGTTGTGAGTCACTTGAAGTGGGTGCTAGGAACTGAACTTGGGTCCTCTGTGAGAGCAGTATGCACTCTTAACCACTGAGCCACTTCTCCAGGTCCCAAATCTGTGTTTTTAAATTGGTGCGTAGTGTCCATTTGCTCTCTGTGAAGTCACTCAAGCATCATGGCTTATGCCTGCCATCTTCTTTGTTGTTTTCTCTTTGTTTTCCATGTTTTTCAGTTCATGGGTCACACAATTTAGAAAACACGTATAGAGGAAACTTATTTATCTATTCAAGCTCTTTCTTACTTCCTGATGTTCCAAGATTCTTTCTTTGGAGTGGGCATGTATATGTGAGCACAAGCATGAAGTTGTTTGGTTTAATTTCTTATTCCCTCTTTCCTTCTATCTTTCATAGGGTCTTGTAGCCCACAGTGGTCTAGAATTGCCATGTAGGCATGCTGGCCTTGAATCTGGCATGTTTCTACATCCACTTCCTAAGTGCTGGGGTGATAGATGTGTCCTACTAGTTTTAGATATGCTTTTATTTTTGTGCTCTTAACAGCTGAGCCATCTCTCCAGCCCCCTACTTTTTAGTTAATTACGTTGTACTAGTATATGCCTCTTTTTGTGTTTGTGTGCACATGTATATATAGATGTGTATGCATGTGTGTATGTGTGTATGTCTGTGTGTAGGCCTCAGGTTGACATACAGTATCTTCTTCAATAATTCTTTACCATATTTTTTGTGACAGGGTCTTTCACTGAGTCTAGCACTCACTAATTTACTAAGTCAGCTAGCTAGTGAGATCTCACGATCCTCCTATCTCCATCTCCCAAGCGAGGAGATTATAGGCTCGTGCCACTGTGGCTTTTTAACCTGGGTGCTGGGAATCTAAACTTGGTCCTCATGTTTTCTCTGCAGGCACTTTACTGACAGAGCCATCTCCCAAGCTACCTCTTGCTGTATGTTAAAATTACCTGTCCTGGGGCTAGAGAGATGGCTCAGAGGTTAAGAGCACTGGCTGTTCTTGCAGAGGACCCGAGTTTAATTCCCAGCACCCACATAGCTGCTAAAAACCATCCTTAACTCCAATTCCAGAGGATCTGATGCCCTCTTCTGACCTCCATGGGCACTGCATGACAGGACTGTACCTACCTACATGCAAGCAATTCACTCAGACATATAAAAGTAATAAATAAAATATTTTAAAATTACCTGTCCTAAAAGCTATGAGGTGCCATATTGTCTTGGTTTCTTTTCCTTGATTGTTGATGCTTAGCCTACATCATTTTCTGTATCCATTGATCATTGCTGTGTCATCTTTTCAAAAAGGCTATCCCAATATTTTTCCCATTTTTAAATCCTTTCTGTTCCTTTTTGTTTTATTTTGCTGTTCTGTTGGATATTACCCTAATATTGACCATATCTTTTGCAGATATTTTCTCCCAGATGGAGGCTCAATCTGCATTTTTGTTGGTTGCTTTCATCGAGATACTTTTGAGTTTGGTGCTGTCTTGCACATTTACATTTGCTGACTGAGTGTATTAGTCACTTTTCTGTTGCTGTGATAGGAACACTGACCTGAGCAACTTGTAGAAGGAAGAGTTTATTTGAGCTTACAGTTCCAGACGAATTACAGGCCATCATGGCAGGAAGGCATGGTGGCTGGACCAGGAGCAGCAGAAGCTAAGCTCTCACATCATCACAGAGGCACAGGAAGCCAGAGAACTGGAGATCCAGCAAAGCTTAAGAACTCTCTAAGCCCACTCCCAGTGACGTGCTTCCTCCAGGATAGCCACACCTTCTAAAACCTCCCAAAACAGCGCCACCATGTAGGGACAAAAATGTCCAAATACTTAGAGTCTATGGGGGACATTTTCATTCAAACCATCACACCGAGCTTTTAGAGTGATAGTTATTTAAAGCAATTATTGCCAGTATCAAGAAACTCCCTTCTGTTTTCTTTTAGTAGGTTTAATTTTTTTATATTATTTACTGTGTGTCTGTGTGTGCATATGGGTCACTACATATTTATGGAGTCAGAAGACAACTTGCAGGAGTTCCCTTTCTATCATGTGGGACCAGGAGATCAAGTTCAAGTCCTGAGGCTTGGCAGCAAGTGCCTTTATCCACTGAGCCATCTTGCCAAACCCTTGATTCATTTTTTAAAAATATTCTATTTATTTTTATTTATTTATTTTATGTGTATGAGTGTATTGCCTGTATGTATGTGAGTGCACCTGTGTTGTGCAATGCCGCAGAGGTCAGAAGAAGGCTTCAGGATTTCCCTGGAACTGGAGTTAAGGCTGATTCATAGCTGTCATGTGGGTGCTGGGAATTGAACCCAGGTCCCCTGCAAGAGCAGTCAGTGCTCTTAACTGCTGAGCCATCTCTCCAGCCCTGATTCATTTTTTTAAATGCCCTATCCCTTTTATTCTGCTAGAGACATTTCACTTTTTCCTAGTTTTTCTTCATCTGAGACTCTCTTGATTTCCCCTATATTCCTGGGGTATATTTTGCCTGGATATAAGACTCTGGGTTGACAATTCTAGTTTTTTTTTTTTTTCCCAGCACTTGAAAAATACTATGCCACTTTCCTCTAAGGAGAAACTGTTTGTCTTTCTAATTGCTTTGCCCTATGGGAATCCCACCATTTTTCTCTTTATGCTACATTCAAGAACATTTTCCCCTTAGTCTTTCATTTTCTGACTAAGAAGTCTTAGTGAATAAGTCTTTGCATTTACAGGTTTGAGGGACACTTCATTTCTTAAATCTGTTACTTTATGTATTTTTTAAAATTTAGAAAAGTTTTCATTATGCCTTAACTTAAAAAAGTTTTATTTTTATTTATGTGTATGTGTCTGTCTCTTTCTGTGTGTGTGTGTGTGTGTGTGTGTGTGTGTGTGTGTGTGTGTGTGTGTGTGTGTGTGTGCTACTGCAGGTACCAGCAGAGGCCAGAAGAGGGCATTAGAGTCCCTGTAGCTGGAGTTAAAGGTAGTTATGAGCTGTCGAACATGAGTTCTGGGAAGCAAACACAGGTCCTCTGCAAGAGCTGTATATGCTCCTAACCATTGAGCAATCACTTCTCCTTCTTTGATCACTTCTTCAGTCCTTTTCTCTCTTCTCTTTGAGGAGCTCTGAGACATGATTAGCAGTCTCTTGGCCTTCTGCACTCATCTCCTCTCTCTGTGGTCATGCTGCATATTTTCCATTACTCTCTCTCTAGCTCACCTAGTTTTACCGCCTTCTTCCATTGCCTCATCAGCCCAGGCTGTTGGCCTTTCTCTGTAAGCTATTGCATTTTTAATATATTTTCATTTTGTTTTGTTTGAATCTTTAATTTATGTGTTAAGTCTTTCTTCACTAAAGATTTAAAATTTTCATTGAATTCTTAGCAAAAATTTTCTTGGAAGCCTTTATATTGTGACCACCTTAAAACCTTTCTCAGATAATCCTCACACCTTTCCATTCTAGTAGGTATTTTCTGTTATAGTTTTTGCTTAGTTTGAGGTCTTAGTATCTGTGTGATAAGAGATTTTTTATTCCACGGATACCTGAACCATTTTGGAATTGTGCTAGGAGAGCCTGCTTGTGATTCAAACCTTCTGCTGTCGGATTCCATTGCTTCATCCCAAGGAGGAAGATCTGCTGTTTGGGGAACCAATCCAGGTTTCCCATCAGCCTCCATGACATTGAGATGAAGGCCTTCTTATGACCTCTGTGTAAGCATTAGGATTTTGCCTTTCTAGAGAATGCTTTGAAATTCACCCTGGATGGGAAGAAAGGATGCCTGGTTAATGCTGCCCCGTGTGGCATCCACCGACATGATTGTTAAGGAACCTCTTTGCAACCAAGCAATGGTGAAAACTTCATTCCCCACTAGGCCTCCTCTCATAGCACCCCAGCACAGAGTCTGTGAGTGAGGTAGCACCTCTTCACTGCCAGCTTAGAAGTACAAGTTTTGTCTTTACAGGTTATATCTATCTCTGACACTGTGGGGATCAGAGAGCTAGTGACTACCAATTGGTGATGAAATTTCAGGAGTTCTGGCTCCCTATGTTGCCCTGTGTGTATATATGTGTGTCTCTGTGTGTGTGTCTGTATGTGTGTATTTGTTCATGTCTGTCCATGTCCCTGTGTATGCAGCTGCACATGTACTTTTGTATGTGTGTATGTTGAGACTGGAGGACAACCTCAGCTTTTGTTCCTTAGGCACTGTCACCCTTAGGAGGAAAGATCTCTTACTGGCCTGGAACTCACCAAGTTGGCTAGGTAGACTAGATTGGCTTTCCAGGGAGCCCCAGTGATCCAGCTCTTTCTGCCTGGCATGGGTCCCCACAGCAAACATTTCAAAACCTAGCTAATTAATTAACTGGGAGGGAGACATGGATGTGTTTCATGGTGTGCAAGTGGAGCCAGTTCTCTCCTTACACTGTGTGGAACCTGGGGATGGAACTCAAGTCATCAGGATTGCAGGACAAGCATTTTACTGGCTGAGCCATCCCACTGGCCCCCAACTAGGAGATTGAACTCAGGTCCTCATGGGTGCAAGACAATCACTTTATCCAATGTGTTATCTCTGTAGTAGCCTGCGTGGCCTTTTTATGATGCTACTCTCATATTTGTATTGGGAGTGTCTCATGCCACCCTCCTAAGTAAGGAAATTGGAAATAGAAATTAATCAATAACCAAGTAGAGACCTTAATGATAACCTGTCACCTTTACAAACTTGTGTGAAAGCAGACAGAAAAATCAGACAGCTATCTGGAGACGGGGTAGCACCCCAAAAGAAGAGAGTTTTTCTGCTTTATTTTGAATGTGACTGACACTGGTACAAGTTCCTACTCTGAGAGTGCCTGTGTGGTTCAAGAGGGTAAAGTGAGGCAGGGGAGGCCATGCATTTATGAACTGGGCAGTATGCTCTGAAACACACACTTATCTTCACAGTTTGATGCAGGTGCTTCCAGCACAGAGGATGTGATTAAATCCCTGTTCCCCGGCACATGGGGCTACTATTTTTATTTTCTTTTCTGTCCTTGCCACAGCAGTGAACCCTGCAGGGTCTGAATCATTATGAGTCCAACCAAATGGTGTAATTGTGGAAAGGAGCGAGCTGGTGCTGGTGGAAGCCTCTTGCATCACACAGAAGAAAAACACCTCTCATGTCTTTAAAATTCTTAGACTGTTATTTCTGGATATTTCCAAACCTAGCTCATCTATGCCTTGGATTAGTTTAGAACCATAAACCTCGAGGGATTCTGTTTGTACTGGGACAAATTAGTTTACTGTCTTTAAAAACATTGATTTCTCCACAATTTTATCGTGGAGGGGTTGTCAGCTCAGAGAACTAATTATAGAATATTACCTATGTAGATTTTGTTATTTCTAACATGTAGATTTTGAAATCCTGGTAGGGTCTGAATGCACTTAAATGGACAAAGAATTTTTTACTGTAAAGAGAGCTGTTGTGAGACCTAGCCCCACATTTAAAATTGGAATTCATTTATGTATTCAAACATTTAAAAATATATGCACATTTCTGATTTCCACATATATTTAGATATGACAAAATACAAAACCATTTAAAAATGAATCCTATATTTTTTTGTTTCTCAGATGTTTGCTGACAAAAATAGAAATGCTTAAAAGTTAAGAATCATTGCTGTGCAGTTCTAGAGTCCAGTAAAATGTATAAGTATTGAGTTCAACTAAAGGGCTATGAATAGCATTGTACCCATAGAGCACACCAGTGTGTATGCAAACATTAATGTGAATGTTTTTAATAAAAGGCATCAGCAATTTCAAAGGTCCTTCTATTCTACGTAAGATCGATGCATATTAAAAAAAAAAGTGGTTCCACCTGTTACTTCCTGTTCCTAACAAAAGAGGGGAAAAAATGGAACCATTTTGATCAATGTCCTTTTAACTCTTAAGCTTAGTATAAAATAAATCACAGTGTTACCATTCTTCATTGATTGGGGTTAAAATGATATAACGTGGCTCTTCATGGCGATGTGGATTTTACTTGCTGAGTGTCTGGGACTTTGATTTGTCAGATTACCTGCTGTGGCTTAAGTGATGCAAGATAATTATTGGTGCTCCTGGCCACAGTGGCCTATTCCACACCTGCACCCTTTTGTTGGGGGCCCAACAGGGATGCTGAATATGAGGTCTCCATGAATAGACATCCTCTCTGAGTGGTCCTCCGACACCAGATTGATTTATGAATGTATCAGGCTCTTTGTTAGCATGTGAACCCCTAATTAATTTAAAGCCCTCTGCAGAGAAATTAAACCCCTGGTTAAGATTTCTAACAGACTCAGATGGTGCTAATAAAGGGGATGCAAGTCCTGTGAATGGATTTAGCATGGTCACTGGAAGCCATGGTCACAATGAAGCCTTGTGTGTGTAGCTGAGAGTTCACCCTCAAATAAAGAATGGGCTGTCAAGGAACCATCTCACTGTGGTCTCTAACAAAATTAGGCTTGTTATTTGGGTTCTGGCTTCCCATCTGTGGATGAGAGAGGAAGAGACAGACATGGAACTGAAGAGAGGATAAGGGCAAGGTAGAAATCTGTAAGAATTGTATAAACCTCCAATTAAACACTTCCCTTCAACCAGTGACTCAAGTTAAATATCTACTTCTAGAGTTAGTTGTAAAGACAGTCTTCAGAAGGTTTTACATATAAATGGATAAGAGGTGATGTTTAACTACTAGGAAATTGTGTGTGTGTGTGTGTGTGTGTGCGTGCACACACACACACACACAAGTCTGTGTGAAGACAGAAGTAAACATCAGTTGTGTTCCTTGGTTGCTCTCTACCTTATTCTTTGAGACAAGTCTCTCACTGAACCTGGAGCTCACTGTTTTTGCTAGTAAGCTCCAGGAATCTTCCTGTCCCTGTCTCCCACCCTTCTCCCAAGTCTGGGATTAGACACATGTTGTTTTTTTATGCAGGTGCTGGGAATTCAAACTCAGGCCTTCATGTTTGTATAACAAGCACTGTACCAACTGAGTCATCTCCCCAGGCCCCACCACCGAGAAATTCTATTACTTCAAATTGCTGTCAGTAAAAAAAATACTAAATGTATTAGAAGTCCAAATGTAATAAGGAAACTATTTAATACCAGAAAGAAAACAAAAACAAAAAACCGAAGATGAATTCCTCTTTAACTTTAGTAAAAAGAAAGATTTTCTTCTGAGGACTCGAAATATTGATGCACCAAGTTCTTTGATACATTTCATATAAAAATTTGTTTTGCATGAAGACATATACAAAGGAAAAAGACCCCCCCAATAAAGGGAGTGACAGAAAAATTTATTAATCTAAGAAATTGAAGGTCAGGGGCTGTGGAGATGGTTCAGTTGGTAAAGTGATTGCCAGAAAAGAATGATGACCACAGTTTGAATCTCTAGGACCTATATAAAAAGCGAGGTGTGGGGGCTGAAGAGATGGCTCAGTGGTTAAGAGCAGTGGCTGTTCTTGCAGAAGACCTGGGTTCGAATCCCAGCACCCACATAGGAGCTAACATTCACCTGTAACTCCAGATCCAGGGGCTCTGACACCCTCTCCTGTCCTTTGTGGCCAGTGCAACATGGGTGCACTTACCTGCATACAGGCAATATACACATACACTCAGAATAAAAATAATAAATAATAGTTTTTTTTTAAGCCAGGTGTGGTGACATGCACCTGAAATCCAGTGTTACAGAGGCAGAGATAGGAAGGCCCCTACATCTCACTGGCCAGCCACCCTATCAAATTTATGAGCACAAGGCCAGAGAGACTGTCTCAAATTAAGGTAGAAGGTGTACCTAAGGATCAATACCTGAGGTTGTGCTTTGGTCTCCACACACACACGTACACCCACTTGTGTACCTATGCACTTATGAACATGTACACACAGATACACAGATAAAGGTTGAACAATCAAAACTCTAACAGCCCAAAATAGCTAAGAGGTTTGCATAGACAGTTCACAAAAGTGATATAAAATGCCCCTTGAGAATAGGAAACAATATCCAAGCTTAGTCATAAATACAGAAATGCTGATCAGAATGCCACCAGGGCATCATATCTCAGCTATCAGACTAATAAAAGCTAGACAGTGCCCCAGCACCTCCTATTGCTAAGGGTATGGGTGAATAGACACTACTCCAATGCTGGGAACAAAGTAAATCAGTGTAATTCTTAAGGGAATTTCCTAATAGCTGACAAATGTGCATACACACTTGCCCTTGGGTTTGGCCCTCTTGCTTCTAGTAATATACTTGGAGAGTCACTTGTAAAAATATGAAGTTTTTCACTGTAGGATTTTTGGTAATTGTTTTTACTTTCATTCAGTGAAGGTGGGAGAGATTGAGGAGGGAGAGAGACAGAGAGAGGCAGCAGGGTGAAGGGGTAGAGGCACGTGCCACAGCAGGGATGTGGAAGTCAGAGGACGATTTACAGAAGTCAGTTTTCTCCTTTCATCAATCATATGGATCCCAGGGATCAAATTAAGGTCATCAGTCTTGGCAGAAATTGCTTTTACTTGCTGAGCCATCTAGCCAGCCCCATCGTAGCATTTTTAGTGATTTTATGATATTGGGATGAATTTGATCACCTATATGTAGGGAATTGGTTGACTAAAATTATATCTACACAATATATATGTGCAGCTGTGAAAAAGAATAAGGAATACCTCTATGAACTTTCATGATTCCTAACATATGTTCTGAACTGCACAGAGAAGAGCACAAAAGAATGGAGGGCATCACAGATGAGCACACATGTTTACTTATTTATGCAAAAGAAAACCATGAAATATTATTCAGAAACTAAAGTGACTGGTTTCACACATGCCCCCAAGTCAAATAACTCAAACTAGTCATCAGATTTCTTGAACAAAAATCAAATACAAGCATTAATACATTGTTCCTACCTATAATATATA
>NW_008337291.1:2201791-2262062 GCF_000622305.1 Nannospalax galili
AGATGTATTACAATATATCTATTATATGTATTCTACAATAGGATCATTTAAAGAAGGACTCAGGCATGTTATTTGTTACAATGTATCTAATACAAATTATCTATGATACAGAATATGTATTATACATATTAAATATATCATTCTGACTGCAGTAAGGGAATGTGGGTATGTACAGCTGAGGATGAGGTAAGGACAGATTCTAAACTAGCCGTGTTGGACTTTGCTGAAGACAGAGCTGGATGGAAACACTTCATCTGCTAGAAGTTGGAAGAGGGGGAACCCCATAGAGGATGTGTGGATACTGATGTAAGCTGTGTAAGCTGTCTTAGTATGATTGTAACAACAACAACAACAACAAAACAGAAGTGAACACAGGAGTCCAAAGACTTCTTTTGTTTGGTAAGGAATTCAGAGTGGCCTGAGTGAGGTCTAGTTATGGAGAAAGGTTTTGTCAATATGAATGAAAACATTCTGAATCTATTCCCTTTCTTCCAGCTCTCTCCAGAGTTGCAATATATTTTTTTTACATAAAACAAAGTGCCTTAGTTACTCTTCTGTCAGTGTGATAAATACCCTGACAGAAGCAGTTGAAGGGGAAAGGGTTAATTTGGGCTCACAATTCCAAACAGACACAGTCCAGCATGGTGGGGAAGACATGACAGCAGGTGGGGAAGGCCTGGGAAGGATCTACACTCGGGAAGCATAGTAAAAACAGGAAGTGGGCACAGACTGTAGAGCTGCGTCGCCCACCCTCTTGTGACCCACATCTTGTAGCAAGGCTCCTCTTCCTGAAGGATCCGTAACCTTTCCAAACTGCACCACTAGCTGAGGATCAGGTGTTCAAATACCTGAGCCTATGAGGATATGTCACATCCAAACCATAATAAATTGAAACCATGATTCCTCCCAGGTTGTCTTTGGTAATGTCTTACCCTAACTTCCTGTCATTCTCAAATCCAGAAAGTTTATGGAATCTGTACAGTCCTCAGAAACCAAGCATCAGAACCCTGGGTCTTTCGTGGTTGCAGCTGGCATGAGCATTGGGCATTCTACCCTTTTGAACTTAAACTCCCTGCACAACAGCACAGTGGAGATTTTCTGTGCTTCTTTTTCATAAAGATATGATAAATCTGGGCCATAGCCCCTGGGAAGCAGCAGCATTTGTGATGCAGAAACACTGTGGTCATTCAGGAGTGAAAATAATTTAGCAATCAATGAAATGTTAAGAGACAAAATGTGGTTTTTCCATCTGGAATGTTAGTGTTATTTTAAAACTAATTTTGTTCTGTGTTTAACCATTTCTTAGGTCTCTCTGACCTTTAGGCAGTTAAAAATTCATTGAGAAAGTAGAATGTATGTGTATCATTGATATTTGTTTTGTTATTGATGTTTCTTCAAGTGTAGATATTTGACACTCCTTAAAGTTGGCTGCCTTTTTCACTTAGTGACAAATAATTATATATTTGGGGCTTATCTTTATTTTGAAAGTATCTTCAAAGTGTCCAAATCCTTCAAAAGTCTTACTTGTTGATGTGAGATAGTTTGACTTCATGGAAAATCACAATGTTAAGGAGGCATTTTTGTCATATTGCACGAAGTTTTTCCTGTTAAGGATTTTTTTCAGTTGTAATTCTTCAAAGCTGTGTAGCTCTCAGTCCGTATGCTCATGGGTATATTTATTGGTGTGGATTCTTTTTAAGAGGTACAGTGATCAAAAGATTATTTCTTATCATTTAAAGAACTCAAGTATTTTAAACCCCAATTTCCTCCTTTAAACATATCCCTAGGGGAATCTTCTTGTAAGTTCTTTTCTCTGTTCCAAAGCAAAATTGCTTTCTTTTCCTCTCTTGTTTATATATTTCCGGTCTTTTTTTTTTGTCACTTTGTTTTGGTGATAGAATATAGGGATCTGAGGGAGGTCACAGGATCTGTATTTGAGTGTGGACTTTAAAATGCAGCCATAAATGTGGGGCACCCAGTCTTCTGTAAATAAACCCCTACCCTATGGTCTGCTAAAAATAATAATAATAATAAATATTAAAACAAAAAAATAAAAGAATATGGGGATCTGAGTGGATTGACTGTTCTCTGGTTCACGTGTTAGGGTTATTGGCTTGATGTATCTTATTAAAACTGAGGGAGTGCATTCACATAATTTTATTATTGATTTAGGCCTTTCACCAGAAGAGGGCACCACATTCATTAAAATAACATCCATAATGCAAGTTGAGTTCTTTTCCTCAGCAAGTTCCATCCAGAAGGAGCTCATGTCTTCGCGTTGCGAAGCAAGCTGCTTTAGGGACCAACAACACAGGCTTGAGATATAAGGATCATTCAGCTCTGCATGTAGATATGTTTTAATGCCTTCCTCTATGAAAACAATCAAAACAAATGAATAATTTAAACTATATATGCATCTCCAAAGCCCATATTTCTACTCAGTTAAGGATTATATTTGTTCAGCATTAAAAGAATTGAGTCTTTAATTAAGCATGTAATCGCTTTCTATTTATTATTCCGATAAAACAATTGCCGCCTTTGATGGGACTGATGCCACAGTATGAAAAGTAACTTGTTGCCTTTATATTGTAATTTGAAGATCTCTTCCAAAGCACCCTGCCTCCCGATGCTCCTTTCATCTCTCAGTGTACCTACTCAAGTGTCTAGAACTCCAGCAGAAAAGCTTAATTCATTTGGATTATTACACTTCCTAAAGTCCTAAAATTGTAAAATATCTTCCGCCTGCTAATGTGTTAATGTGTCTAAAGCCATTTAACTATGCATCCCAGATTGGTTTATGAGGCTGAGCAGTTTTGTCACCTGAATGGTGGAAGGAAGGGATGACTTTGTTTCCAGGAAGACTAGGAACAGTTTATTCTGATGGCATATTTAGGAAGATGTGTCTGGGTGTGATTACATTGGTTTCTCAGGGCCAAACGGCACAAATACAGTTAGAACCTCAGGCTAAAACTGTAGTTCAGTGGAAGGGACTTGTCTCACCTTCCCAGGGTGTTAAGTTCAATTCCCAGTAATGTCTAAAAAGAACAAAAAGATTGGACCTTAACAAAGACAGGAAGAATGCTTCAAAAAGAATGCAGATTGTTCAGAATACTTGCCAACTGCACTAGTGCTCTCTGTGGAGTCCTGTCTATAGACTACATAAAATGTATTGCCTGGTAGGCCTTCAAAATGGCTCAGTGGATTAAAGTACTTCCTGTGTAAGCCTTAGCACCAGAGTTTGATTCTCTGAACCCCCGTTAAAAGCTAGATGTGCTGGCATGAATCTTTAATCTCAGCTGTCCCATGACAAGATTTGGTGGAGACAGGAGAACCAGCTGTATACTCACAAGACCTACCTAGCCTGGAGTGTACAGGGTTGAAGAAACAAGAGCAATCCTTCCTTCACACAATGGAAGGTGAGAACTGACTCCTGAAAACTGTCCTCTGACCTCTACACATGCACTGTGGCACACACACATCATACATGATATTAATAAAATTTAAAATTATCATCCCCAAATAAATGGGGTTTCTGCAGGAGGATATTAGCTATTCCTTCTCTGCTTTACATTTCTGATATAAAAAAGTATGTGTATGATGCCGAGATATTGAAAAAGGACAAGCACAGGTAAGGATGATGGTCCAAGCTTCTGGACAAACGATCCTCCTAAAACCAGCCATCACACAGCCCTTTGAGGATTGGCAATGGCTGCAGTTACAATATACTCTGGATAATGGTGACAGGGCTAATATTTGTGGAGCTTCATTTCTCCTTAAGCTCTTTCCGATGACTCAGAGGTAGCTGTTATTATTATTAATTCCTCATTGTACTGGTTCAGGAAAACTAAATCTCTGGGTCTCACAGCTAGGAAGATGCAGAGCTAATGTTTGAACTCTAGCTGCCCCTGAAGCCCAAGGCGCCCAGCCATTGTCCCATACTGCTTCCCATTCTTACAAAGCCCCAAAGGAATGAAATGACACATTTTCCCTTTAAAAATACCTATCCATCTGGCCAATTTCAAGAGAACTGCTTTTGTATGAGTCACTGAGAATTATAGAATATATGTCCATATTAAAAATAGACTCAAATATATCATCCAAGATATTCTTTTTAATGTTTTTATTAACATATGTTAATTGCACATAATTATCTAATAACTAGTTTCATGTGATATTTTCATACATGTGTATAAGACATTTTAATCATATTCACCCCCATTTCCCTCTCTTGTCCCCTCACAGTCTCACTGATCCCTTCCTTTTTCTAATCAGAACCCTTTCTACTTCCATGTCTTTTCTGTGTGTATGTGACCCAATGATTTTAATTAAGCTTGCTTACAAGAGCATGGGTGAGAGTTTATTTACAGGGGCATTAAGTGGGATCTTGGACTAGGTTGTAGCTCAGAAGTAGAATACTTGTCTAACATGTATGAAGCCCTAGGCTCAATCTCTACTACTGACAGAAAATGGAAAAAGAGTAGGATTTAACAAAGATGGGAAGAGTGCTTCAACAATAATGCAGGTGGCTCTGGAATTTCACCCTCATGACATAGGCACCTTATCTGTAGCTACATCACTGAAGAAAATGTTCATCCACCAGTGACCATTAACCGCCTATAGATCCTCAGGGAGGGGTGGGGCCTCTTGGTCCCCTACACCATCACTGACAGAACATTGATGAACCCTGACTTGTGCAAGGTAATCACAGAAATATTCTTAAATCAGGGTCAAATTTTTGTAGTCTGTACTGCAAGGGGGGAAGACAGGCATGTTTAGTATCTTCGGATTTGTTTATTGACTTACAAACAACCCCTGGTTGCACAGAGGTGCCTTGTGCATAGAAGCCATTTAATATCTAACTGCAGAGCTGCATCTAGACAGTTGCTATTATCACTAAATGCTGCCAGATCCATTTCTTATCAATCTTAACAGATTTCCCACTGTATACAAATAGGCCTAGTTTCTAACTGCAAACAGATGGGTTCTTCTGCTGAAGACCCACTGTTGAGAGCTGGCTTCATGTGTGTGTGGAGTGTAGACTGATCATACACTAATGACTGTGAGTGAGAACCACTTCAAGGTGAAAGTTTCAGGTTCACCAGTCCTACTAAACTCTTATCACAAGTCCCTATGGGCCCCAGCTGAAGTTCTGGAGAAAAGTAGACACAGGGGGAGGCTGTGTATAACTCCTGGTAAAAGGTAATAGAAATGCTCTTAAAGGGGATGAGATAGAACAAACTATCTGGTATGTCAAGAAAACTCTACCATCCCCTGCGTGAACCTACTTAATGTCAAAAATGTTCTACCATCCCCTGGGTGAGCCTACCTGAAAGGCAAAAGGATGTGCTTTGTGTAGTCAGACCTAAGTGGGGGAGGAAGTATTTCTATCTTGGCTCACTACAAGGAAAACTTACTGTAACAGGTCTTGTTGGAAGTTTTAAGATTGGGAAGATGGTGAAATCCTAGACAGGGTGTCAACAGTGACAACTGATAACTTGATGTCCTGTTTACTTCAATGATTTTCAACATTTCAGGGTCAGGTTGAGAGTTGTGGGGAAGTCTCTGTCCACATTTCATGATGCTTCCTCCTGTGTGTAGTACCTCTGCTATTTGTTTCCATTCTAGCAGTGCATACAGAATATCTTCTGCTTGCATACATACTAGCAGATGTACATAGTACCTCTGCTTCTTGCAGATATAGATACCTTTTAGGGATAACTCTAGGACAGTGGATTCAGGTCAGGTTATACAACTCTGTCAGGGTACTGAAGGATATTGATGGAGAGGAGAATGAATAGAACTAGTTCCAGGACTATTGGGGGATAGGGACAGCTATTCATTCATTGGCCAGTGTTGTCTGTGGTGCCATGAGTAAGTACCAAGGCTGAGTCAATTCTTTGTTAGGGAATTATCTTAGGCTCTTTGCTTTGAAAGTTATACATGTCCCATGAAGAACAGATATCACCTGTAAATAACCCCAAAGACAGTGCCTTGTGTGTGGGAGGGGGTTATGAATGTGTGTACATGTGTTTATATAGAAGCACTTGCTTGTGCACACACCTGTGAATGCCATAGGCTACTTTGAGCATATTTCTCTATGGTTCTCCACCTATTTGTTGAGACAGGGTCTCTCATTGAACCTGAATCTTACCGTGGCAGCTGCATTGGCTACCAGGTAAGCCCTGGGGATACTCTGTTTGTCTCTACTCCCACCAGGGCTGGGGTTATCGGCATGAACTGCCATACCTGGTTTTTAGTGGGTACTGGGGTTATACAGTCAGTTCCTCATGCTTGTACAGCAAGCACTGTACACACTGACCATTTCCTTAGTGATGCTTCTTTTTCCAGACAGTATTTCATGTATTCTAGGCCGACCTACAATTCACTGTGTAGTAGACTCTTGGTCCTCAATCTCTACCCCTAGAGTGCTAGGATTGCAGGTATAAGCCACCAAACCCAGTATATGCAGTGCTGGTAATCAAACCCAGGGTTTTGTGCATGCTAGGCGAGCACTCTACAAACTAAACAGCACCTGCCAATCCCAAATAATGGTTTTGAATGAAGATTAAGTAATAGAAAATAAAAATGTACATATTATATCTCAAATATTTCCTATGGACAGTGGAAAATGAACTATTATTTTGGTCTCAGCTTCTAGTTTCAAATTTCCTCTGGGGAGCTGATGGGTCATATCAAACTGGCCTCAGTGAGTTTCTACCTATTCAAAGTAGAAAATAGACTCTAAGGGAAGTCCCCTAGAGGAAGTAAGAGGAGAGAGCCAGATATTAAGAAAAAAAAATTCTGATTCTACATTATAATAGATACCTTCTGTTGAACATTGCATTAAAACCCTATTGGTGTTAAGAAACTCTAATAAAGACACCCCACAAGTGGTACAGGGATCTTGAAAAACATGCTCTTTTTCATGCTTTTTACATAGTAATATGATTCTCCTAAGAGAAGACATTTTTATTTTATGGGCATGAATGTGTTGCTTGCATGTATGTAAGTGTACCCATGTGATGCAGTGCCCACAGAAGAGGGCATTGGATCCCCTGGAACTGGAGTTACAGATGATTGTTAGCTGTCCTGTGGGTACTGGGATTTAAAACTGGGTCTTCTGCTACAACAACCAGTCCTCTTAACCACTGAGCCATCGCTCCAGCCTCAAGAGAGGAACATTTTAGAAGAATCTCTGTTTACAAAACAAGATTCGTTTTGTAACAAATTGAAGTTTATTCTTGCAAAAGGGTTTGACAAAATTTTAAGTCAATTCATGTGACTTTATAGAGTAGCAATTAAATGTATGAACTTGAGTCAGTTGAATCCTGACTCTACCTTGGTCATGCCGAATGCCCATTTATATATAGATTTACTCATTTGAGAAGTAGGGTCTTTCTGAGCATCTAATTCGAGAGTCTTTATGAGGATTAAATGAGAAGTCATATAAATAAATTTCTCAAAGTCTGTTAGGGAGATGGCTCAGTTGGGAAAATGCTTGCCCCACAAGCATGAGGACCTTAGTTCAGATCTTTAATACTCATATCAGGTTGGCATAGTGGTGTATACCTGTAATCCTAATGCTGGTGGAGAAGTGGAGACAGGGCTTTCTGGGGCTGACTGCTCAGTCTAGCTAACTAATGATCTGTGGGTTAAATGACAGACCCTATCTCAAAAAATACAGTGGAGAGTGATAGAGGAAGACATCCAACACCTAAAGCTGACCTTCACACTCAAATGCACATGTGCACCTGTGTACACACGTACACAAACATAAGCACATATAAAAAGTAAAATAAATAATAACCTGTTAATCTTAAGGCCTTAAAGGTTCCAGTGTTGCAGAAAAGTATTTGAGTGCTCTTTAGTTTTATTTCAGAACTCTTTAATTTAGTGATTATTCAAGTTGATGTTGTTTAATCCCCAGACAGTACCAGGTAATCCTGTCATTTAGAATACACTCTGCTAATCACAGACCCTCTCCGAAGAAAAATATGTAAGAGTGACAGCCAGAGACTGGAGAAAGAAAACAGACATTCAATGAAGAAATACTGGCCACTTAAAACTAGATTTCATGTCTAAAGCCTTTTTGTGGTAGCTAGCTGTAGTTCAGTTCTTTAGTTTATATAGGTGATGAATTTTAAGTAGCATCTGAGCATGTGTCAAAATGAAAGACATTTGATGGTTTGGATAATGTGAGCAACTCTCTAAACAGGGATTTAAAATGCTATACAAGTGTTTGAGATGAAGCATGAATGCATTATTCTTCATCATCCACCTTGGTTTATTTGTGCATGTTAGAATTTTAGGTAGTAGAAATTGGGTTGCAGATAGATAGCTCAGTGGGTAAAGTACTTACCATGTAAGTTTCAGAATCAGAGTTCAGATCCCCCGTATCCATGTAAAAGTCAAGTAGACATGGAAGCCTGCCTGTAACTCCAGTGCTAGAGAGGCAGAGACAGGACCCCTCGAGCAAGCTGGTTAATTAGACTAGTCAATTGTCAAACTTTTGGTTCAGCAAAAGACCCTGTCTCAGTAGATAAATGGGAGAGTAATCAAGGAAGATGCACTATGTCTATTTCAAGTCTCTACATGTGTACATACATGCACTTGAGTAACACCACATATCAACATGCATAAGCATACACATACTACACATACACATGCCAAAAAGACAAAGGTAGCATAAACTTTTAGCCAAGGACTGAGACATAAAAGACATGGAGAAAAAATTACACAAAGAAGAACCTTTATCAAGGGAACAATGAGAAAGGTAACATAATTTACAAAAATCCAAGGAAATATAGCCACCTTATGTAATATAATGTAGCCACAAATTTTAATGTCTGTATGACAATATGAAATATCATTGATAGTGTTTAGCAAGGTATTACATTGTATGTGAAGTATGATTACCTCCCTCTAGAGTATGAAGAGGCAAAATGACTAATAGAATGAAATTAAGGACTTTGTTGCTATCTTCTCAGAATTCAGGGATTTTTCTTTCTGGAACTTTCTTCACTAGTTATTTTCATGAATGTCCCCACTTCTCTGTGAGGATGTCGCCTCCTCCCATTGGCCTACCCAACAGACACCCCCCCATTCCTCCTACCATGTGTTCGTTCCTTAGTTCATCACGCATTCACCAAGAACAAACCTATAACCTCTTTCATCTCCTCTCTACACGGTAATGACATTGTTACCCATGCACTTCAAGTTGTTAAATGACAAATAATGATAGAATTTATCCAAAACTAATGTAAGTTTTTGATAGAAACTCATCTGAAGAGTTGATATTTGGCTGGAGAAATGCCTCAGTGGTTAAGAGCACATATTGCCCTTGTAGAGGACCCAAGTTTGATTCCCAGTACCCATGCCCAGTATCTCACAAGTGCCTGTAACTCCAGCTCCAGTGGATCTGATGCCCTGAATCCATGTGTACAAATATACACACAGATACACACAAGCATAAATAAACAATAAAAACATTTTAAAAATAGAGTTGATAGTGATGATGGCTGTTCCATTCACTAGGACAAAAGGCTGTGGTTTTCCACCAGGAGCCAGTTAGTCATCAGAAGGTGGTATGTGAGAGTGTTATTCTGTCCCTTTGATGTGGGTGAGACCCACATCAGAGGGCATCCAAATTTGATAGCCCACATCTTATCCTATCACAAGCAAAGTTTCCTCCTGGAGCCAGCACTAAATATCACCTCCTGTCTCCCAACTTCTGCTTTTCTCTAGTACTTTTCTGCCAAGAAAGACTGAATGTTTGTCTGCTACTTTCTCCAGGGATTGTGATTCTCCAGGGGAGCAACCACAGTCCATTCATTTCCATACCCTACAGTTTTAAATTGAATACCTATACCACAGTTTAGTCGTTTTAAATAGAAAATTGTACTATTTCTCCAAATGACATTTTTCATAAGTCTAAGAATTTCTTAAAATGTTTGTATAGGTGAACTGTTGGGTCATAGATTCTGAGTATCTTTTTCTCTTTTTGTGTGTGTATATGCAGTGTATATATTTATTGTGTGTGTGTGTGTGATATATGTGCATATGTGGATAGTTTGTTTGTGTACATATATGAGGAGGCCAGAGGAGGGCACTGGGTATTCTGTTCTCTCAGTCGCTACCTTATTACCCCGAGACAGGGTCTATCACTGAACCTGGGGCTAGACTGGCAGCCAGCAAGCCCCAGCAAGCCTCCTGTCTCTATGCCTAGAGTTCTGGGGTTAGAGGCACATGCATAACCACAGTCAGCTTTTATTTTAACATGGGTGCTGAGAATTTGAACTCAGGTCCTCATGCTCACATCACAAGCAACCTTACTCACTGATCCATTTCCCTAGCCCAAGACTCTGAACATCTTGACTATTGAGTATTGGTAAATTCCAAGTTTATTGTTTAGCTTGTATTCCTTCTGTAGCAGTGCTGTGCATCAGGGATCACCATTCTCAGTGCTGGATTGACTTGGGGTCAATATATTCTCTGTTTACAATGTAGGATGCTTAGTAGTTCTTTGTGCCTCTACCCAATCTATGCCTTTACCAGCTATTCTCCAGTCCTGATATACCAAACCACATGCTTCATGAAAGAGAAGAGGCAAAATTATCCTCATCAGAAATCCTTTGTCCTGTCTTTACAAGCCCTTGGTATCATCTAACCTCTCCATTCCTGTTAGCATCACATATCCAAGGACACTGATACACAAGTATGAGATGTGACACCATTTTAGGCACCAAATACAGCTTATTTCCTTATGTTAAAGTCTATTCTCACTTAAAACAAGTATTTAGTTTTCCAGTTTTTAGGGCTACTTTGATATACCAACCAAATAAAGCCACTCCATGGGAAGTAGAAATACCTGGAAAAGGACAAGAATCCAAGAGTCTGGGCAAGAGTCCTGAGAACAGAGTGGAGCCATGGAGGCCACTAGAAAATTGTCAAGCACAGGTACTTAATTTGGAGAAGAAATGATGAGACAAGATGAATCTCATTGAAACAATTCTTAGAACCTTACACAAAATAATGTTTGCTTAGTTCCCTGTTACTGTTGATTGAATTCTAAACAAAGATTAGTTATGAAGCAAAGGAGATGCCTGGGGCATACATTGTACCAAAAACCACAGATAGCAAAGGGCAGAACCAGGATGCAAGCTTGACTTTTGCTCCAGAGTCCAGGTTTCTGTCTCCTACTATCTTCCTTCTTCCTGTGACCATGATCAGTATTGGACAGTTGGTATACACCAACAGTTTAAAGGAGGAACTTTAAAAAAATATTGTGTGTGTATGTTTATGTGTGTGTTGTGTTGTTGTTGTTGTGTGTACATTTGGAGACCAGAGGTCAACTTGAAATGCTGTTCCTCATGCATTGTTCTTGAGACATGGTCTCTTAGTGTCCTAGATTTCATTGAGTAGGCTAGGCCGACTGGCTAGTAAGCCCCAGGGATCCACATGTCTCTGCTTCCCCAACAATTAGATTACAACTGTATGCCACCATATCTGGCTATAAATACATATTCGCTGGATGTGGTGGTGCACACCTTTAATCCCAGCAACTCAGGTGGCAGAGGCAGGTGAGTTCAAGGCCAGCCTGGTCCACATAGTGAGTTTCAGGACAGCTGGGTCTATAGGGAGACCCTGTCTCAAAAAGACCAAAAAATATACATTTTTGGTATTTTTTTATTTATGTGTATGTGTGTGTTCCTGCATGAATTTGGGTGCACTAGTCCATGGAGTCCAGAAGAAGGCATCGGATCCCTTGAAGCTGTAGTTGTAGGTGGGCATAAGCCACCATATAGATGTTGGGAACTTAACCCCCAGTCTTCAGCAAGAGAGTAAGAGCTCTCAACTGCAGGACCATCCCTCAACCTCATAGTGTTGTTTGTTTATTTGAACTCAGGTTCTCATGCATACAGGGAAAACATATGACGTTTTCTATAGTCCCTGGAGAAAGAAGTTTTAAAAGTATTTTATTGAGTTTTTGTGCATTTAATATAATAGATCTTAATCAAATTTAGACCCCCTCCCCAATCCATGCTCCTCTAGCCTCCCCAACCGAATTTCATGCATTCTGTCATATATGTTAAGTCCTATTTGGTCAAGCTCATATGAATTTGGAAACAATGGTGACAGCATGTACAAGTCAATCAGATAAAAACACAGCACAGAACAAGGGAAATGGGCAGCAGGCCTCAACCCTAGCTGAGGAACTGTTGACAACTGCTTACTGTGTGGTGTGGGAAAGTAGGTTCTTTAAGGGAGTGGTTTGAGATAGACTGACTGTTCCAGTGGATGAACTGGCACTGAGGGACATCTGGGGACAAATGCTTGACCTCAGAAAGAATTGCTTTACACCATTTAACTCCTTAGGTTTTGAAGATGGCACACCACAGATCTTTGAAAGGGATCAATTTATAAATGATGGAGAAGTGCTTATCTGTCTTGAAGGGGAGCTTTCCTTGCTTCTCCATAGAATGGGTCCCCCACAATGAGCCATTTGAAAAATTGACTTTTTGCCTGTGGACTTGGAATTGTTCTCTGATCCTTCCTCGTACCTCATTTCCTTTACTTTGTCTGTCTCCTTGGCACCTTGGTGCTTTAAAGTAGGTGTTCAATTGATGCTCATTTTGTTCCGTTGAAATAGGCTTGTATTTAACACTCCTAAGTTTCGAGAGAATCCAAACTTATAAAACAGATAAATTACCTGGGCTAGAAATGCCAGGAAAAGGTTCTTAACAGATTGCAAGGTTGAGTCCAAATAATGGGTTATTTGAATTGGAATTCATCTGATTTAATACTGCTTGACGGAGAAAATAGAAGGTAAAGCTTAAAAGTTCAGGTAATTGGGAAATGAAAATAAAAGTTCCTTTGAAATGAGCATATAAAATATGGAATGTGTTTGAACAAACAATAACAAAATGAATCTCTGCTTTTCACTTTATATTATTAAGAACATATCATCAAATACCATCTCAATGTCTCTGAACTATAAAATTCCTCAGCAGAAGCTATGTAATTTAGAGGTTATTGCAGAAAATTTGTGTGTGTGTGTGTGTGTGTGTGTGTGTGTGTTCATGACTGTACAGGTGTACTTGTGTGTATCTGTGTATATAGAGGCCAGAGGTCACTTGGTTGTTGTTTCTCAGACTGTATTTCTCACTGGTCCACATTAGTTTTGGAGATAGAGCCTCTCACTGGCCTCAAACTCAGGGAGTAGGCTAGGCTGGCTGGACAGTAAGTCCCTAGGGACCTGCCTGTCTCCATCTCTCCAGGACTGGGACTACAACCACATAATATCATGCCCAGCTTTTTCATGTGAGTTCTGCAGATCAAATTCATCTCCTAATGCTTATTTGAGAACCATGTAACCTACTGAGGTATCATTCCAGCCCATAAAAGTTATTTAGTCTGGAATTTTGTGGGTTTTGTTTTTTGTTTTTTTTGTAATTTTTGAGACAGGGTTTCTCAGTAACACCAGCTGGCCTGGGATTCACTATGTAGACAAGGCTGGCCTTGAACTCACAGAGATCTGCCTGCCTCTGCTTCCCTAGTGCTGGAAGTAAAGGTTTGCATCATCACACCTGGCTCTTTATTCTGGTTTTATCCCAACAAAAATATAAAGCTGTTCTGAAGTAGTTTTGACTAACAACTCGCAGTGGTAACTGGGTGTAACTGTCAGTTTATCCACGATGTTTGAGAATTCTTTGGAAGTTATATAATGTCCTTGATTTTCTATGGGGCTCCACTACTGCCTGTTGTAGATGAGGAACCCAAGAAAGTCCAGATACCAGTGAGAATGGGTAAAGTTTGGAGACCTTGGTAAAAGATGGCTTGGACTCCATGTTTCCTGTCTCTATAAACAGAAGCAATCCCGATTCCATAATCTTCCGGGAAGGAATGAAGATACACTACAGAGACACTTTCCCTTCTCTTTGGCTATCAGACTTCTAAAACAATGGACCCCAAGCAATTGGATTTTCACCAGGATGCTCACGCAGGGAGAAGCCAAAGCTAAATCATAGTGCCAGCCAGAGGGGGAGCTTATCTCCCAGGAAGAGATTGCACTTAACCTCTGACAACTTGACACACCGTGACCTTGCAGGAAATACTGGAGCTGAAACATCTATGGGTCATTGATGGACAGGTCCACCTTGACCAGGACTGCCTAGTTATGCATGTCTTTTGGCCTCTACTTAAACTAAGCCTTGTGTTAGGACTCTGAAGATGGACTTGGAAGTCACTGGACCTCTTCATTCTTTCCAATATGGGCACATTGAATGAATCTCCTCTGCTTTTCCACTGTGAATTATGTGTTTAATTGCTGTACTGAAGCATGAACTTCAGCACCAAGCCTGACTTTTTTACATAGGTTCTGGGGATTGCACTCAGATCCTTGTGCTTGAAATGCAGACACTTTACCAACTTAACTGTCTCCCTGACCCCTCTATGGCCATCTTTATGCTAGTGAGTCTTCCCAGGAAGGAATATCCTTATATGATAAGAATAACATATGGCTATTCAGAGGCTCCTGCTATTGAAATAAATACTTGTTTTACAAACATATAGTTATTTTGACTATAGAAAATAATTTAAGCATAGTCACAAGAGGCTTTGAATGCACTCCATTTCCTAGTGTGTCATCTAGTAAGACTGTCTATCATGAAGTTGTAAATACATTGGAATGTAATAGTTGTTAAATTTGAAAAACAGAGTATTTCATCTAGTAAGTCAGTTCAGTGATTTTTTAAGAATAAGTTATCCATGATGAGGTCACAGGCGCAAGGGTGTTTGAGAAAGAATTTGGGGTTTCTATAAATCACATTGATTTTTGTTTAGAACACTTTATAGATATTTATATTTACAGAGCTAAATACATGTTTTTCTTTCTTACAAAATAAAGATGATGATGGGACTGGGGAGATCACTAAGTTTATGGAGGGCTTGCCTTGCAAGCATGAGGAGTTCATTTCCATCCCCAGAACCCATATAAAAAGAGTTAGGCATGATGGCATTCACTTATAACCCCAGTACTGGGGAGTCAGAGATAGGCAGATTTCTGGAGCTTTCTGGAAAGCTAGTCAAGCCAAATCAGTGAGCCTCAGGTAAAAGTGAGAGACTATCTTAAAAAAACCAAGATGAACAGTGCCCACAGAACAACACTTAAGGTTATCCTTTGGCCTCCACATGCATGTGCACACATTTGTACACACACAAACTTGCACACACATACACATAAGGACACAAATCAAAACAGATAACAAGTGACTGATGAGTGCTCAGCATTAAAGAGGATACCCATGTCACCACCTTCAAGGTTCAGAGAACATTGTGGAAGATTGTGTGCTCGATAGGATCAGTTGTCAGCTTGACACACCTGGATAGAGGGAGCCTCAATTGATGAGTTGCCACAATTGAATTGGCCTGTCTGTATAGCCATGTCTGTGGGGCATTTTCTTGATTGGTGAGTGATGTGGAAGGTCCCAGCCACCAATGGGTAGGTGGTCCTGTGTTATATAAGAAAGCAGACTGAGCTTGAGCAAGAGGAACAAAGCAGTAAACAGTGTGCCTCCATGATCTGTGCTAGGTTCCTGCCCTGAGCTGCCCTGGTTCCTCTCCATGATAAGCTAAAGGTAAAATAAACCCTTTCCTCCCCAAATTGGTGTTAGTCAGTGCTTTTATCTTAGCGATGGAGAAGCAAACTAGAACAGAGGGTTTAGAAGAATGTAGGAGCTGAAGGGCAGGGAAGAGGGAGGTGACATGGTCCCAACAGCTGCAGTTGCCTGTCTACGGTCTGCACAAGACTGAGTCAGCAAATGGTCATAGTTGGGTGAGGGGCTCATGGGGCCCCATGCTCCCAAGGGAGCTCATGGCAGATGAAAGCTGCTGGAGGAGAAGTCATTGTCTTCAGTGATGTAGCAGTGGACATACACATCCACACCCCTGTTCAAAAGAAACAAAGTCATGAAAATGAGATGGGGATTTGGTGCAGGGAGAAGGATAAGAGGATGGAGGGGTGAATGTCACCAGAATGTATTCTATACATGTGTGAAATTCTTAAAGAATAAATGAAATAAAGAAATAGGATGCTATAGCTTAAAATATTGTGTTTATACTTCTGCTTTCAATAGAGCAATTCTTTTTCAACCCACAGAGCTATAACTCTTGTAAATGTGGGTGCGATACTTTTTTTTAATTCAAAATGTTTTCCTGTGCAGATCTTTAATCTAAAGCACTGCAGCTTATGTGCATTTTAAATGCAGTAATTAAATGACTCTCACCAAAAAAATAAAAAATCACTGTGAACATTACTCCTTGACTATGCTGGAAATTATATAACAACTTTACAAACATCTCATTTTGACCCTTATTCTGTGTGTGTATGTGAATGTGTGTTCGGGTAGTATATACATTTGTGCACCTCTGTGTGGGCACACAGGCTCCCTCACGTGGGTACATGTGGAGGCCAGATTCAGATATTGAGATGTTTTCCTCAATTACTCTTCACCTTTTTTTTTTTTTTGAGACAGGATCTCCCATTAAAAGGCACACGCCTTTAATCCCAGCACTTGGGAGGCAGAGGCAGGTGGATCTTTGTGAGTTCGAGGCCAGCCTAGTGAGTTCCAGGACTGCTGGGGCTACAGGGAGATCCTGTCTCGAACAAACAAACAAACAAACAAACAAACAAACAAACAAACAAACAAACAGAACCTGGCGTTCACTGATTCAGCTAATTTGACTGGCAGTTGACCCCGGAGATCTTCCTGTCTTTACGTTTCCTGCACTGAATCTAGACATGAAAACCACAACCCCTGGATTTGTATGTGTGTGGTAGGGCTCTGAATTCAGGTCCTCACACTTGCACATAGGTACTTTTTCCAGTTGCGCATCTTCCAAGCCCCCTTTCCTTAATTTTTCAGAGTGTCCTTTCTGAGGAGATGGCGTGTGCATGTAAAAAGCACAAGCATTTGAAGGCAGTGGGTGCCAGCTTAGAGATTCTGAACATGAACTGTGCAGAGGTGGGAAGCCAGATGAAGGAACAAGCACAAACCCGATCCAAGTCGAGGAGGAGGACTATTTCAGGAAACATCCAGAGGCTGAACTTGTATTTCAAGGGTCTTCCAGGCATTACAAAAAAACTATTTGTTGCAGATCTTGTCAGAGGACATGTTTGTGAGCACAGTTTTAGGTCCTATTGTAACTAAGTATCCTGACAGGAGCTAAGATACTTTAAAGTGAGACAGATGCATGTGGCCCTCCCTTTGACCCTCAGACAATTCAGACAATGAACTACAAGAATCAGAATCTGAATTTCCCCAGAATCCCATGCTGGGAGGAGAAGGAAAATCCTCCTTCCAGCCTGCCAGGGAACTTGTTTCTCTAAGAGAGATTTCACACAATTCTGACAACCAGACCACCTTGTAGGAGGGACTGTTCCCCCCTACCCCAGACCCCAGATAATCACAGGCCAGTGATGGGTGGGACAATACCTTGACCAAGACTGCTCAGCTGTGCATGTGCCTTGCCCTCTATTTAAACCTAAACCTCAGGCTTAGAACCCGAAAGATGGACTTGGGGGACACTGGACCTCTTTATTTGTTCTTGCCAATGAAGCCACATTAAATACAATTATTTTCCTTGTTTTCACTATTACTTGTCTGTTTAATTGGTATATGAAGGTTGGCTTTTTAGGGCTGTAGGGACCAAGTTCAGACTTAAACAACTTTGGGTATATCATGAATTCTGCATTCTGTTGTTAGAATTTTAGTCATTGTCGGGACTGAATGGCATCCCTCCACATTCTTATGTTTAAGTAGTAAATGCTGTACCTTAGAATATGCCTTTATTTGGAATCAGTTTCTATAAATATAATGAATTTTGATGAGGTCATACTGGACTAGGGTAAGCCCATGAATACCCAAAGACCATGTCCTGTGTAGATTGTACTGTGCTGCTGAGAGTTGAGAGTGCCCTAAGCAGTTCCTTCCCCAGAGCCTTCAGAAGGGACAAAACACTTCTGACACCTTGGTTTCTAAGTTCTGACCTCCACAACTGGGAGATAGTCAAATTCTGCCATGCCATGCAACCTGGTCTGTGGTCCTTTATGATGACAGCCTTTATAACTAATGCTGTCAAGGAATCTTTATCAAAAAGCAGCCTTACCCAGAAATCCATGTGTCAAACCCATGCCTGTGGAGAACCTCTAAGGATGGAATGGAATGATGACTGGGAGAGGGGCTTAAGTATATCTACACCACATGCATGTATCAGCCCTCTTTCCTGTGCTAGGTACCCCAGCTTTGACCCAAGGACCCCTGAGAAGTTTCACACTACATTTGGATTCATAAGCCCTGTCTAAACTATGATGGCTAGCTTAATTGTCAACTTTCACACAATGTAGAATTACCTGACAAGAGAGTTTCAATGAGTGATTTTCTAGATTAGCTTGCCCTGTGGGGATGTCTGTGGGGGTTTATACTGATTACCTTAATGGAGGTGGGAAGCCCTGCCCTTTGTGTGGGTCACACCATTTCATAGATGGGCCCTGGATTGAATAAAAAGAAGTTAGCTAAACACTAGCATATATACATTAATTCACTGCTCTTGACTGTGGAAATGATGTGAACAGCTGTTTCAAGTTCCTGCCCCCTTGATTTCCCAGCAGTGATGGACTGCTTTGATCAGGGTCTTTCATCACAGCAACAAGAAAAGAAATTAAGACAAAACCATACTTTGTGCAACTTGCTTGATCCTGCCTCTGCCATGCTATCTCATTTTTTAAAAAGAAAGCTTACCTTTATTACCTGAAAATGTCATTTCCACCCAAATCAAATACTATTACTGGTAGAAAGCCTTCTGTAACTGCTAATGCAAATCTCACTAATTTTACTCTCCTTTGAGCTCTTTGAAAGCAAGCAGGGTTTGAAAGCAAGCAGGGTTCTGAAAATGCCCCTTAAAGATTGAGTGCTGGTTTAAGATGCACAAGGCCCTGTGTTCCATACCCCAACATGGAAACAAACAGAAAATACCTTATAGGAACATGCTAGTGGTTCCCCCCAAGACCTTGCCTGTTTCACTTAATTATGAGAGGTGATACTTAATGGACTATTGTCCTCTGCATGCTGCCATAGTAAATCATATTAAATCATATTCATTTGTTTGCTGTGTTAGTTAATTTCTGTCACTATGATAGAATATCCTGACAAAAACTACTTAGGGGAGAAAGGGTTTACTCTGGTTTACAGTTCCTAAGGGGGTACAGTCCATCATAGTGGGAAGACATGGCAGAGAAGGCATGGTGGCAGGAGCAGTAGGCTGGCTGGTCACATTGTACCAGCACTCAGAAGGCAGAGAATAAACGGGAAGTGGGGCTGGGCTACAAAGCCTAGAGACCTGTTCCCAGCGACCTACTTCCTCCAGTGAGTGTCCATCTCCCTAAAGGTGCCACAACCTTTAAGCGCCAAGAACTGGTGACTAAGTGTTTAAACACATGAGCCTCTAGAGACTATTTAACATTCAAACCACATGTACTTTAAGTTCTACAGGTAGTAAGTTTGGGTTGGCTCAACTGGTCTCTTTTCTCTAGGTATCCTAAGGCTGAATTAGAGTCTTGATCAACAGCGATCTTCTTGAGAGGTTCTGGGAAGAATTGCTTTCAAACTCATCCAGGTTGTTGGCAGAATCTGGTTCTTTGAGGTCATAGGATTGACAGCACATTTTTGCTTCAACCAAGGTCCATTCTCAGCTTCAGGGAAGCCTCTTTCTAGACCTTGCATATGGGGCTGTATCATAGCACAACGAATCCTTCTGGTGTGTGCTGTTCAGCTCTCTTGCTGCCTCTCTCTCTCCAGCAGAGAGATTCACTGCTTTTAAAGGTTCATAGGATTAGACTGACCCTGCTCTTATAATATTTCTATTTTAAAGTGTATAACCTTAATGATATATGCAAAATTGCTTTTGCCAAATTCACAGTTTCTAGGTATTCCAGTGTGGATGTCCTGGGTGAGCCAATATACCCTCTCCCATGGTCATTAAGAGAAAAATCTATATGTCTTTTGTTTCTTTACATTGAATTTTTGTGAATTTTATAAAATATAATTTGATCCTAATTAGATCCCCTCCCCTATCTTTACCCCCTTTAGTACCCCCTGCCCAATTTCATCTACTCTATTATATGACCCCTGAGCCTTGGGAGGTAGAAGTTTGGTGTAGGTGTCCTATTCAGGGATAAGCAATCTATAATTTCTTATTCTCTACACACTGGACAGTTGTGGGTCTCTGTATTAACCACCACCTGCTGCATAAGGAAGCTTCTCTGGTGAGAGTTGGGAAATGCATTAATCTATGGATATAACAACAAGTCCTTAGGAGTCAGCTTAATACAATATCTATTTAGCAGAATAATAGTATTAGGCTCTCCCTCTATGGCCTGTTCACAGGTAAATGGATGGAACTAGAAACAATCATCCTGAGATGACTCAAACCCAGAAACATGAAGGTCACATGTTCTCTCTCATAGCTGGAGGCTAGCTTTTAAGTCTCAGTTCTGCATGATTCAATTAGAAAGTCCAGAGAAATCAGGAACTAATAAATGCTATGGTGGGAGGCTTCCTGGGATGGGAGATAGAATTCAGTGATATAAAGGGGGAAAGTGGAATCACAGAATATGAAAGAGGGTTAATGGAGTTGGGAATGGGAGGTTTGGAAGAAGAGGGCTGTCTTAGTTTGTTTCTTCATTGCTACGACAAAATACTCTGACCAATACCAACTTGGGGAGGGAGGGGTTTATTTGTCTTACATCTCCCAGGTCACAGTGAAAATCAAAAAAGTAATACAACCTCTATTTACATGACAGACAGTAAGATTATCTAAGAATAAAACCTCTTGCTCCTTTAAGAACCTCTTGACCTCCTTCAGATGGGAGCTCTTTCTTGTATGTGATGTGACTTCCCCAAGTAGGCATATAGAAGGCTCTTTATAAGAAGATCTTTTCTTAAACATTAAAAAAGTTATTTTTAGTGTCTTTCTCATGGATGTATATGTGTGCATGCACACATTCCTTGACACACATATGGAGGTCAGGGGATTGATTCTCTCTGGGGATTGATTCTCTCCTTCTACCCTGTTGGGCCCAGGGGATCAAACTCAAGTTGTCAGGCTTGGTGGCAAGGCAAGTGCCTTTGCCCAACTTGCCAGTCCTTAAAAAGCAGATCTCTTCATAATCAGTGACTGTACCCACAGAATAAGGGTATAGTGAGAATCTGTTGCAATACTGTGCTGGTTATGATGCATGAGGTCCAGTGGGTATAGCATAAGTAAGTAGCAAACCACATTATGGATTCTCTGGTTACTTATCACCGAATTTGAATGATGAGATAGACAATCAAAAGTAATGAAGATGAATAGATTCCATATTCTAAGCATGAGCAATAGCTTTAGAACATATTTCAAGCAGTGGATGAAATGGCTTAAGGAATAAAGTGCTTGCCATTGCAAGTATGAGGACCTGAGTTCAGATCCCCAGAACCCACAGAAAATAATCTGGGAATGGCAGCATGTACCTGTAATCCCAATCCTGGAGAGGCAGAGACAGGAGGATCATTGTAACTCACTGGTTAACTAGCTCAGCCTAGTCAGTGAACTCTAGGTGCAGTGAGAGACCTTTCTTAAAATATAAGGTAGAGAGAAATTGAGGAATACAGCAGATGTTGGAGTAGGGCCTACAGATATACACATGTGTGTATGCACCCCCCCACACAGAAAAAATTACATGAAGCAATAAGAAAGCATAGTGATTTGATGGAATAGAACAGCAGCTAGGTTTTGACAGTAACAAGTAGTAATTGTTTTCAATGGGAACATGATGTGTTATAGAGGGGAAAGTAGGACAGAGTTAGAGCATTCAGAGGATGGAGGATGCTGGAGAAGGTATCTTGGAATGGAAAGGGCACATAAGGGGATAAGAGTGCTTTGAGAAGTTAATGTGGGGTCAGCTTGTGAAGAATCTCACATGCAAAGCCTGGTCTATGTTGTGTTCCTTGGGCAATGAGAAGCCATTGAACGTGGATGAAATTATGATCAAAGGTTGAAGACCTAAGACTGATGACAGGAGAAGAAGATTGTAGTCAAGGAAAGAGATTGGAAGAATAATACAGATATCTAGGTCACAAATAACAAAAGCAAGAAGCACAGATGTAAAACCAGGAATGGGGAAGGGATGGTATTGCAGAAGCAGAACCAGTATCCAACATGTCAGTGGAAACCCTCTGCTTGGGCTACAAAAAAATAAACTACAATTTTCAGCTACCTTGAGCCTAACGACGGTGTATATGAAACTATATCTCATCTTAAGTTTCCATATTAATTTTAATTTATTCTTTTCATAAGCAGTTTTTGGAACATCTGACTATTGCCTGCTCCGTGCTGCTCCATGCTCTGGGCAGAGATCAGGGAGGATTGTTGTAAAACTGTAAAACACTGTCTTCTGGACATGGCATGGCCTTTGCACTCATGAACTCACAGCAGTGACTTGCTGCACAAGATCAGGCTAGTCAAAGTTCCAGCATGGATGGGGGAGGGGCTCTCCAGGTCCCACTCCTAGCTGAGGAGTTAGGGGTAGTTGATGGCTTCTGGGGAGGAAGTGTCAATTTTCTTTGGGGATATGTCCTCTGTTAGGTTGCCCATGATCCAGTAGATAGCCCAATACCCATATGTACTGACTGAACTCAGTGGGTTATGAAAAGGAGGAAGAGGAAGAAGAAAATGAGAAGGAAGAGGGGAGAATATGAAGTTTAAGGGGTTATGTGGGGTCTGAGAGGAATTGAAGGGGGAGAATTGAGGGTGGATATGATCTAAATACATTGTACACATGCACAGAATTACCAAAGAACATTTTAAAAATTTAAAGACATGTTTTCTGCTAAGGGACTTCCAGAATAATGTTCTAGCTAGAAATTTGGACCAGAAGTTTTAAAAAGTTAAACAGGTGCTAAAAAAATCACAAGAAGGAACATGACAGAAAAGGGTGGATTCAGGAAGAGACCGGGGTGGCTTTCCCTCTTGAACCTAAGGTAACTGAACCAGAAGTAATTCTATCAAGAAATAGAAGATTCAGTGGAAATGGGATGAACCAAAAGATTTACTGTGGAAGGGTTGTTTACAGAAGTGTGGGAATAGAGAGAGGCTGAGACTCTGGTGGCCGCTCAGTTCCGGAAGGTACTGGCCTCAGCAGTCCCAGGCTGACACTGAAGGCCTGGAGTACTCCTGGGGAGCTGCTGGATTTCAGTTCATGTTGGAAGACCTCAGTTACTCCCTCCCATGCAGAAGTGTTTGTTAGCTGATTCCAGACGCTGTTAACTGACAGTTACGAATAACCACCACAATGTCTTCTTAAATTTTAAAAATTAAAAAAATATTTTATTTTTATCTTATGTGTATGAGTGTATTGCCTATATGTATATAACTGCACTCATGTCGTGCATTGCCTGTGCAGATCGGAGGAGGGCATCGAATCCCCTGGAACTGGAGTTACGGATGGTTGTTAGCCACCATATGGGTGCTGGGAACTGAACCTGGATCTTCTGTGAGAATAGTCAATGCCCTTAACTGCTGAGTCATCTCTCCAGCCCCATTTAAATATTTTTTGCATTTTATCTATTTTGTGTATCTGTGGGCATTAATGTGCCATCTTAGGCATACATATGGAGGTCAAAGAACAACTTGTAGGAGTTGGTTCTCTCTGCACCATGTGAGTTCTGAGGATCAAAATCAGGTTGTCGGGCTTTGTGGCATGTGCCTTTTTACCTGCTGAGCCATTTTGCAGTTTTTATCTCCATGTTATTATCAGAACAGGGACATGAGAGTGCTGTCTTCTCTGTCTACTACATGGGGATAACCCAGGAATCGTTTTACAAACAGGAAGAACATCTCTACAGGAGCTGAAATCAGCAGACCCCATAAACCTTGAACTTCCCAGACTTCAATCCTTTGGAAAATTTCTTTTTGATAAAATCATCCAGTCTGTGTTGGTTTTTTTTTTGGTCTTAATAGTCTCAGCCCACAAAGCCAGCAATCAAAGCACTCCCTCCTTCTTTGTTAAGGGAGACCAGGCTAATACAGTCACTATGGCTCCCAAATGCTATTTCACTTGAAGAAAAGTGAAAGTAATGTAAAAATAAAGCATTAAGAGTGGTGAATGCATGGGTTGAATTGAGGGTATGTTGACAACATTTAATTAAATAACAAACTCTATAAAGGCACTAATGGAAGAGATTTACAGGATGCTTGTTACATTTTCATAAGCACCCAGTGTGAAGCCAGGCACTATATTGGCTTTTGGATGGATTATCCACCCATAAAAGTTGATATGATGATGTAGAATTGGTCTCCATGTTGCTCATAACCCTCTCTGCCACTGACTTTTGCTGGTAACTGAGGCTCTTCTATAAACTCCAGATCACCCCTTTCAGAGGCAAATCCTATCACCCTGATAGCATTTTCTGGTTTTATTTGATCTTAAAAAACATTTCATTATGTTTAATTTAGGGAAATGAGATTCCCTTAATTACTATCGGTAGCTGCTATTAGAGGCTCAATTACATTTGCAAATTCATTTTTAAAAGCTTTATGGTTTTCAGATAAAAAAATTTCAAGATCTAACTATACCCATTAAAAGTTGCTGTCCCTCCTTTGGAGCCCAGGCTTCCAAGGGAAGAGAGGTTTTACAGTGCAAAATAAATAATGCTAGTAGCTGAAGATTAGCCTGAGCAGTGATTAGGAGTACTCATTTGAATAAGTTAGATATTTCATTATATGAACTGGATCATCAGGCAGGCTTATAGATTTACTTTGAGGTTTCCTGTGTACTAAGATGTACAGTGTGAAAGGTCAGATTGTCCCCATGGAGGAAAGTTGCTTCCTGGTTGAAAATGAAGTTGATGACTCTTTCAGTGTGGGCATAGCCTCCTGGTCTCCAGTGAGTTTGTATGGCTACTATTATACCCAATGTATGTCCCTGTAAGAGATTATAAGTGGGTCAGGTATTCTACAATTTATTGGTCTCTTGAATAGTATCAGTGGTCTCAGAAGTCACTCCAATCTTATGTGTTCTTGGATTCCTTTTGCATGTAATCAAATAGCTATCATCGGTATCCAACCTGTACTTTGCTTTTGTTATCGGTCACAATAACATCAGTAGGTTATTCTTTTCCTTACATGCTAAGAAGAGATAAACGAGTTTATATTTGGAGATCTAGACATTAGAGTCTACAGCAAGGTGCTCACCACGGCCTTTCATCCTCCTTCATAGTCTAAATGGATTTTCCCTGCAATACCTAGAACACTGTGCATGTAGACATTTAGTGAAAGCTAGTGGTTGTGACTGACTCAACTCCCTTAAGTTGGACCACTGTTTGGTTGTCCACTTGGTGGCAATTTTGAGCTATGCCATAAAAGCTATCTTGGAACAAGAAAATATCTTTTGAAAAACTTTTGGCCTAGGTCCATTGAACTGCCTCACTGTAATGCAAAACCTTCTCTGTTGGAGGGGGATATCAGCTGCTGCTGACACAAAATTGCAGATGCTTTTGTTGCTGTTTCTCAGGCAAGAACCACACAGGTTTAAACAATTAGAAATCATTCTTCTTTGAGTTCTTTCTTGCTAATAAATGGGAAGGTGAGGATATGAGATAACTTATTTAAGGTCTAGGCATTGAAAAGTTGGGTTCCTTTTGTGTTTATTGTGTTTGGAAAAGTTTGATTTTATTTCCAGCTTACTTTTAGCTTTAAGCACTGAAGGCCTATCAGTGGAGAACAAGGTTGTTTCTTTTGGAGTGGTCATGTTTGTCTGGCCTTACGTGCATGGACACTGCATATCTATGTGGAGTCCTGCTGCCAGCTGCATTAAGAGACTAAATTATGTCTCAACATATAATCAGAATGCAAATGTTATTCATTTGCTTTTTTATGTATGTAGGTATTATTGTGTGTATTTGTGTTCCTGATTGTATGGGTGCATATGTATGTGTGAGTTATGTGTATAAGTGAGTGTGTGGAGGCCAGAGGACAACTTCAGCTGTTGCCCCCTCAGACACTATTCACTTTGCATTTTGAGTCGGTATTTTTTGCTGGCCTAGAATTCACAGGTAGGCTACACTGACTGGCCAGCCAGTGTGCCCCAGAGACCTGCCTGTCTCCACCTCTCCAGTGCTGTGCGTAGCTTTTTTTTAATATGGGTTCTGAGGATTAAACTCAGATCTTCATGCTTGTAGGGCAAATGCTTTACTGACTGAGCAACTCTCAGCTCCTAGAAGACAAGTGTTTTATATTTTGAATTATAATTTTAAGCATATTTATCTGTGTATTTTAATTTAACGTGTGTGAGTGTTATGCCTGCATGTGTGTAAGTGCCCGTGGAGGACAGAAGAAGGAGTCAGATCCCATGGAACTGGAGCTATGGGCAGTTGTTACCTGCCATGTGGGTGCTGGGAATAGAACTGGGGTCCTCCGCAAGAGCAGCCAGTGCTCTTAACCACTGAGCCATCTCACCAGCCCCTAAATTATAATTTTAAACAACAATTTAAATTTTAATGCTTGGGGCTGGAGAGATGGCTCAGCGGTAAAGAGCACTGGCTGTTCTCGTAGAAGATCTGGGTTCAAATCACAGCACCCACATAGTGGCTAACAACCATCCATAACTCCAGTTCCAGGGGCTCCGATGCCCTCTTCTGTCCTCTGTGGGCACTTCATGACATGGGTGCACTTACACACATGCAGGCATAACACTCATACACATTAAACTAATTAATTAATTAATTAATTAATTAATTAAATTTTAATGCTTAAATTAAATTTGTTTACTTATTTTATATGTATGTGTGTGTGCATGTGTTGGTATATTCATGCCGTGGCACGTGTGTGGAGGTCAGAGGACAATTTGCAAAAGTTGGTTCTTTCTTTTCACTATTTGGGTCTCAGGGATGGAACTCAGGTCTTTAGGCTTAAGGGCCAGAGAACTTATCTTCCAGAAACTATGTGATCCCCTTAGTGGGATCTGAAAGTACAACAACTTAATATTAAAAAAGAATGGTACTGTGTGGGAAGTGGGTCTTAGGAAACAAAATCATGATTGTTTTTATTTTGTACTAGTATCTCTTTCTCATTCTTTCTAGTTGTTGGCTTTTGAATGACTTCATCACAAGAGAACATACCCAAATGACCAGGAGCCATATGTTTGCCCTGCTTTGAAACAGTAGTGAAGGACCAAGGCATGTTAATTGTTATTCTCAGAAAGCTTATGATTCAGTAGCTGTCTGGTTTAATAAAGTCTTGCTACAGTGGAGTGATCCAGCTTTAAGAACCATGTAAATATTGTAATGAGCACCAGAGCCAGTGTGATCTTTTCTAGTTCTTACACGGAGTAGTTTTTCATGCTGTCCACTCTCAGGAAAGCTGAAATCGGCTGCAGAGTTGTTTGTCAATGCCTGGGTTTATTTTTGTAAGAAAGTATTGATTACCAAGTGAAAAACATTTAGTTTTAACAGCAATCAATGACTAGCAGACAAAAGGACATCTAAAGTTTGGAAGTCTTTAAAATATAAACCAAGCACACAATCTGGGGAATTATCTATAAAAGGCAGGACCCAGGGGCTACACAAATTCTAGACTGCAAACACGCCCTTCCTCTCCTCAGCTGACTCAGATGTGGTGAGGAAGAAGCCCCAATGACTGATTATATGGGGAAATTGATGTACTTAGCACATAGTGAATCACAGTAAATAAGAATTCTTGGTGGAGACACAGGTGAGTCTTTCTGCCTTTCTGCTATACCTATTGTTTAAAACTAGAGTTTTACCATGCACTGTAAGATGTGTCCTATTTTATTATTATTATTTTTTTTTTTCACTTTTGAGATAGGTTCTCCCTATAGCCCAAGCTGGTCTGGTACTGCCTTTGTAGATCAGGCTTGCCTTATCTCACACAGATTCCCACCTGCTTCTGCCTCTGCCTCCCTAGTGTTGGGATTAAAGGAGTGTGCCACCACACCTACCTCCTGTCCTTCTATTCTTATTTAATGTGTAAGTGTATATTTGTGTGGTGGGGGATACAAGTGTGATGTTTGTACTGGTGCCTTCTGACTGTCTTGTTTGAGACGTGTAGACCAGGATAGGTGGCTGGTGAGCTTCAGAGGATCCCTTTGTCTCCTCCCACCATCTCACTGTTGCTGGAATTATAGGTACTCACTATTGGTGAGAGGGAGAGAGAGAGAGAGAGAGAGAGAGAGAAAGAGAGAGAGAGAGAGAGAGAGAGAGAGAGAGAGATTGATTGATTGAGTATGGTTAAACATGTACAGTGGCACAGGTGTAGAGGGTAGAGGACCACTTCTGGGAGTCAGTTCTTGCCTTCCACTTTGTTAACACAAGATACGAGCTTGTGGTGGGAGAGAGGGTAGAAAAGAGGGGGGAGGGGGAGAGAGAGAGAGAGAGAGAGAGAGAGAAAGAGAGAGAGAGAGAGAGAGAGAGAGAGAGAGAGATTGATTGATTGAGTATGGTTAAACATGTACAGTGGCACAGGTGTAGAGGGTAGAGGACCACTTCTGGGAGTCAGTTCTTGCCTTCCACTTTGTTAACACAAGATCTGTCTTGTTTTATTTTGCTACGGTGCAGCACGCTCTAGGCCCAGAAGCTTCTGGTTTATTCTCCTGCCTCTGCCTCCCATCTCACTGGGGTAATGCTAAGATTGCAGATGCATGCCGCAACATCTGGGTTTTTACATAGATTCAGGGGATCAAACTGAGGTCATCAGTCTTGCATAACAAGCATTTTACGTGCTGATTGATCTTCCCAGCCCCTCACGTGGCATGCTTTATGTGACTTATATGGGTTTGAACTCAGGCTCTCACAATTGTAAGCAAACACTTCACTGAGCCATCTCTCCCCAGTATTGGCTGCTTTTAATGAGTGACTGAACTTAAATTTTTATGCTAGTGTCTGAGAAAATAGAATAGAAAATCATTTAAAGTACTCACAATTGTTACCATGAACTCAAGTTAAAGAAAGTGTTAATTTGACTATGTTAGTCAACTTTGCCTCACTACAATGAGATACTTGATGTTGGCTACTTAGGAAATAAAGAGATAGTTAAGAGGTCTGCAAGTACAAATCCAAGATCAGGTCAACTCCATGGGTTGAGCCCCTGGTAAAGGTGACACATTGTGATCAGAGCTCAGTTCAAAGGGAGCACTGACATTTGAACTCAGGAAACAGAGGGCTAGGGGGGGCATAATAACTTTGAGGACACACTCTCAATTATCTAGGGGTCTTTTAGTACACCCTACATCTTCAAGACCCATATTACCTTCAATAGCACTACTCTGTATATTAAATCTTTCACACTATGAGGGCATTCAGCATCTGAATCAATATTCAATTCAATACCGAAAGAGCAGCAACACCCAGGCAATCATTTATCTATATGTTATGACCAATATTCAAAAATGTCTAATGTTAAAATTAGCTTGACATGAAGTAGACTCTTTGTAAGTTGTAGTTGAATTAAAGTCACTTGAGTAACTTACTACCCACTGACCCCAGTAGCCAGTGATTGTGAAAGCTATTCTCCATTCCTTTCTGAAAATAAGAACAGATTCCCACTAATAGCACAACACCAGAGGATATGATTCCGTGTATTACATGAACTTGGTGCCTTTGTGCAGAGATGTAATCTCACAGGGACAGATAACAGATTTGTTCCTGCCATACTGACAAGCACAGATATTACATGATTTCCAGAAGTGCCAAAAGGTTTATCCTTTCTCTAAGGCACAAACTTAATTTTTTCATTGTCAGTGTTGGCTATAAGGTTTCATTAAATGTGGCTGAGGGTACATCAGGTTGTTTTGTGTCTCAACAATCAAAAGATGGTTATCAGAACTGGAGAGATGGCTCAGTGGTTAAGAGTATGACTGCTCTTAACAGAAGACATGAGTTCAGTTTCCAGCTCCCACACAGTGGCTAACAACTGTCTGTAACTCCAGTTTCAGGGGATCTGTTATGCTCTTCTGGCCTTCTGGGGCATACCACAACCTGGGTACACTTAAACATTTATGTAGGCCAACATTCATACACATAAAATAAAAATAAATCAAAAAATTCTTAAAGCTGTAAAAAATAAGACAGTTACTCAACCTCAAGGCTTCTGGGGGAGCTCAAAAATTTTGAATAGAAAGAAAATAAAAGCAAATCTCTTCCTGAAAAATGTACACAGGATTGACTCTTTATTAGCTGTGAATCTTGATTAGGGTTCCACAAACTATGGCAAGGCAGTCCCCTCCCCACCTATTGTTATTTTTCTGAGACAGCACCTCATTCTATTTCCCTGGATGGCCTCTTAATTCACATGCGTTCTGATTCAGCCTCCCAAGCACACACATTTTTGTACATTGTTTGGTTGGGACACACATTCATTCTTTTACCATGTGTATCTCCTTTCATGAGACAAGGGCACAGACTAGTTATAATGGAGACAATAACCTGTAGCACCTAGAGTCTTCACATATAAAATTAAAGAATAAAAGCAAACCTTAAAAAAGTGAAGGCCTGGTAAAATCTTACTTTTTTTCTATTATGATTTCCTGAAAGAGGCAAAATTTCCTCGGAAAGATTTTAAAGATACTAATGTAATAATAATGAAAATGTTTTATGATCTTGCCTTCACTTTGCTGTCTTTGGGCACAGTTTTACTTTTAAGCTCATTTGCATGCATATGTATATACATAATATGTATAATATATTTAATATCTAAATATTATGTACCATATAAAGGTGTATATGCAATAGAAAGTAATTTATAAATGCAGATATAAATTGAACATACACATTTTTCTGGACCCCGTGCAAGAGTCCACAAAATTCTTGTAACCTCTTGTCTTCTAGAATGGCTTGAAGGTGTTGATTCAATCTCTATGCCTAGCTGGAGAGACCTGGGATATGCATCCCCATAGACAAACGAACGTCTTTTAAGACTTCCTTGATCTTAATGGTCTAAAGCACTTTGCCAAGACTTCTGTGTCCCTTTCACTGTAAGTTCTATAGGAAGGGAAAGGCACTAATGTGTCCATGTGGAAAAATAATTCCTGCTCTGGTCAGTTAAATCTGGAATAATGTTCTAGAAGAAACTCCTTCTAAATGAGAGAGAGCCGAACATTCATTCAGGAGTGGGAACTCAAATCTAGGAATTATGAAGCAGACCCCTCTCTATGGGTTTCTTGACTTGCTTAAAGTATTCGTGGTAGGCCTGTAGTCATACTGTGTGTGTGTTTCCTCTGGGGAGATGGCCCCATTGTTAAAGTGCTTGCCTCACAAGCATGAAGGCTTGAGTTCAGTCCCCCCAAATCCACATTTAAATAAAGCCACTCCATGCCAGGCTTGGAAGGCAGAGGCAGGTGGCTCTATTTGTGACTGAGGCCAGCCTGGTCTCCATAGTAAATTCCAGGCCAGCTAGGGCTACAGGAGACCTGTCTCAAAACAACAAAATAATGCTACCCCAAATCCCAGCACTTGGGGTGGCAGATAGCCAGGGCTCTCTGGCCAGTAAGATAGGTCATTCCAGGCCAGGAAGTGACTCTGTTTGAAATGAAGAGTAATTGAGGAAGACACTGGACTTCAAACCCTGTCCTCTGCAGGGATATACACACATGTGTATGCACACATGCACACATACACAAAGAGCCATTCAGATGACCTTGTAAGAGAACTCACATTTTTGGTAGATGAACTCTGTCTACTCAGCTCATGTGTCAGTCTTTAATGATTTCTTTATAAAAATGCTATTTCTGTTACAAAGCTTAAATCTCAGAATAGCACAAACTGTACTCAATAAGCAATATTTTCACTTTCTCTTAATTTTGATAATTGTGTGAAATGAATTGTTAAAATGCTGAACTCAAGCTTATGATTGTTCCACTCTGCTCTTTTAAATCATCTAGCTGACCTTTTCATGGTAAAACGTGAAAGTTTGTATTCCCTAACAAACATGAGGCAAACTTCTGAAAATCATGTTTAAACATGTCAGGTTTCTCCTATAATCTGTATGCTCTAAGGCTTTGCAAACACCAAGCCAGCCATTTCCAAGACTTTGAAGGAACAGTTTTGTGCATAGAAAAATCTCCACAAAACAATGGGAAGTATGAAGGCCATCTGCAATGTTCTCCAGATGAATAAAAAGACATTTATGGGAAATTAATATTAATTACTTGGATCCTGGAAGCCACTTTCTAGCAGACTTTGATGCTTTGGCAGTAACTTGTACAGTCAGATGTTGACATTGTAATTATTCTCTTATTTTAGAAGAGTGAATAATTAGCATAGCAAACACTCTAATTTCCCATACACATAATTATACCCATTCAGTGAGGAAAGACAGGAATATAAAGATTCCAAGTCTAAATAGGTTTTATATATATAAACCTCTCACCAATTGACAAAACCAAGGAGGCTGAACAGAAAGAACATTAAAAAGTACAATCTGGATGAAATTACAAATTCTTTGGGAGGAAAGTCCCCTAAGAAATGAAATTTTTGACTTAATAATAATTAATGGGTGAGAGTGACTGGTGGGGCAAGAGGAATATCAAGTTGAGATCACAGTCTACAGGCTGTGAGGAGAAGTCAATGGAAAGGGGGCAAAAATTACAGAGTAAAAGTTTGAAGTTTTTTAACCAAAGAAAATCTTGTATCATCCTTAGCATCAAGATTAAAAGTTGTTATGGGCTTCCAACTAAAGAAAAAGTAGTGGGAGTTCAAGTGGATTCAGCTATGCTTAACAAGTATTTGTTGACTGCTTTTGGAATGGTTGGAACGTGATGGGAGGGTTCCTCACCAAATACAAGTCTAATCTCCATCTTAACCAGACGAAAGTGTGAAGTGACAGGGGCACATACTTATATATGAAATGCCCAAGAAATGATACAGTGACATCTACATTTTTGAAAAGGTAAGTTGAATATTAAGAATATTAAAGAATGGGGCCAGAGAGATGACTCAGCATTTAAGAGCACTGACTGTTCTTGCAGAGGACCCACATGATGGCTAACAACTGTTCTTAGCTCCAGTTCCAGGAGATCTGATGCCCTCTTCTGACCTCCATGGGCATTGCACCACAGGGGTGCACTTTATACATGTAGACAATACACTCATATACATGAAATAAAAATAATAAATGAAAAATATTTAAAGAGTACCAGAGAGGACAACATAGAAGACTCAGAAAATATTGAGGAGGGTTAGGGGCAAGAATGTTAGAGTGGGAGGAAGGGATAGAATGGTGTGGAATGTTATTTTCTGGGCTGGACATGACCTTTGCACTCTTTAACTCACAGCAGCTGTGACTGCCTGCACAAAACCTACATTTCCTTGTGGAAGAAGGAGGGGCTTTCAAAGCTCAACCCTTCCCTGAAGATCTCTGTGTTGATAAGGGGAGGACAGTTTCTTCAGAGGTCTAGCCTCTGTTAAGTTGCCCATGCTCTAGTAAGCAACCCTTCATCTATGCTATTATAGGCCGTCTTAAAACTCAATGGGTAATTTAAAAAGACATGAAATATCAGAGGGGGTCATTGGGTAGGGGAAAAAGAGGACATGAATATGATCAAAGTATATATGTATGAAAATGTTATAATAAACCATTATGCATAATTAAAATTTGATGATTAAGAAAGTCAAGAAGAAAGTAGAATACACTGTCATTAGAAGGACATGAAGTGGCAGACATCAAGATTGAGAAGGCATCATAGGTGCTATCCTTAACAGGAAGTCCTAAAATTCAAGACTGGAAGATAGGAAACATGAAACTTTGAATCCTGTGTGATAATGAACAAAGAAATAGAGAGTCTCTAAGTTTGACATGAGACCCAAATAAGCTACAACAGAGCACATCCTTCTTCATTGAGCATATTGATCATTGTGCAGTATAGTCAGAAAAGAAACAGAATGGTGGTGAAGCGAAAGAAGCAAAGATAAAACTGAAACCACCCTAAAAGTGTTTGAGAGTACAGAACTGCAAGTCAAATTTGCTGAGGAACTACAGCTATCCCTTTTATTTATGGAATATAGTGACTCCTAAGTAAATAAAAGGAATTTAAGAAGCATTCCATCAAGTATGAAGGTACTTAATAAAACTGATTTCCAAGAACTCCCAAGAGGATAGAATAATTAATACCTACTGGTAATTGTGATCAATTAACATGACAACTGAGAAGGATCCGCAACCAGGGTAGAAGAATGCATCATTGACTTCTTATAAAAGAGCCCACTGGTCAAGTAAATGAAGCTGTTTGCTAAGTTAAGCTGAGAAGTGAGCCTTTGGATGAAATAAACTCAAAAGACTAGTGTGGTAAAGAGTGTTTGAATTAGGCAGCTGGTATAGACATCAGGCTTCTTACCCACTATGTTGACTAGTCAAGGACTTGCTTTCATTGCTCAGCCCCATGATCATTCAATATTAAATGACTTGTGAAGAAATGGTTTTCTGGAAGTTTACTGAAGTCAGAAAGGCAGTGAGTCAGAAACCCTTGTAGAATGGCCCTTTCCAAGTCACGGAATCATTGCTCATGAGTGGCAGTCATAAATAACACAAGCCAGTCTTGCTTTCTCATAGTAGTTCTTGCTTCTGGATTTCACGCCAATGATGAATTCTCTTGCCCCCATATCAATTAGCATTGGTTATTCTCCTTCAAATTCACATAGCCTGTGTTCCCTCTAGAGTCTGTTCCCTTACTGTCCTTCATGGTATCCAATGGAACATCAACCTTTTAATGTTTCTTTGCTTGCTTTCCTTTGACCAAAATAAACCATATCCTTGGTTTTTAAAAACTACCATGCCACTTACTCACTTATCCAAAACCAGGAAGTCAGTCCCCTTAAATCATTACCATAGTACACCCATGCTCTGACTGACCCTGACCTAGTATATGTGTACACATACATACCATCTTGAAGGTATTATGCCTCATCTCTTGATAGCCTTGGTATCATTTGTAATTAAGATTTTCTTGCTAGTGTTATGGCTAATTTCACAAGTGCATAGAATATGAGGATTGGGGGGAAACTCCTTTAGACATAGTTTCAGGGAGAGTAAGTGTATTTCACAAATATGTTACTTTTCTTGCTGTGATAAAATACCTGACAAGAAACAGGCTAAGTAAGGAAAGGGTTAGTTTGGCTCACAGTTTGAGGGTACAGACAAAATCATGAGGAAGCTAGTCAAGTTGCATCTGTGGTCAGGAAGCAGAGAGAGATGAGTGCTGGTGCTTAGCTCACTTTCTTCTTTCTGTTTAGTCCAGGACCCCAGCACATGGGGTGGTGCTGCCTGCATTTAGGGTAGATCTTCCCACTTCAATGAACGCAATCTAGAAGCTCCTTCACCGTCATGTATGGAAATTTGCCTCCTAGGAGCTTCTAGTTCCTCTTAAGTTGAGAATAAAGATGATCCATCTCACTAAGACTACCCAGCAAGTCCATGGGAGAACCAATATGACAACCCAGTTGATTAGCCTCACATCTTTCCTACAGGAATCAAGATGCTTATACTAATAAAAAGTGTGAATACATTTTCACATATCATTTTCCTTTCTATTTTTTCCAGTTCTATGATAACATTAAAACTAAATTTTCTCGATTTTATTTTATGAATTTATTACTGTTTTATTCTTGATTCAGAGCCCTAATTGATATGTAATGAAGATTGTTGACTTATGCAATAAAAATATTTAATTTTATCTTTTTGTGAAGCTATCATCTATTATAATCTTTTGTACTGGGCCTTTATAATATACATCAGTCTTTGTGTGTGTGTGTGTACAAATGCATGTGCATGTGGAAGATGGAGGTGAATCTTGAGTGTCTTCCTCATTTGCTCTCTATTTTGATTTTGGGGATAGGGTCTCTCACTGGCCTGGACCTCTCCAAGTAGGCTAGAAAGGCTGGTCAGAAAGCCCCAGGGGGTCCTCCTACCTCCATCTCCCCAGTGCTGGGATTACAAATACATGCCACCACACCTGGTGTTTTGTTTTGTTTTGTTTTGTTTTTGTGACAGAGTCTCCCTGTAGCCCCAGTTGGCCTAGAATTCAATATATAAACCAGGAAACCTCTTAGGTTATACTCTGGCCTTTACACACATGTACAACTCACACATCTACAAACACGTGCATGTGCATTCCCCACAGGTGTATATGCATGTTCATGTGTGTGCCGGCACATGGTGGAGGCTAGAGGTTATGTGGGTGTCTTCCTCCATCCCTCACCAGTTTATTTACTGAGGCAGGGTCCTTCACTACAACCAGAACTTGTAGCTTAGTCTAATCAGCCATCTTGCTCCAGAGATCTAAATTTCCTAATTTCAGCTTTCACACTTGTGGGGCAAACAATTTAGACACTGTGACATTTCCCAAGCCCAGAAATTTCTTTTGCTAGTTAGTCATATGATGTGACTCACCTGTGGCTTTTCTTGTAGGGCTCCAGCTTGGCATTGAGGATATTTTGAGACCCATCCAATTGCTTATCTGTCCTCTTTACCCTTGAAATTTCTGCCCACTCTAGCTCTACTCCCTGCCCTCCTCTCTGTTATCTGATTCACCCGTTTCTTTCTCTTCTCAGTTTCTTTAGACCATGCTCTGCATCTCTTTTTCATTAGAATGAACGCTTTGTCTCTCTCAGGCGATGTTATCAGCACTGCAGATACATCCTGTGTTGTTTTTATCTGAGCGTTACAAAATCTGATGCTGATTCTTCTGTTACAGCCAACAGTACAGGTTTTAAAAAATCAATGCCTGAGTTCTTTATCTGTTTCTTGGCTTCTAGGATGACTGAATCTTTCATAACTAATGGGGATATTGAATTCGGAGGGCTTTATAGGGAAAAATACATCGCAGTTTTTGTGAAAAGCAGAAATGGGACTGCAATTAGATGTCATAAGTACAGCTTAATTTAGATCCATTTGACATTGGTTTGATAGAAATTGGTAGTTTTTAAATTAAAAAAAACTAGCTTTTAAAAGACCAAAAAAAAAAAAAGCTGGGCATGGTGGCACATGCCTGTAGTCCCAGCACGTGGGAGGCAGAGGCAGACAGATCTCTGTGAGTTCAAGGCCTGCCTGGTCTACATAGTGAGTTCCAAGCCAGCTGGGGCTACAGGGGAACCCTGTCTCAAAAAAAAAGACCCTCCCCCCCAAAACTAGCTTTTTTGTGAAAAAATTTTCAATTTTACACTGATGTGCCCATCTATAGACTTCTTTGTGTGCGTGCATGTGTGTGCATGTATGGGTGCACATGTATGTGGAGGCCAGAGGATAACTTCAGCTTAGATACTGTCCATTTTGTTTTTTCACAGAGCTTCTCACTGGCCTAGAACTTCCTGATTGGCTATGTGCACTGGTCACTAAGCCCCAACCATCGTCCTGTCTCTGACTTCTTCCCAACCAGCTAACTTCTTTTTACATGGTTCCTGAGGGATCAAACTCATGTCCTCTCTCGTAGTGCAAGCCCTTTACGGACTCATCCGTCTCCGAAGCCTGCTTATAGACTTCTAAGGAATAAAACCAATTATCAGGTTTAGATTCTCAGATAATAAGAGAATTAAAAGGGTTATTTTGGGGCTCTGTAAATCTTAGGATGCTCCAAGGTATGTTGGAACTTGATTGGTGAACACATGGAGATATCTTTAGTGTTTTGAACATCAATGAGGAAGTCTGTACAGATATAGAAATTCAGAATTTCTAATTTGGCTTTAAGACTGTGCTGTGAGATTGTGTCATTGAACCTCCCTGCTGTGAAAGCTCCTGTACAAACCTGTAGGAGAAAAATCAGATCATTTGATGGACAAACCAATGCATACCCAGAATCCAGCCAGCTCATGGATGCAGTCTTTTTCTCTTTTGCCATCTTTTTTTTTCTTTGTTTTAATTTGAGTAAAAACGTTTTTGTCTTTGGAAAATAGGTGTGTGTGTGTATGTGTGTGTGTGCGTGTGTGTGACTGTGTGTGACTGTCAACTTTGATGGATTTGTTGGAATGCTGTTTGAAAGGAATATGTTTAACTAAACAACTTCCACCCTCATAGTTTTAATTAGAACCTTCTGTATGATGTGTCTGTGTTTCTACATTTGGAAAAGCATCAACAAACTGAATCAAAAGGATTATTCATGTGGAAAAGATTCTCCTATTAGAGATCAGGCACTTCAGTGTGACAGTATATGAATCACACAATGTTATGTTTTGTTTTTAGAGATAGTCTCATGTAGCCCAGGGTAGCCTCAAACTCATTATATAGCTAAAGATGACCTTAAACTTCTGATCCTCTTTCCTTCATGTCCCTAAGGTGAAGATGACTGGAGTGTGCCATTACATCCAGTTTGCGCTGTGCTGGGGACTGAACCCAGGGCTTCCAGCATGCTAGGCAAGCTACATCTGGAGCCATTATTGCTTACTTTTGAAGTGAAGAAGTTTGCTGTTCTCAAAACTTGACCTCCTTTATAGCACATGGCATTCACACATGGCATTTCCACTCCAGCCCCCCCCACCCTTTCTGGAATCAGAGTGAATTCTTGCAAAATCTGTAGTAAGGCCATGTTCCTTTTATACAATAAGTTAGTACATAAAGGAATGTTGGTTGTATGTGATCAATGATAAAGGGGTACTTTATTATGTTAAAAATGAAGCAATATAAAATTCACCATTTAAACCAATTCTTTGCAGAGAATTAACTAACACATGTTTCTCCCACAAACACTTTTCTTCCCGTTTTCTAAAGCTCAAGATGTTAAATTCCAAAAGGATAGGATAAAGACTTGATTCTGATTTGCACTGACGGCAACAAAGGTAACTGATTGTCAGGGTTCAAAAGGTACTGTCTTAGTTTGTTTCTCCATTGCTGTGACAAAACACTCTGACCACTACCAACTTGGGGGAGGAAAGGGTTTATTTGTCTTACATCTCCCAGGTCACAGTTCATCAGGGAGCCCAAGGTAGGAACTCAGGGCAGGAACCTGGAGTCAGGAGCTGGAGCACAGGCCATGGAGGATCACTGCTTACTGACTTGCTCCCTGGCCCCTGCTCAGCCTGCTTTCTTATGCAACCCCTGCCCAACTGCCCAGGGGTGTCACCACCCACAGTGGACTGGGCTCTCCCACAGCACTCATCAAGAAGATGCCCTTCAGACATGGCCACAGGCCAGTCCAATAGAGGCAATTCCCCAGTTGAGGCTCCCTCAACCCAGGTGTGTCAAGTTGACACTAAAGTTATCCGGCACAGGTACTATTAGGACCTAGCAAAAAGCCAGCTCCAAATTCAGTAAGCAAATATATTTCTGGTACTATCATGGATTAGGTAATATATTAAAAACACAAAGAATATTTACACAGAAGGGATAGTCCTTATCTCAAACACGTGTTTATCCAGTTGGAGAGTTCTGAAAAATAAAAATAGAAAAATCAGTGAACATAGTAGGTGCTATGGGAACTCAGGACTGAAATAAATATGAATTGACAGGGGAAAGTTCTGGAAGGACACGACTGAAATCAGAGCCTGGAAGCAGCTCTTGTCTGTCCATTGGGGAATGACAGATAGTTGTGTGTGTGTGTGTGTGTGTGTGTTTATGTGCATGATAAATTTGTTTATGCACACATGAGCAGATGCCAGAGGATGCCTGTTGTCCTGCTCTACCCCTCTCTGCCTTATTCCCTTGAAACAGGGTCTCTCTGAACCCCGAGTTCGTTTGGTGATCAGTAAGCTCCTGTCTCTATGCCTCCCAAAGCTCTGAAGTAACTGGCTTATATGCAGACCTCACTTACTATGTGAGCACTATAGATTCAAACTCAGATTCTCAAGTTTTAGCAGCAATGGTTCTTTCCCATAGAACCAGGTCCTCAGCCCTCAAAGGGCCTTTTAAATATATGCAAGAACATGGTTAAAGGCCCAGAGGCAGGGAGACAGATAAGTATTTTCAGAGTATTATGATCTACTTCTAGATTACAGTCTAATGTTTTCTTCACGGTCCTCAAGATAACTTTTCCTTCATAATTTAGAGCTGGGGAAAATGAACCACTGTTCTCCCTATTTGTATGCCCCTTGCAAATGCTCAATGTTTATCTGTACCACAGAGTTACAGCATTTGATTAATCTCAAAATGGAAATCCTTGCTTCTCTTCTTCCCCACTTAGGAGCTCATGACCCTCATGGTGAACCATTGTATACTTGGTCCTTAATATAGAATTGTGCTCAGAGTCTTCAATTAGGCAGCATTAACCACAGCGCAACATGGTATGTTTTCATAAATACAATAATAAGAACAAAACACAGGGAACTGGAGAGATGGCTCAGCAGCTAAGAGTGCTTGCTCTTCTTGCCTAGGACCCAGATTCAGTTACCAGCACCCAGAAGCTGGCTCATAACTGCCTGTATCTCCAGCCTCAGGAGATGCAGTATATTCTTGTGCCCTCCAAGGACACTGCACTCATAGGCACAGTACCCTCCCCACCCCCCCACACCTAAAAATAAAATGAATCTTAAAAAAGAACAAAACACAAAGAACGAAGATGACATTCGTGTAACTGAGTTGGTATTATCTGGAGGAACTGAGCTGTGTGCAGGACCATCTGTTTGAGGCCTGTCAATCACTCCTGCCCATTCATAAAATCAGCTAGTTCTGTGAAATTATAAAGGCAGTGAGTGGTTTTGCCTATTTTTACATCAGAAAATCCGAGTGGACAAAATTAAAACAATTCTTGAGCATTTTTCTCATTAGCTTTATGTTCTAACTTGGGACTACTTTCATTTTTTTTCAATATTTACCCCTTTTTGACTGAGACATTTGTACATGACCCCAGGTATATTGGTATATAAAAATCAAACATTTACTGATCATAAATCATAAAGCAATTTATTTTAAAATAATTCTTCAATGTACATGTAATTTTACTATTTATTAAAAAAATGAAAGTAAATTTGCATTGCAATGAGATAGATGTCGTTTTTTAACATAAACTCTTGCATAAATATTTAATACAGTAGGAGACAGAGTATTTTCAGTATTTTTCAGGGTTAATCGATATTTTGATTTTATAATCAGCAATGCTGAGTACACTGCTTCACATAAATACACAGTAGAAAATAGAAATATAATTAGGGTTATTTCAGAAACTGTTAGAAGTTCTGTTCCTAAACCCAAGCCAACTTTCACTGAACTACTGTTATAGGAAATATAAGTCAGCAGTTCAAAGAGCAATTTTTAAAATCAAGCGTTCTAACAATATAACACCCAAATATATGAATTTGATACTTACATGCTGAGGAATGGTGGTAGGAAAATAAGATTCCTTGTTCTCTGTAACTCTAGCATTGTGCTTCTAGAAGACCAGATAACTTTGTGTTTATAGTAAAAACATCAGGATTTATACATACAGTAGTTTAAACTATGAGCTGAGGTGTTTGAGTCCATGTTCATTGGCATTGCATGGTGTGACCACCTGCACAGTGAAGTGTGTGTGTTGTGTGTTCAGAGCCAAGGCTACAGTCAGATTGTGTAATGGAACATGGGAACTCAGAGTCAAAAATATCTTGGATTCCTTAGGTGTTTGATTTTGAATTAAATGTTGGTTGCTGTGCATTCAGAAACTTTTTGTTATTTCTAAACTTTTGGAATCCCCACATTCTTATTATCCCCTCTATATGCAACCCCATACAGAGTCAGGACCCACAGTTTGAGAAGCTGTGATATAATTAACTTGAAATCCTTGGTCCTTCTAAGAAACTAGTGATATTTCCTTCAAAGCATATGCCAGAGATTGAAAGGCTGAAGTAATTTTGAATCAGTAATGATGCTTTAATATATGAATGACTCTTGCTTTGAGTTTGGGCTCATATTTCCTTATAAGAGACCACTTGGTTTAGAGGTCTTGGTTTAGGAAATTAAGTATCAGAGTCAAGCCATCCAGAACTCAAACTATTTTACCTCTGGTTTCTGTGATCACACAGGCTGGCACATGTGAGGTCAGAAGTTGATGTTGGAACATCTTCTTCAGTCACGTCCTCCACCTTATTTTTTTGAGACAGAGTCTCTCTCAGTAAACCTGTAGTTTACCCTTCATCTAGAAATTTTTTATATAACTTGATATGTAACTATGGATAGGAAACTTGGGTTAGCTCTTAGGAGCCAGCACTTGCTACTACTTAGGTCTTTGCCTTAAATATCTTTTCAAAGCCATTGCTTTGTACTTTTCACAGCATGAGAAGCTGATACATGAGTTGGAAGAAGAGCGACACTTGCGTCTTCAGAGTGAGAAGCGGTTGCGGGAGGTGACTCTTGAGTCAGAGTGCAACAGGATCCAGATGCGCAGTCTGCAGCAGCGATTCTCCAGGTACTATTCTTTATTGAGTGTGGTGCTCCCAAGGACTGGCACTCTCTGCACCAATCACATCTTGGATTACCTTTCTAGTATACAAGGTTTTGTTGTGTTTGGAGAACTTCCTAACCATTCTGATCTATTCTGGCTAAGCCATCCTATTTACAGATGGACCAATTTTCTGGAATTTTTTCTTTATACCCTATAGTTGAGCTTTGTTAAAACTGATTGTCTTCCTTCCGTGGTAGCTTTCCAAGGTGTCTTTCTATAAGGTAGTGATGGGTCTGTGGTCTGTGGCTATGTTCTGTTTATGGTCAGCTAGAATAATGAAATTTGTTGGTCACCACAATACTATTATTATACCATGGTATATATGAATGTAATCATTTGTCAAATTCTTATTCTTATGAGTAGCCCAAAATAAAGAATGATGGGTTCCTTTTCAAAAAAAATATTTTTAGTTTTTTTTTTTAGCTTTCTAAGAATTTCACATGTAATACTGTCTCTACCGCATTTCCACCCCTCTCTCTCCCTCCTCCAACACTGCTCCTATGTAAATGTGTTTAGAGCTGACCACTTGGGATTAGGTGACCTGTCAGGGAGTTTGTTCCTGTAGAAAACTCATTCTCCTCTCAGCAGCCATTGGCTGGATGTAGCTCTTCATCTTGAGGCAGGATCTTGTGAAATTTCCCCCATCAACAATGGCTTGTCAACTGGTGTCATTATGCAGGTCTTGTTTAGGAAGCCATATTGTTGAGATCTCTTTGTTATGTCTCCAATGTCATGTTTAGAAGACTATCTAGTAGCAGGTGTCCTGGTCTTCTGGCTCTTAAAATCTTTCCACCCCCTTCCATCATGTTCCCTGAGCCTTAGGTATAGGAATGAATTATAGATGTATCACTTAGGGCTAGGAATGATATAGTCACTTAGTCTCTGCATTTTGACCAGTTATGTATCTCTGTGAAGGTGTTCATCTATTGCAAAAAGGAGCTTCCTTGAGGAGGAGTGAAAGCTACACTTTTCTGTGGGTACAAGAATATTCATTTAGAATTCAGTTAGAAATTATACTGGTTTGGTTTAGAAAAGCGGCAGTAATATGTTCTCCCTTGGGGTTTATGACCTCCCGCCACTTGTAGTTGCTGTTCCTTTCTTTAAAAAGATACAACTAAAATTTGAAAGGAGGATTTTGAAAAAGTAATTCTTATATTTAATTCCACACACGGTCTTCGAACTGCAATTACATTAATAACAGGCCAGGTGATGGTTCAACTTGTTAATATTAGAATTAATGAAGTGACAATGGAGAAAATAACAAACTTGTGCATTAGAGACCTGTGTCTACTTACAGGTCCCCTGTAAGGACAATTCACTTTTATTTGTACAGTTAACCATTTATATTAGAAAAATAATTCATTTCGCTTTTTTAAATTTTTAAAATTTATTATTTTTATTTTATGTGTATGAGTGTATTGCCTGCACGTACGTGAGTGCACCGGTGGTGTGCAATGCTCTGGAGGTCAGAAGAGGGCTTCAGATTCCCCTGGAACTGGAGTTAAGGATGGTTCACATCTGCCATGTGGGTGCTGGGAATTGAACCTGGGTCCTCTGCAAGAGCAATCAGTGCTCTTAACTGCTGAGCCCTCTCTCCAGCCCCTCATTTCATTTTTATACCTTGAGATTATCCTAGGCTGTCATGCTTGAGAAGTTGCCCTAAACTGTGAGCACAGTCTTATGTTTCCCTCATCACTGAGATTTATGTGACTGTGTTATCAGTGCTGAATAATAGCAGAACTTCATCATGACGTTTTTTATAATAACAGTTTAATTTTTTATTTATTTTTATGTGTGCATATTTGTGTGTGTGAATATGGGTATGCGAATGTGATGACACTTGTGTGGATCAGAAGGCCCCCTGGGGTGTTGATGGCGCTCTTGTGAATCAGAGGACACCCTCGGATGTTTGTTGGTCCTCGCTTCCCACATGGTTTCAGACAGAATCTCTTTGCTTTCTTTTGCTGGAAACACCAGGCTAGTTGGTCTGCAAGCTTCCCAGAATTCCTCTGTCTCTCCTCTCATCTTCCCATAGGAGCACTGGGAATCGACACACATGTGCTCAGCATCTGATCCTATCTACGTAGGTTCTGTGGATTTGAACTCAGATCCTTTCACTTGTGTGACCGTTGTTTTGCCCACTACTAAGTCATCTCCCCAGCTCTACCTTAATTTTTTTTATGTGCTGTGAAGAGAGACCTAACTTGAGTCTTGAAATCATTTCCCTCATGTCTAACACCATAGCTGATCATGACCTTTGTTTGGGTGCTTCTTCAAAGAACATGGTAGGAAGGATGAATGACTCATTTATGTTCATTATCATAGTTTAATATCCTGTCACACTCCTCAAACCCATGAAAGCACTCAGGTGCTATAGAAAAGCACCAATCAATATTCCATCATATCCAAGCCCCACCCTTCACAAGCTATAATTCATACCACCTTACCTTCAATTCTTCACCCCTTTGATGTGAACTCTCACTTTATGTATACCAACTGGTAATAACAGAGCCCCCTCTCCAAACTAACTTTATAAGAAGCCTTATTGGGAGTCCTTGTCATTTTAATGACAGGAAGGAAGGGGGCAGGGCTGCTCTTCACACTATCTAATTGAGACGTCTCTAAATTCAAGCTATTGATTTCCATGATGGGAGACACAAGACACAGTAAATTATTTTCATATGATGCTAGGTGATGCTAGGTCACTGGTTGTAAATCAAATGACAGTCGTGTACAGATTTGAGTTATACAAGAGTCCAATCTCTATTCTGGCCTGAAAGAGAAGATAATTATATGTACAATAAATATCAGTTGGTTTTCCATATTGCTTTTGTGAGGATATTTTGTGAGGAGTTTTCTTATGTAGGGCTTCAACGAAACTGAAAAGTTCAACTGCAATTATAGCCAGAAATTAGCTGGCGGAGGGGGGCATGTATAACAGATAATTGCATAATCATTTGAAAAGATCATTGAACTATTTTTGATAGACTTACAGTTCAAATTTTAGTTTTGGGTGTATTGCTAACAGTGTTTTTTTGTATAGTTCTGTTATTTTAAGTCCTTGTCAGTTTCTCGGTATTGACAAATATGCATATAATCCATCACCTTTGAATGTGGTTGACACCTCAGTGGTTATATAAATAATTTATTTAGTGATTCAAGATATTATATTGGATCTAAAGCATTTTAAAGTTTTATTTTGCCTTTATGTATGTAATTATGTATATGTGTCTGTGTATGTGTCTGTGTATAAGCATGTGGGTGCAAGTGCCTGCAGGTGCAAGAAGGTATCTGAGTCCCAGAGCTAGAGTTATAGGCAGTTGTGCAATGCCTGACATGGGTACTGGGAACTGAACCATAGACCTTTACAAGATCAGTGAGTGCTCTTAACCATTGAGCCATCTTTCCATCCATGAATTTAAAACTTTTACATTCATAATGTTATCCTGTTTCCCCCTGGGTTGACTAGTTCACTTTACATGCAGTAGTACCTGGGGCTGGGTATTTAAAATCAAGTTAGTAAGCAGCTTTCTCAAGGAATGTGGGGTGGCTTACAATAGTAAATAAACTTACAAAAGGGCTGATCAAAGAAAGACAGGAACGAAGACTACAAGAGGATACTGTCAGAGCTAACTATAGTCATAACCAACATGATTTCTAAGAATGGAAATTTAATTAAGCTCTGCTATTCCTGGCTGGCAGGTGTAAAAGGAAAACATCTGAAGTAGGTCATGTTTGTCTAATCACCTAAGCTCCTACTCCTAGCTCTGTAGCGAGCTCATAGTAGAATGTAGACAGACCCCCTCATAGACATCACCAAGGGATACATCAGATAAAGGTTCACAGTGTACAAGCAGAGTAAATGAAACTGCTTCTGATATCTCACATATCAGAACAGTTAAGCAGTTTCTGAATTTCCTAACATAATCCTAACATAGGAATACTGGTTCATATCTGAGGGATCTGATGTAACAAGAACCATTCTAGTGGCTGAGTTTCAAGACTCAAGTTAACCATTGTACTGAAAGTTCCTGAGAGAATCTGTATGTACACATCTTTCTTCTTAATTTCCATATGCATGTGGGTGTTTGCATGTGTGGGGGTGCACTTGTATGTAGTACATATGTATGTGCATGCATGCACATTTGGAGGCAAAGGTTGTTATTGGGTGTCTTCCTCCATTCCTCTTTATTTACTGAGGAAGGGTCTCTCACTGAAAGCAGAGCACACACCAAATTGACTAGTCTGGCTAGCCAGCTTATGCTAGGATCCTGTCTTCTCCTGCACAGAAAATCCTCCCAATATTTATGTGGGTTCTGGGGATCAAATTCAGGTCCACAACTTTGCACTGAGCAGTCCTCCTCATATCCACACCTATCTCTCCAATATTCCTTTAATGAACCTTCTGCACAGAAGTATAAGACACTAATGCCTGAGTGAGCCTAGCAGAAGTATTTCTTGGTTTATCTGACAACAGGATAGACCCAGGAGTTTTTAAGCAGAACACAGGAACTCCGGAAGCCAGCTTCATGGGTGAACTGAGACGGTAGAGAGGGAAGTGAGTAAAGAAGATAAAAGCTTGGGCAGGTAGGGCTGTGGGGGAGACTTCAGATGTCAGGGTGAATGAGTCAGGAGAAGCAATCCAGGGCCTGGTTTGATGTACTTTCAGCTGAGCTCTTTGCTAGTAGCCCTGGTGGCCTTTGAACTTCGAAGGTACCAGGCAAACATGAACATTTGTACTTAATGAATAGTGAGATCAACTGCTAATAAAAATCCATGAACATATGTGAACAAGTGTTTCTGTTTTGGTCCCCACCAAACCTTGAACTTCAAACTTCCCTCCTCACATGTGACTAGGGGTGGTGATTAGCACTAGTCCACACTTTGAGCAATTACAAAACTGGTTATATAGCCATTGGTTTCAAGTTAGCTTTAAACTCATGAATCAGAAATTGTGGGACTGGGGAAAAGGCTCAGCAGTTAAGAGCCCTTGCTGTTCCCACAGAAGATTAGAGTTCTGTTCCCATTATCCACATTGGACCACTCACCACCACCTGTTACTCCAGTTTCAGGGGATCTGGTGCCCTCTCCTTGCCTCTGTGGGCACCTGCACATTTATGCCCCCCGCCACATACATACAATAAATAAGTAATCACTTGTCTTGATGATTTGGACAGGCACAGAACACTTGCTCACAGCATTTGCACCATTTATTAAACAATATTTAGTTTATTAAGTATAAAGTATAGGAACAAAAACATGCTTTCAAATTAAGCCTTCCCCACAGGCAAGACAGCCCATTGATAAGGGCGTTCTTAGAGGCAGGTGATGGTATCATGTCTCATTATTGATGGTGTAATTCAAAGATGTTTTACAAATGTGACGGTGGTTTAACCCATTGCCTAGTAGTATTCATGGCTGAGCATAGTTAATAAGAAATTAATTAATCCTATAACCATCTGAAACTCCTCCCCAACCTTTAGTTGCTTGTTCAGTGTGTGTTTATCTAGCCTGCCACGCTGGGTGCTGTAAACTAAGTTTAGGGTGCTGACTTCCTTCCTAGGAAAAGATGATGAGGGGTTAATACCCAGCCTCATTATCTCACCTCAGATTAATGAAATGTCTCTCAGCTAAATTCACCTAGAGGAGCACTTTCAGGACCATTATCTTCAATCTAGGTGGAATATGTTAAGTTTAAATAAGTGGCTTTTAAAGAATATATTTTTGAAGAAAGAAGCAACTCCACAGAGCACTAATTTCAAAGAAACCATACATGATTTGCACATGTATTAGACTTGGTTCCTTAAGAAACAGTCTAGTGAGTTCATAAATTGTTACTAAAATCTATTGTTCTTTAAAAATCTCTCTCTGTGTGTATGTGTGCATAAATGTTGTGAGTTCGGGTACATGTATGACACAGTGCATGTGGTGAGTAATGTTCAGAGGACAGCCTCAGATGTCTGTCCTCACCTCTACTTTGTGTGAGTCAAAGTCTCTTGTAGTTCAGTGCTTCTTACTTCTGGCTAACTGACCCATGAACTTATGAAGACTGTCCTCTTTGTCTCCCATCTGAGATTACAGACATATCCTGTTGCATCCACCTTTACCTGAATTCTGGAGATCCAAAGGTGGATCTTCACATTGAGCAGCAAGCACTTTACGAGCTGAGCTGTCTCTCCAGCCTGAGAGCTCCTTGTCTTATCACCAAATGACCACTTTTATTGTGTGCACAGTAAGAACAAAGAAAAATGCAGAATCCAAATAAAGAGGCCTTACATACATATATGGATAAAACAGATATTTGTGGTAGAGCTGTAGATGAAAAAAGAACTGATCCAGGATATTCAGGCTTGATATTTGTTAATGGGTTAGCATGCTGAGACATGAATAGTCAGATGACATCAGTAATTGCAAAGAGATAAGAGTAATGTCTATTTTTATCGCATAACAGTTCTGTGCTACAATATGTTTGTCGCTTTAAATTAGAATTGGTCTGGCAGCCTTACCACCTGGCAGATATATTTGATGAACCATTTCCTGTCAGTAAACAGTATCACACCCATGTACCAAGAACCAGTGTCTCTCTGTGGCCTTGGAACATTCCCATGTGTGTATAGCAAGCACTGTGCCTCTAAGCAAGGGGAACTGTTGTCCTCTGCCATGCCTCATTAGCTAGGCTTGGTAAAAGTCACCCACACAAAGTCTAGGCTCTCCCTATACTCCTTGTTTCTTTGTACCCATTCAACCTTTCCCAGAGCTGTTAGTCTGCCGGCTTGAAGCTATTTCCTTGCTTACTGTATTGGAGATTCTCCTATTACAATTGACTACCATGCTTAAGTGCAGTTGGCTGCATGCTGAACTTCAAGGGGCTGTAAATGGAGTTGGTTTTTACCACTTACCTCTTTCAAGGATTATTGTTCCTATTATCAGCTCTCAAGAATTTATAGAATCCTCAGGTTTGCTTTTTGCTGCCTATTTGGAAGCTATAGGGACCTGGCATACAAGTGGATATGGAAGAGGATAATATGCCCTTAAATGTTCTACCCGTGTACTCACTTCTGCTTCTGTATCAGCCAGGCATATTAAAAGAAAATCTTTGAGGATGGAAAAATGGCTTAGTGGTTAAGAGTACTTCCTGCTCTTCCAAAAGACTTGTTTTGTTCCCAGCACCCACCTCTGGCTGCTCACAACCACCTATAACTTCAGATCTGGGGTGATCTGACACCCTCTTCTGGCCTCTGAGAGCACCCACATGAACATGTTCATGTATGCTTATGTACACACACATACATGTATAGGAATAAAAATTAATTTTAAATAGAGGATCATGTTCTCTGCATCTTTTGGAATGAAACATAAGATGGGAAAAGCTGTCCAGTGACCTTTGGCTCATCAGTGTCTCTTCTGGTTCCCTAGCATATCTGTTCCCATCCAAGACCCTTTGTAAATTTTAAGTCAGCTCAGAGGCTGGCTCTCCTGAATGCCTTATTCCTTCTGACAAATGTAGAGGGTGATTTTCTTGTCTTTTGTGAACTTTAAGTCAGTTCTGAGCCTGACCCTCCTGAATTCCTGTTCCTTCTAATAAGTATAGGGGATAATTTTCTTTTTTGAAAAAATAATTCATATTTTTGAAAGTTTTATACAAGTATAGAGTGCTTTTTAAAACTTTATGCCCTCCACTATCTCCTTCCAACTTCCCCTGGGACCCACTGACAAATTTCTCTCCCTACTTCAAGCCTTAACATTATTTTTATTATTAAGGGTCTACTGAGCCCAGGTAGTGCTGCCCATGTGTACTTGGGTGTGGAGTCCTCTACTCGTGCATGGTGAACCTACCAGTGGCCACATCCCTGAAGAAAAGTGACTCACTCTCCCCCAGCAGCCATTAGCAGCCAATAGCTCCTCCTAGAGGTTGGACCTTAGAAGCCCCTTGTTCCCCATGTGGAAATTTAGACTGGCTTGATCTTGTGGAGGTCTTGTGTAGGCAACCACAGCTGGTACGAGTTGATATGGGGTACAGCCATGTCATGTTCAAAAGACAGCATTTCACAGCACTCCTCCCCTTCCTCTAACTCTTACCCTTCTTGCCCACTCTTCCATAATGTCCTAGAGGGTGATTTTTTGCTTATTGGAATTGCCATCTCCACAACCTTAGCAATATTTCTGCCTGAGACATTTCGGAAAAATGGGGTCCCTCTCCTCTGCTGCTCTGTGTAAATATACCTCAGATTTGAAATGGCCAAGAAACATTAGTTGAAGGACAGATTTTCTTCAAATTACAACAAATGGAAGAAAATATTTTTAGTGTCGTCTTAAAAATACCTGGTTAACATAACATAGATCATATTTTCATGTCAGGAGTTTATATCTTAGTGATCTAGTTTGTAAACTCATTTCTGTAAGGGAAAGACAGAAGCAAGCAGCTACATGGAAAATAAAAGGAAAGCCATTTTCAGCAGCCTTGCTGACCATAACTCAACAAATCTGGAACATTCTGCTAATCCTTTGTATTTTTTATTTCTAAGAACTGTTAACATTGTCTTATGTTTCTTCTAAAGTTCTTAAAAGATACTATGATATATTGGGCTGAGGAGATGGCTCAGTAGGTAAAATGCTTACACTGAAAGCATAAGGACCTGAGTTCAATCCCCAGACCTCAGGCAAAAAGCCAGGAGTGGTGACACCTGTTGATAATGTGGATGTGGATGTGGAGACAGGAGGGTGCCGGGTGCTCCCTGGCCAGGTAGCATAGTACTAAAAGGCCAGTAAAAGACCCTGTCTTCAAAAACTGAGGTGGATGCCTCTTGAGGAAAGACACCCAAGATTGACCTCTGGCGGTGGGGTGGGGGGGACGGAGGGAGGGAGGGGAGGGAGGGGAGGGGAGGAGGGAGGGATTGTGGAATAGACAGCATGAAAATCCCATTCTCTGCCGGCATTCCTGTAGTATTCACAATATCATCTACAGTGTGTTTCCATTTGCAAAGACACTGTTCTGTGCTGTGGCTTATCCTGGGCCTGGTGCTGTGTTTCAGGCCCACTTACAACTTGCTTAATAATTCTGTTTAAGTCATTCAACCTCCAGGTCTCCATTTATTCATCTGTAAAATGATGAAAGTGGACTGCATTATAGATTTATAGTGCTTTTTATGCTCTTTAGAAGACAGTGAGTTAGAAATGAAATGCATTTATTTATTGGGTGAAATAATAATTACACATTTCTAACCAGGCCTTTGAAGTTTCTAATGATGGTTTCTCATATTGAGGTGTTTGAGTAGACCATCTTAGGACCCAGGCTTAGTTGCAATGTAGCTCTTTGCGACTGAGCTGGGACCATTTCTGATTTGGAACTTGACTGGGGAACGCTAAATTGGAAAACTACCATGCCAGATGAAAACTTCTTTTGAGGTCAAATGAAATTAAATATCAAGGAACCAGACCAATAAAAGGAAGTTAAGACACTTTGCAATGAACACAGCCATTACTGTTACTCTGATGTCTGCTTTAGGATTTATTTGAACCTATTTGAGAAAAAACCCTTAGGAGAGAGAACTTCAGTGGCATTAATTATTTTCATCTGTAAACAATTTCTCTGAACAAACAGCCACCAATAAAAATATCAGTATTAGGGTTAGGGTATGGCTTATTTGGTAAAGTAAAAGTGGTTAACTTCCAAGCATGAAAAACTGAGTTTGATCCTCAGAACCCATGTGAAATAAGCCTCATGTGGTGGCACATGCATTAACCATGGTGTGGAAAATTCAGAGACAGGTGGATCCCTAGGGCTTCTGGGCCAGCCAGTGTAAGTGAATTGGTGTGTTCCAGATAAAATGAAAGACCCTGTCTCAGAGAAACAAGATATACAATGTCCTGAGGAACAACACTCAAGGCAGGTGTGTGTGCGTGTGTGTGTGTGCGCGTGCATGTGTGTGCACATGCATGCGTGCGCACACACAAAACCAGTGATTTAGGCTTGCTTCCATGTGTTTTAACTTTCACCGTGTTACTGTATCCACCTCAAAAGTCTTTAGTTTGGGGAAACAAGTTCACTTGTTCAGTGCATAGTTTGGAAAGTTTTAACATTTACCCTCTTGCCATCACTGCCATAATCAAACTGTGGAATCTTTCCACATTCTTGATTCATTTCTCTCTGCATTCCAAGCCCTAGGCAATTGCAGATCTGATTTCACTCTCAGTAGCTTTGTGTTTTCCAAAACAGTGTATAAATAAAATTATAAATTATTTTGTAACATCTGCTTCTGTTACTCAGCAGGGTTCTCTGGAGATACCTCTGTGTTGTGTTTCCCAGTGCTCTGTTTCGCCTTATTGCTGGGAAGCATCCACATGCGGCTATACTCTATTTGGCTATTCATTCACTTGTGGGTAGAGAGTTGGATCTCTGCCAGTTCTGAATGAATAAGTTTCTAAGTGTCTAACATAGACACTCATGTGCAAGTTTTATAGGTGTTTCCATGTCTTTTGTATAAATAGGATTACTGAGCCAAAGAGTACTTTCTTCACTTCATATGAAGGTGCCAAATCATTTTCCAAAGCAGCTGCATCATTTTGCTTGTCCCTCTAGGAATGTGTAATTTTAGTCATCCATACCAAGACATACATGTTGCAAAATTAAGGATACAGACATGGGGGATGGAGAGATAGCTCAGCAGTTAAGAGCACTCACTGCTCTTGCAGTTATCACCCTTATAACTAACACTGGGTCAAGGAAAAAAAAAACCTCAGGTCTAAGGATGAAATTTATTTGGTAAGTGCTTACATAAGATGCATAAGGCACTAGATTCAGTCCCTAGCACTGCCACACAAAATGAGGAGAGAGAAAGAAATGAATAGGAAATTGTATCAGCCACCCAGATGCCTCTTTCCAATCTGAGCTTTCTCCTGAGTAACTTTCATCCTAACTTTATAACAATAACCTCTCTGGTTTTATAGTAGTTTATTATTTAATATGTATCATAGGATGCTTCAATTTAATCTTGGCCATTTGTTAGAAATGGACCTCCAGCTTACCCTCCATCCCTTTCTTTTCTTTCAGAACTGTCTGGCTTTTTAAAAAGATTTATTTTGTTTATATTTATGTGTTTCTGTGAGAGGTATGTGCACATGAATACAAGTACCTGCAGAGGCCACATGAGAGCATCAGATTCCCTGGTGCTGGAGCGATAGGTGGTTGTAAGCCATTTGATGTGGCATTTAGGATCTGAACTTGTGTCTTCTGCAAGAGCAGCAAGCAGTCTTTACCACCAAGCCATTTCCTCCACCTCCAGACTTACCTGTTGGAGAACACACAGCCTCTGACTCTAAGCTTCTTTCAGTCTAAATTTTGTTGATTACTCCTGGGTCTGTCCATCTTCTTTTCTATCCTCATATTTCCTGCACATTGGAAGCTGTTTTTGGTACATTGCTACTGATAGTGGTCTAAGCAAAGAGTAAAATGCAGGTGTCTATACCAACCAGTAACAGACCTCAGTTCTCATTCTCTGTCTCTCATACTGTTGCCAATATCTTTGTCATGACATGCAGTAAATATTTGTTGATTAAGAAATGGATGAATGAATGAGTGAGTGCATATGGTAATGAATGAATGTTTTCACTGCATTAGAAAGATGTTGTCAGGGTTGTACCTTGAAGGACTTAAGTTAAACATATGGAAGAAATTTATGACTAGTGTGTTTATGACGAAAATTTGCTTCCAAGGGAAGTTGTAGAAAGGCCATTTCTGAGGAATCTTTAAAACTTTGATAATAGTCATCATTCTTTGAGTTATAAACTGTGATGGCCTGGGAGGATGAAGATCTGGCTTCTTGTTCCCCAGCTTCAATGATAGAGTGCACTATAAAAGATGAGTTACGTATTTAGAATTCTCTTAGGTTTCTTCAGGGCACTAAATGGAATTTGGTGCACTGAATGTTTACTTCCCATAGGACAAAGTTTACTTTCAGAGGGTGTTTTATGACCACCAGAGAACATTTCTTCCATCCTCACTGTGGTTACATATACAAATATAGTGGTCCAAGTGATGTTACCTGACATGCTGATTGCCTCTTTGGTCCATAGTCATTGCATCTAATGAGTGGTACTCACGAAGTGTTTATGGCAAACCCTTTACACTGTTCTTGAGATCTCTTTGTTTAGTTCATGAGAAAAAAGTGACTAGATATAGTCCTTATGTATATATGTCTACTGCTAGCAAGGAGGCTTGGACTTTTAGGAATGTTTGGGGAGAATAAAGCAGGGAATTATCTATGCTGAAGCTTATAGGGTTGTAAGGGAATAAGTACCTTGCAGTTTTCATTCAATTGTGTTTGAGGATTCTTTTCATCTTTCTCTAGGCCTGTTAGTTAACAGTAGTAGCATGTGACAGAATGCACTTTCTCAAGATGGAAATGTGGTAATCTTTTCCTGTGTTTAATTCCTGCTGCCAGTTAGAGCTGCTATGTTTATGGTATGCACTTTATTCACATAGAAGTCAACATACCCTTCCTTCCCTTTCTTCCTCCCTCCATGCCTCCTTCCCTCCTCCCTCTCTTGTTTTATTTTTGAGGCAGGGTGGCACCGGTTGACTTTGAACTCGTGATCTTCCTGGTGATGATGACTCAATGTCCTGAAAACCTCCACCACTTCCAAATTGCAACTATATTTATTTCATAGATTATGTAACCATTGATGTTAGCTAAAATAGCCCATGGACCAAGGAGTCATCAAAGTTAGCTAAAATGACCCAGACTTCTCCTTTTTCCTTGAGTCGACAAATAACCAGTCTTCCAGATTCCCCTTCCCACTCCCAGACTCCTCTGACACTGTTGTACTTTCCTTAGTTGGTCTCTATATATCCTTGGATTTCCTCATTTTATTTTTTTTCTGACTAGAATTTTGAACCTGAGCATGATATGTCTCTTACTTATGAAATAAATCTAAGCTGCTTATGCTTTCAGTCTGGTACATAGTAGACACTCAGAAAACAGCATAAATGGATGAGTTGGTTCACAGTTGGATCATACTCCTGTTTGATTTACCATTGAATCATCTCTTATCCTGGAATATATTGATCTAACTTGGGCCATTTTGTTGAGCTAAATAGTTTTTAGATTTATAATTTTATCTTTGGTTTAAAATAAATTTTCCATTCATATATTATTAAATTGAATTAAGGATCCATTTTTATGTAGGTACCACCGAAACCAAAATATGATAATTAAAGACAAAATGATTGACTCTGTGTTCAGTAGGCTGAGTGACACAAAAATAAGTGAGCCATGTCTCCTCTACCTAAGAATCTTATGATTAGTCAAGAGTCATGCATGGGGCTGTGCAGATGGCTCAATCAGTAAAGTTGATTCTGAGAACCCACTGAAAGTCAGGTGTGGTGGCCTGTGCTTGTAATCTCAGTGTTGAGAAGACAGAGAAACAAGGATCCCTGGGGATCATTGGCCACCAAGTCTAGGCAAATCAGTGAACTCCAGGTCCCAGTGAGAGACCCTGCCTTAAAAATTAGGTGAATGACTCCTGAGCAACAACACTCGATTCTGACCTCTGGTCTTCACATGCAGGTGTACATACATACATGTACCTGCACTTCCACATACATAGGCATACTCACACATGAACACATACATGCACACACACACAAATACAAACAGAAAGTCAACATGGACAAAGCTCATTAAAATTAGAGTTAAGGGGCTGGAGAGATGACTCAGTGGTTACAGAGGATTCACTGACTGCTCTTGCAGAAGACACAGGTTTTGTTCCCAGCACCCACATGGTAGCTAAGAACTGCCTGTAACTCTAGCCATAGGGTATTTGACACCATCTTCTGAGCTCCATGGGCACCGCACAACACGGGTATGTATGCATGCAGGCAATACAAGCATACACACAAAATTAAAAAATAAATTTAAAAAGTTAAAAAAATTAGAATCAAATATTTGCTATAAGACAAATGGGAAAAAGGTGATAAAAAAGCAGTATGAACCAGAAATGGTTTCATTTCAGGTAAACATTAAGTGGTAGGCAGATGGGGAATGTTGGCTTGAGAATTTCAAATCAAGAGCCCCAGCACAAAGGTAGAGATCTTCAGGTGTGACAGGTCATGATACTGGAACCCAGGTTCCTCTTATTCCTGCCCTGGTTGAGGAGATGTCTGCATCTCATCTGCCTCATTCCCTTTCATCTCAGGCAGTTAAAAAAAATCTCCAGCCTACTTCTGCAGTGTTGCTCTTATGAATATCTCAGTCACACAAGTCAATCTTACTTTGTACTATTTTCTGAAGCCCAGCGGTCACCTTTGTTGTCAGGAACACTTTAAGAATTGATTTCTATTCCCTCAGCCATTCACATTATTGTCAAGAGTGTCCCCGGTGAAGTAGTAATATATTTAGTATACTTCCCATATGCACGACACTCATAGTGCTTACAAGTCTATTGCCTTTTCAGAGACAATCACCACAGCCTGTGATATGTTATCAGGAAGCATCCTAGAAGTCTTTCTAATAGATTAGAATAGGTTCTGCATTCTGCAGGCCCAGACTTTCTCAGAAGACTCTCCTGAGTGAATGGTTGAACAGTGGACTAGAAGGGTAGAAGTCACTACTTTGATGCCTCTGAAGCCCAATTCAGGAGAGCAGAGGGCTTTGGTGGCAACACTCCTGGTGAAAATATCCATTATTTAATAAAGTCTGAGGAAGTGACAGGTTTGTTCTAAATGCAGAGAGGGACATTTTACATTTACAAAGCTACAACATAGAATTTCCACAATGGCGTGTGTGTGTGTGTGTGTGTGTGTGTGTGTGTGTGTGTGTGCGTGCGTGTGCGTGTATGCATATATGTTTGTAGAGACCTCAGGCATCACTCCTTGGTTACTATCCCTTTCATTTTTTGAGACAGAAAGTCTTGCCAGCCTTGGACCTGCCAGTTGAGCTAAGCTGGATGGCCAGAGAATCTCAGCCTGTCTCTGGTTTCCCAGTGATGGGATTATAAGTATGTACTGCCATACCTGGATTTTTTTACATGGGTTCTGGAGATTAGACCAAACTCAGGTCCTCATAATTGTAAAACAGGTTCTTTACTGTTCTGTTTAACCTTAGTTGTCAACTTGACACAGCCTAGAGTCAGCTGAAGAAGTCTCAGTTGAGGAATCATCCAGATCAGACTGGCCTAGGCCAGTTGATTGATGATGGATATGGGAGGGCCCAGCCCTCTATGGGCTGTACCATCCACAGACCGGTGGGCTTGGCTTATTTAAAAAGCTAGAGATCAAGCCAGAAAATGAGCCAGCTAGTGGCATCCTCCACTGTTTCTGTTGTACTTCCTCATCTGAGAGTGTGTTCCCCAGTCAGAGGTAATACTGCTTGGAATAGCAAGCCTTCAGGTTCCTGCCTTGAGTTCCTGCCCTGACTTTTCTTAATGATGGACTATGACCTGGAAGTGAAAAATGAACCAAACCCTTTCCTCCCCCTAATTGCTTTTGGTCAGAGTGTTTCATCACAGCAACATTTACCAACTGAGCTATGATCCTAGCCCCTGAAAAAACCTTTATATAAAAGATGCAAGCAATTTATATTGTTTTCTAATTTATTTTTATGAACACTTAACGAAAATTAATGATGTGCTAGATGCTATTGTAGGTAACTGGGATGTAAGGTTGGAATGAAACAGATGGTTGTTCTTTCCTTGGGGAGGAGAGAACTATAATATTACATATAATATTTTTTTTTTGAGGCAGAGTATTGTATAGCCTAGGCTGGGCTCAAACTCACTTATGTAGCTTAGGCTGGCCTTGAATTTCTGATCCTTCTGCTCTACCTCCTGAATGCCAAGATTACAGGCATACATGACCATGCCCAGTTCATATGGTGCTGGGGTTGAACCCAGGGCTTTGTGCATATTACACATGCATTCTACCAATGGAGCTACCTCTCCAGCTCCACACAATTAATTTTGATAACACTCCTCCATGCAAGACATTCTTAGAGCCTCTCCTTTTCAGATGAGGGAACTAAGGTACATGTTGGTTAAAATAGCTTGTCTGCTTATGGTTTGAATATGCTATAGCCAGGTTTTGACCTTGGGTAGCCTGGGACTTAACCATTATTTTCTGTTGTTTCCTGGTTTTGTTGGCTATGCAAGAATAAGTTGTATTGACCTTGGGTGATTTTCAGTGTTCTTAAAGCATGTCATTTTCTTGCTTATAGTCCTACAAGGAACTATTAACATCTATATTTTATAGATAAGGAAAATAAGGGCAGAAAGGTTAAACACTTTCCAGAAGGTCACACAGCTGTTCAATTGGCTGAGTCAGGATTCAACTCAGGTCTGCCTGTCCCTTAAGGTACATTCATGTCTTATTAAACCCTACAAAAATTAATGTGTTAAGGTTCTTAAAACTCAGTGCTTCCTTCAGCACAACTTTATTATCAGAGCAAGAATATGGTTTATGTTTTAAACATATACAACCAAAGTGAAGACTTTGAGCGTCATTGAGAATCGTAAGTGTATCTTGATTGCTTGGGATACAGTTTCTGTATTTGACAATGTATCTCATTTTGTCTAAGAAATAAAACATTGAAACATTTTTTATATATTTTCTACTTTCTATACAGCATATGAATCCATCTAATAATTAAATTCAAATATCAGTGTGCCTTTTGCTAGAAAATATCAATAAAATGCTCACAATTGGAGAAACTGACCATCATTAAATTTGAAGTGAATATTAGATATAAATATAATGACTTTGTAAACAATGTTTAGCTTGGTCTTATGTAAATTATTTCAATCAATATTTTCTTATTTTTCTGTAAAATAAACTCATCTAATTTCTCAAGGAGGAAAACATCTCAGATGGGGAAGGGTTTATACATACATACATACATATATGTACTTTTATAGGTATATTTTTATGTCATCTATTAACATGTCTTTCTATGAATAAATATAAATCTATAAAGAGAACATATGTATTACAAATAGAGTGCTATATTTCACCTAAGTAGAGGAAGTGGATTTATGCATTAGTGTGCACATGCATAACAACAAAGATAATAGAAAGAAATGTATTTGGAAAGATAAAGAGAAATACAATTCACTAAATATAGAGAGATGTCACAATGAAGCAAGAATGACACTTGTATTTCAGTGAATAAATACCATTTTGAAGATTTCACTTTAGGATACATGTTTTGTATAATTGTAACTTAATGTATGATTCCAAAATTACTGAAAATTCAAGGCAGGTGTAGTTGATGGAAAATATACACAAAGAAAAGTAATTTTAAGTGACTTAAGGTTACAGAACTGTTTTATACATTCCTAGCAGAGTATATATTAGTGCTGAAAATAAGTAAAAATCTAGTTGTTTCCAGGAGTCATCACATGGGGTGTTGTGTTACTGCAGTCTTCTGAGACAATTGGTAAAAGGATCCAAGATCCGATTTTGAAAGTCTTCTACAATTCAAAAAATGGCTCAACTTATACCTAAATAAATGTTACTGGGCTGGAGAGATGGCTTAGCAGTTAAGAGCACTGGCTGTTCTTGCAGAGGACCCGGGTTTGATTCTCAGAATCCACGTGCAACTAATGACTGTCTGTAACTCCAGCTCCAGGGGATCTGACACCCTTTTCTGACCTCCACAGGCATTGCACAACATGGGTTCACTTACTTGCATGCAGGCAATACACTCATACACATAAAATAAAAATAACAAAAAAATAAAATATTAAAAGAGTTACTATAGTGTAGTGTGTTGAAATAAGCCACTAAGTAACGTTCTTTCAGTCATAGTGATACAAAAGACCCCTGGAACTGAAAAAAAAAAAAAA